>NC_134495.1:14779973-15115169 GCF_040206685.1 Ascaphus truei | reverse complement strand
CCTTCTCCCTCGCTCCCTTCTCCCCTCCACTCCCCTTTCCCTCCCCGCTCCTTCTCCCCTCTCCCCTTCTCCCTCCCTGCTCCCTTCTTCTCCTCCCCCTCCCTCTTCTCCCTCCTCCCTTCCCCCTCCTCCTTTCCTCCTCCCTTTCCCCTCTCCCCTCACCTTTCCCTCCCTCCTCCTCCTTCTCCTCTCCCTTTCTCCCTTTCCTCCCCCTCCCCTTTCCCTCCCCCTCCCCCCTCCCTTTCCTCTCCCCTCCCTCCTCTCCCCTCCCCCCTCCTCCTCCTCCCTCCCCTTTCCGTATTACATTTTATACCATCTTTCTTTTCAACATTATTATCCAACCTTTACAACAAATACTCACCTATTGTTCCACGATTTATAAATAATACTACCTATTACGCATTTACATCCGGGCAACGCCGGGTCTCTCAGCTAGTATATTATATACAAGACATTGCATGCACAGTTAAATCTTATACTATATTAGTGAAGCACTGTATGCTGTCTGGATGTACCTGTGTCCCTAGGGGAAATCTCATTGGTCCCTTGGCTCGCCCGCCCCCGCACACCTCTCATTGGCTGAGGCGGAGTGACGGGCCAAATGACGGACACACACACACAGACACACACCCTGTCGTCGTCCCCCCCCCCCCCCGGCTCCCGGACGGAAGGGAAGCGCGGCCCTCCTGCCGCCAACTTCAGGCTCCTCCCCCCTCGCTCTCAACTGGCTCCGGAAAGACAGAGGGGAAGCGAGGCGCTACCTCACCCGCCGCACCCTTACCTCTCCGCAACATCCCCACCACGTGCGCTACCACTTTGCACCGGCTCCCGGACGGAGGGTAAGCGCTGGCCCTCCTACCCAGCTGCCAACGCTCCCCTTACCTCCCCGGCGCTCCCTTACCTCCCCGCCGCTAACTCACCGGCGCTACCTCCCCACCTCTAACTCCCCGGTGCTACCTCCCCGGCCGCTGGGGGGCCAAGCAGCCTCCTCGGATCTGCGGCAGTCCCCACTCTCCACCACCTCTCACGCCCGGTGTGTGTGTGTGTGTGTGTGTGTTGGAGAGGGACATTTTACTCCTGCCAACAATTTGTGCCTCACTTTCACCCCTACCCCTTCCCCTTCACCCCCCCCCCTACCCCTGCTCTTCACACCCCCTACCCCTGCCCTTCACCCCCCCCCCCTGCCCTTCACCCCCCCTGCCCTTCACCCCCCTTGGCCTGCCCTTCACCCCCCCTACCCCTGCCCTTCACCCCCCCAAACCCCCTGCCCTTCACCCCCACCACCCCCTGCCCTTCACCCCCCTACCCCTGCCCTTCACCCCCCCCCCCCACGCCTGCCCCTTGACTGATGCACGCACACAAACCCTGACGGCCACGCACACACCCTGACTGACGCATGCACACACCCTGACAGCCGCACGCACACACACCCTGACTGACGCACGCACACACACTGACTGACGCATGCACACACTGAATGACGCACGCACACACACACACTGACTCACGCACACACACACACACACACTGACTGACGCATGCACGCACACACACATGTACTGACTCACGCCGCACACAACCCCTCACAGCCGCACGCACACAACCCCTCACAGCCGCACGCACACAACCCCTCACAGCCGCACGCACACAACCCCTGACAGCCACACGCACACACACCCCTGACGCACGCGCACACACACACACTGACGCGCATACACACACACTGACTAACACACACACACACTGACTGACACACACACACACAGACTGACGCACACACACACACACACACAGACTGACGCGCCACACACACACACACACACACACACACACTGACTGGTGCACACACACACTGACACACTGACACACACACACACACTGACCACACTGACACACACTGACACACACTGACACACTGACACACAGCACACACTGACACACACACACTGACTGACACGCACACACACACACACACACACAACACACATTGACTGACACACACACTGACTGACACACACACTGACTGACACCCCCCCACAGCCACGCGCACACACACAACACACACACACACACACACACACACACACACACCACACACACACTCACACAGTGACTGACTGAACGCACACACACACACACACAGTGACTGACCACGCACACTGACTGACGCGCACGCACACACTGACTGACTGACTGAGGCACACACACACGCACACACTGACTGTGTGTGTGTGTGTGTGTGTGCCGTCAGGTCAGTCTGTGTGTGTGTTTGTGTTTCTGCGTCAGACTCACTGACACGCGCGCACACACACACACACTGACTGACTGACGCACACACAATGACTGACGCACACACACCTGCATGAAGCTGTAAAGGGGGACAAACAAAGCTGTAAAGGAGGGAGGGGGGGAACTGGATTGATGTGAATGGGGGACAAACAGAGAGAGGGAGAAGGGGAGAGGAGCGGGAACATTACATCCCGGGCAACGCCGGGTCTCTCAGCTAGTATAATATATATTATAGGCGTATGTAACAGTTACAGACCAAATTAAAATGTGAGACAGCTTTAGTTTTGAAAGAACTTAGACTGTGGCTGTGAGAGTCTCCGGTAGGTTGTTCCAGTTTTGGGGTGCACGATAAGAGAAGGAGGAGCGGCCGGATACTTCGCTGAGCCTTGGGACAATGAACAGTCTTTTGGAGTCAGATCTCAGATGATAAGTGCTGCGTGTGGTAGGGGTGAGGAGCTTGTTCAGGTAGCTGGGTAGCTTGCCCAGAAAAGTATTTGAAGGCAAGACAGGAAAGATAAACTTTGCGCCGAGACTCAAGTGATGACCAATCTAGTTCTTTGAACATTTTGCAGTGATGTGTGTTGTAGTTGCTTTGGAGAACAAAACGGCATATTGAATTGTAGAGGGTATCACGTTTGCTAAGGTGGGTTTGGGGTGCCGAGCCGTATACTATGTCCCCATAGTCGATAATTGGCATTAGCATCTGCTGTGCGATACACTTTCTGACCAGCAGACTTAGGGAGGATTTGTTCTTATAAAGTACACCTAGTTTGGCGTAGGTTTTGGATGTCAGGGTATCAATGTGCATCCCAAATGTTAAATGGGAGTCAAACCATATGCCCAAGTATTTAAAACTAGTAACAGGAGTTAGAGTGGTATTAGCGTTGGTTCTGATCTGGAGCTCAGTCACTGGAAAATTAAAAACGCCAAATAATAAAAATGTGAAATATATCACCAATTCCCACTGTCCAAAATTAAGTCCAAACTGTGCCCCCAGACCAAGGGATTAGTCCTGTGTTGAAATCCTGAGGGCTTCTTTATCTCTGTATCTCCTCCTGTTATAAAATATAAAGGAGCCACACCAATGCGCAGAGGACAAGGACTGTTAGGGATTCATACTGCAGACACTCATCAATGCCTACTTACAAGATAGTATCTTGATAGATACAGTGGATACAATCTGTGCTTTGGCCAGCGTCTTCTCTCCGACCTCCACGAACCCCACGTGGAGTGCCTGATTGGATCCAACCGGCTCTACTTTATATTCATGCACCGTGCACCGGAACAGTCCCACCGATGGAATAACAGAGGAAAAAGAATAGTGCAGTACTGCAAATAACACTTCCATTAAAATACACACACAGGACGATTACACACTTACATTGTGTCACGTCTTCCCATAAGATACAAAAATGTCGTCCGCAGCATGAACTCTCTGCTCCCTGCAGTGACTGGATTGCCAATTGTTCACGCCTTACAGCTGCGATCTCCGACAACTCTTGTTATTAGTATCACTGCTTTGCTACAAAGACTCCACACTGATCGGCAGACCAAAAAACAAAGCTCCTCCCTCCCTACGCGTTTCGTGACATCAGCGGTCACTTCCTCAGGGGATCATCATTGAAAAATTTCGCCGTGGTCCCAAATACCATTGTTACAGCCTTGTCTACCATTGTTACAGTCTTGTCAGTGTTTAAAAACAGTTTGTATTTGGGAAATCCAATTTTCAAGTCTCAAAAAGTCAGATTGAAGTACGTGCACAAGGTCGGAGAGGCTAGGGCTGTGTGCATATAGGATTGTGTCATCTGCATGCATCTTTGCACCCAGTCCTTGAGTAAGGCTTCTTATTTCACCATGAAACACATCGGATGAACTGCCAAGTATTGTATATAAATAATAATAATGCATTTGTTGACTTCCCATCCAGCACAGATGGCGTTAGATAATGTGCATTATCTGCATGCAGCTGGAGATACTTAGCACATTGTCCTGGCCCTTCTAGCGTTAAAGGTGTAAATACAGATCACGGGGCCATGTGCTGTCACGCAGTAAATTCCCCCAATCCCCCCACCCCCGCCAATCTCAAACAATCCATTTGCACTTATTATTTAGTGCTGCAATTTATATGCAACACATTCACTATTTATCACCTGGGCTTCATCTAGAGGTGGGAATTAAATTCAGCTCCTTGTATTTATTCCCTATCATTCTGTGCGCCCAAGAAATGCCGTTTTTATTAGTACTTGCTTAATGGCCCCGTGAAAATGTTCGTTGTTCGGCTTTAATAAAATCCCTGCAAGCTAGTGCTTTCTGGCTGACTGGTTCTCTAAGGTCTGATCATCCCAAAGGGTATAGAGAAGATCAAACACCCTCACTGCTGGAGGTCCCTCTCCCCCACTGAAGGAGTTAATTAAAGTATCCATTGCAGGATGTGTGGATTTGGAGCCCCCTTGAAAATGAGTATGCTGCACTGCACAATGGTACTAAGTATTTCTATATGCTCTTGATTGCTCCTCCTAGTAGAAATTACCTAAATATTGTCACATCTGTATGCTGATGTGTGACATCACAAGCAGTAACCAATCATGGAATAGCTCAGTGGCAAGAGCACAACCTTTCTAGTCGATGAACACAGTTGAAATCCCAGGAACAACTTATCTAGTGACATGTCACTTATCTTTGCTCTAACACCGTGTGCTCATTTGCATGTCATTGCCCAGAATCCCTGTCTCTAGTGGAAGCATTGTATGCTAGGAATGGGGTGCGCAAACCTTTCCCCCTGCGCCCCCTTGCACGCTCTCCCCCTGGCTTGCGCCCCCCCTTACCTTAGTGCTAAATGATGCCACACAGTCAGACGACGCCGCGTTGTCATGGTAGCATCACGTGAACCGCGGCAGCATTTGACGTCACATTGCCATGGTAAAGTGACATCACGTGACCCCACAGAGTGATTTGGCGCCACGTTGCCATGACGACGCATCGCTGGAATGCCAAAGTAAGTGAGATACATAGGCCTCGCACGGCCCCCCAGCATTTAATTTAAATGCCTTTGCGGAAGAGCGCGGGGCCTCTTTAACAGCCGCGCCCCCCCTGGAAAATCGCGCGGACCCCCGTGCTAAGGGATAATGGGGTTGCAGACATGTCTGAGACGTGAACGTGCTCACAAGTGATATTTTTATTTACTGTTCTTCGCTCTACAAATTACTCGGTACCATGCAGCCGACAAGGCCAAAAAACTAGAATCTTAGCCCCAAAATAGCGTTTTTTGTTGTTGTTTTTTTACGTACAACCTACAATACATTTCTTCAAAGTAAAATAAAAACAAAATGACCAAGTTTGGAACCGATTTAGAAATGGGAGTGGCACTTGAACTGGAAATGTTTAAACTGCTAACATTTTAAGGTGACACAGGCTTGTCAAACGCAACCTGTGGTATCATCGTATTCCCATTACAGATACAATTTAAACCAACTGTAGAAAATATATAGAAATAGAAATGAGCCTCCATCAATCAATGTTTTTAATCACCTGGGAAAGAATGGTTAGATGGATATATCATTAAATCTAATGATAATAAACATTTAATTGCTGACCACATGGTGGCACAGTTTGCTTGGCCAAGTCTAGTAGAGTTTTACATGTACTGTATGGCAGCAGCTTGAGGTGCCATTATTCCAAGTTCTCCAAGTGTGTAACACAGAAGCATCATATTTCCCACTGGGTTTGCTTATTTGTGTAGCCCTATTATTCATAAAATTACCACACTACAAAATAATGCATGTTAATTTAACACATTACATTTCTAAATGTAATCTACTTAGATTTTGCAAAGGCTTTTGATACGGTGCCAAACAAGAGGTTAGTGTAGAAAATAAAGGAAATTGGGCTTGGTAAAAATATTTGCACCTGGATTGAAAACTGGTTGAAGGACAGACAACAGAGAGTTGACGTAAATTGAATGATTTCAGGTTGAGCTAAAGTTGTGAGTGGAGTACCTCAAGGATCGGTACTGGGACCCTCTGCCTTTTAACTTGCTTATTAATAACCTTGAGATTGGTATAGAGAGCAAACTCTCCATCTTTGCTGATGACACTAAATTGTGTAAGGTAGTAAAATCAAGCAGGATGTAATTTCTCTCCAGAAGGACTTGGATAGACTGGATACTTGGGCAGGTAAATGGCAGATAAAGTTTAATACAGATAATGTAAGGTTATGCATTTGGGAAACAAAAATAAACAGGCAATTTACAAATTAAATGGGGCAAAATTAGGTAAATCCTTGATGGAGAAGGATTAGGAGTGCTTGTAGACACTAGGGCTAGCAATAGTGCCCAATGTCAAACAGTAGCTGCAAAGCAAATAAGATCTTATCTTGGATTAAACGGGGTATTGATGAAAGGGAAGTAAGCATAATTATGCCTCTGTATAAAGTATTAGTAAGACTACACCTTGCATATGGAGTATAGTTTTGGGCACCCCTCCATAAAAAATACATTATGAAACTAGAAAAAGTACAGAGAAGAGCCACCAAATTAATAAAGGGGATGGAAAATTTTACTTGAGGAGAGGCTAGCTAAATTAGATTTGTTTACATTAGAAAAGAGGCATCTAAAAGTGGATATGATAACTATATACAAATATATTCGGGGACAATACAAGGAGCTTTCAAAAGAACTATTCATCGCACGGGCAGTACAAAGGAGTCGGGCCATCCCTTAAGGTTGGAGGGAAGGAGATTTCACTAGCAACAAAGGAAAGGGTTCTTTACAGTAAGGGCAGTTACAATTCATTACCCATGGAGACTGTGATGGCAGATACAATAGATATGTTCAAAAAAAGGTTGGTATCTTTTTAGAAAGGAAAGATATAAAGGGATATACCAAATAACTAAACATGGGAAGTGTGTTGATCCAGGGAGTAATCTGATTGCCAATATTTGGAGTCAGTAAGGAATTTATTTTTCCCCTTATGTGACAGTATTGGATGATGTTTCACTGGAGTTTTTGTTTGCCTTCCTCTGGATCAATATACTGTAAATATTAATATAGGATAAAGTATCTGTCGTATAAATTTAACATAGTTTGAACTTGATAAACATGTCTTTTCTCAACCTCATCTTCTATGTTACTATAATTCATAGAGAAATACATTGTTCTGTGCTACAGAGGTCAGGGTCACCTACTATAGGAATTTGTTCCTGTCCATGGTTCTGAAACCAGTCATGAAGCAAAGGGAGGCCTTAGGCTGCGTCCATAGGACTGCAGCCGTGCTGAGGCGCGCAGAGGCTGAGGGAAAGCGGTTGCTTTCCCTGGCCTTGGTCTGCGCGCCGTCCGGGGGCGTGTCGGGGGCGGGCCAGTGACGTCACGGAGCTGGTTTGCCCTCATTGGGCGAACCACTCACGTGACCGGCCCTGCGCTCCCTTGAGCGCTTGAATTTAAAATTTTGGTAAGACTTACGCTTCCGCATGTTTGCGTAAGCGTAAGCGAGCCCCTGCTAAAGCCGCTCTCATTGTGGCTGCAGGGGCTCAGTGCCGAGCGTGAGCGCGCCTCAGCACGGGTCAGCGCATAAGCGCTGACCCTGGATGCAGCCTTAGGCTTAGTCCCCACAAGCGCTGGTCGGGCTGAACGGGCGGCGCTTGTGGAGGACACTTACATATATAGATATAAGTAAGTCCCCGCTCACGCGGTACGCGCGGCGCTCGTGCACACGCTCAGCCGCGGTCAGCGCTTACATAAACAAAAAACCTATACTTCCCCACACGCTCAGCTGGCCCGCAATGCCGCCCCCCGTGCGCTTGCCTAATCGGAGGACACCCGCATGAGCGCGCTCAGCGATAGCGGGGACTTAGCCTTAGGCCTCGGCCAGGGTGGCGCTGATGCTTTGAAATGTCCCGGTCACGTGACGCAGGACATTTAAATGCAAAGGGATACTGGCACCCCATAACGGTGCCTGTATCTCGGGAAGCAGGGGGTCCCCGGACATGAAACCAATGCGGTTCAGCTCCAGAGACCTCCTGCACATCTACACTATGAATGAAATGTATAGTCAAAAATATCTAATAAACATCAATACACCCCCAACCCCGTGCCCCCCCCCCATAATGTAAAACCATTATTTATTTTTTAACATACAGGATTCATACCCCAGACCTACGGTAGTCATCGGTGGTCCCGACGGGTGTCCGTAGGCCCCACAGTGCACCAGTACCCCAGGGTCTGGGGGTCTCCAGGTGGTTCCCGCTAGGTGCCATGGGCCTCCAGGTGGTCCCCGTGGGCCACAATGGTGTCCACGGGTGGGCCTGTGAGTGTCTGGGCGTCCCCTGGTCAACCTCACAGGTGTCTGAGGCCCTCTGGTGGTTCCCACTGGGGTCTGGGGGCCCTCGGGTGGTCCCTGTGGGTCTGCAGGGCCCCCACAACTGTGGGGCCCCCGGTTCGTCACCGCAGGTGTCCCCCATGGGTCCACAGGTGGTACCCGTGAGCATCCGGGGGGTCCTCAGGTGGTCTCCATAGGTCCCCGCAGACCTAAGGTACCAACCCTGTATAAACAGAAATAAACTGTGCGCTACTATCTATCTCCTTATAATTGAATACAGTGCAGTGACTAAACCATATATAAATAAAGTAAACCACAATACCACAGTGAATAAGTGATTAAATAATTAAATTATAACATAACCGTGTGGTTGATAAGGGCGTCTGCTGCTATAAACATTAGGGGTGGCTCAGCACCCCACACACTCTAAGAAATGGAAACAAAAAGAAAACAGCGCACAACGCCAAATAGTGAAGTAAGTAATAGAATGTATTACAATGTTAAAGGGGTAATAAATCTGCGTACATCAGATAGAAATAACATGTGCATTTAGTGCATAACACACTGGTTACCACTCTGTAGCTGTAAAACAGGACGGTCTGGCACTCAGCTGTCTCTGCAGGAGCCTCTATGATGGTTCTGGGGCATGGGATCCTTCATGCACTCCTCACACAGCAGGACGCTGCTCACAAGGGGATTCCTTTCAAGCAGCCTGGTAATACTGCAGATTCAGACGCTTAGTGGGACCGCTCCTCAACCGGCGATATACTGCCTCCAGGGGAATTCCCCTACAGTCCCCCATCTCTCCTGTGTAGATTTGCTGCTTTTCCCAGCTGCTATGATCTTAGGGCAGTCCAGAGCTGTTGGAATTGCTCTGCAAACACTTCCGCAGTTGCAGGGGCTTACACAGCGTGCCACGATGCCGCTCCGTCACGTGGTATAGCGGAGTGACGTCACAGTTCTCGTGGCAATGGAGGAATCAATAGGGAGGAAGAAGGAGAGTCCCTTACAGTCTCTTACCGGAGCAGAAATCGCTCAGTTAGCACGGTGGCAGCCAATATAAGCTGATAGTGATACAAATCCAAAGGATGAATATAGGCAAAATTATGGCATTAATACTGCACCGACACACTTTATTCGAGCAAATACCCGGTATGTACCTGGCAGATACCTGGAATGCGCCGCTCCTAACCTCTGACAAGCCCCGTTGCATTTGCCTTCCCAGCCTGGGTTCATGCCTGGCTGATGGGCGGCTGATCTGTTAAATGATAATGATTAGGATTTAATAGGCTGCAATGCTTCGCGTGTCTACCAGATGGCATAAATTCATGAATTGTAATGCAGTTTATATATATATACTGTGCAGTATTGCAGCCAGCGGGAATAAAATGCTTCAATCCCTGCTTGGAAAATAACTCAATGCACTCGGGCAGAAAACAGTCACAAACCTCAATACACCCGGGTATACCCGAATTCGTGGGACTAGCCAAGCTCGAATAAAGTGTGTCGCCAGTGTACATCCAACATGTTTCGTAGATCTAACTACTTCCCTGAAGAAGTAGTTAGATCTACGAAACATGTTGGATGTATTAATGCCATAATTTTGCCATAATATAACCTTTCCCTGCCTGGTGTCACACTCGCTCGGCTTTTCCTCCTGCGCATGCGCAACCTATTCGGGCCGCCGGGGGCTTACCGCGCATGTGCGAACCGACGCGACATGGCGGCGCCCTGTACAGGAGCCACCGGAGATCTCCAGCGCACCGGAGCGCTCCCCTCTCGGCCCCCACCCTCTGGAATGGCCGTCGAGTCTGCCGCTTGCCTCCGGCAGCACCCGCCATCGGTCCTGGCCACGGAGGTGATGGGGGTCGCAGGGTAAGAAGGGGGACCTGCCTACAACCGCTCCGGTAATGAAGGGGTTAAGTCCACCCGCAAACCCCCTCCCCCCCCCCCCGGCAAGGCCTAAACACCCACTGAGGGCCAAATACCCCCTTCCCCCACCCCCGCTACCCACAATAAGCTTGGCACGGGTGGTTAACCCCTTCATTGCCTTAGCAGTTAGCCGCTAAGGTAATAAAGTGGCTGTAAATGCATTTTTCCTGCATCGGATTCTTGCCTGGGGTCTCAGGTGCTGGTATTAATGTGTATCAGCTCCAGAGACCCCGGCATTAATCCTGTGCAGGAAAAAGGCCAATATTTTTCTAAATCCCCACTTATCGCCGCTCATCGCCGCATCTCCGCACCAATCTGTCAACTTTTTTTGGCATTTGGATTTGGGGCGAAAATTGCAATTTTAGGGCGGCGATAGGCGGCGATCGCCGACTCGTGGCTACTAGAATCGCGCGTATTTATGAACATTCCGAAAAGTGTCGATAAGTGGCTTATCGCCGCTCAGTTGGCGATTTGATTTTGTTCAAAAGATTTTTCGCCGATACAGGCCGTTATCGCCCACTTATCGAGGATTACTGAATATGAGTAGGCATTTTGGCCGATAAGTGGTCGATAAGTGTCTTATCAACGCTTACTGCATGAGGCCCAGTCTCTGGGAGACAATTGTATTGGTCTCTTGGATCTTGTAATTCTACCTTTAAGACCATATCTTCCTTAACTTGCAGGGCCCCTCTTGCAGTAAAAGAGTTCAGTAAATAATTACCAGTGCAGAGGGAGTTAACAGCTGGAAAAAGACCTACAGGTAATAAATATATTATGACTTATGACCTAAAGTGGAGATTATTATTATTATTATTTTTACTGCCTTTTTAAATTATTTCCTTTTTGTAGTTACACCCAATAAGACGATACTGAGTGGCTATTTCAAAGATAGGAGTTACTTTTTGTAATCTGCCTGCCTAGCAGTCAATTCAGGATGATATAAATCCAAAGGTTTTAGTAGACTTTGAAACATCTCTCTGTCATTTAATCACCATTCTTCCCCAATCACCTTGCCCCTTGCATAAAGTATTTTCTTTCTTTTCAGTTACTTATCTGAAACTACCTAGCAATTTCCGAACATCAATAAAATACCCAGCACTTTGCTAACATCAATATATATTTTCTCCATGCAGCTTTAGCGAATATCATATACTGTATGTTTCTTTTGGAAATGCAGCTAATTCACAAGAGGGAACAATATGTACTTTAATTGGCTCAATTTTTCAGCAGCGTAATAGATGTTTTTGTTAAATATTAAGTACAGGATATTTTTTTTAATACAGATTGTTGCATAAATGGTGATTGCAATGTAAAATAGATTAGACATAAAGCAAACCGCTGCACTGCTAAGTGGCGTAAGTAGACATATGCGCTACCTTTTAAAAGGTTTTTTTTCTCACTTTAGAAAAAAAAAACAAAAAGAATCTTCTAGAGGAAATATCACCTTGGCAGGAACATCATAGCAATACCAACTACAGATAATAATCCCAATTAACATAATGAAGAACAGTCATAAAGAATAGTCATGTTGGGTCATATCCCTGAAACCTTGCGTTTATAAATGGAACCGTTTAATAAAAACAAAATCTTTTTTGGGTGCTCCTTGGTCTACAGCTTTGTCTTGTCTATTTGATTTTAACCTTTGCAGTGCTGCAAGTCTAGCGGCACAGGGTGACTGCCAGACCCCTGGCACTTCTGGTTGTGTGATCATATGATCATGACCAGGCTTTGGATGCTAGAAATGGAAGTGGAGGGGGCGGGGTTCTACTTCCTGCACCAATTATATACTAGGTCCATCATTAGGAAACGTTAATGGGTGCAAGTTCTTTATTGTAATCTTTTAACAAACCCTAAGCTGGCACGATACTATGTTGACCACCTCTATTGAGAGTACAGGAGTAGGCACCTGGGTGTCTCCCAGTGTAAATCTGCAGCAGACTTACAGTATACTGTATACTGGCACTGAGAGTTTGAAGCAGGGGAGCCTGGTTCAATTCCCGGTGTTGGCTCTTTGTGACCTTGGGCAAATCCCTTTATCTCCCTGTGCCTCAGGCGCCAAAAACATAGATTGTAAGCTCATCTGGGCAGGGACCTGTGGCTGCAAAATGTCTCGTAAAAATAGTAGCGCTATATAAGAACATGCTATTATTATTATTGTTACACACCCACAGCCACTCCTACCAATGACAGCCCGTATTCCCTTACCTACTGTCACCGTATGTTTCCCATCATACCACTTAGATTGTAAGCTCTCCGGGGCAGGAATTTCTTTTCTTATTGTGTGATCTTATTTGTTGCACTTATTGAACTAGAATTCCCTGTAGGGTATTGTCTCTCTTGTACACCGCTGAGTACAGCTGTAGGCACTACATAAATAAAGACATACATACTAGTTTCAAAGAAAGTATTTTAAATAGGGCAGTTTTTGAAGATGGCTTCTGTGCAGCTTCCTGTCAGTAAGTGCAGCTTCCTGTCTGTAAGTGCAGCTTCCTGTCTGTAAGTGCATCAGAACCATGGTCCTAGTTACTATTTGGCCTGAATACACAAGATTGTGAGTTCAATTCCTGTCTATGTGTCTTGCATTCTGTGCCATGTTGGCAAATCGCTTCATCTCTGTGTACAAAAGATGTGTAGCAGGGTCCCCCTCCTAACCTCCGGTGAGGGGGACCTGCCATATTGGGTGTGTGGGGGTGGCCATCTTGTGCGTTGCACAAGTGCAGTCATGAGTGTGGCGGCCATTTTAGCTTGGCTCCGCAAACGCAGCATGGGAAGTCCCAGAATCCTCTGGGGGGGAAGGTAAAATCACATGGGGCAGTCCCAGCCAATAGAGCTATGTGAGCAGGAGGGACAGGATATCCTCCGCGGGCTGAGAGCCCGTGAATCAGTCGGACGGAGGGCGGCAAGACAACAGGTAGTGTCCAGGGAGCAGTGTCCAGGGGGCTAGGCTTAGCCCCCTTAGGCCCCAACTAGACCCTGAGTCACCCTTAGAGGTGTGTTGTAGGGAAGGCCCCAGAAAGGAACTCTTCCCCTTACTTGATAATGTTGCACCGGTGACCGGACGGCCACACTGTGCCCTGCAGCCTTGGACCAGGTCACAGGATCCATAGACATTTCGGTGAGACCCTCGTGCTGGAGCTCAGCCCACGAGGCAGACCAGGACCCTAAGGAGTGAGGGTATTAGTGGTGGAGGCCCTGTGGTGTGGGACCTGACTGTTCTTTACTTCACCAGCTGCACCTGGGTACAGGAGTGCCCAGGCAGGTATATGTGCACCAACGGTTCACAGGGGTAGCGCTACCTCACATTGGGTGGGACTGACTTGGAAGGACACCAGGGGTATTGGTGCCACTGCACCCTCCGTACTTTGGGGGAACCACCAAGTGTTGGGACATTGAGTGTACACTGTGGGTACAGTTATTATAGTTATTGCATGTGTGTTCAGTAAACGTTAGTTATATACCCTGTGTGCTGTATTATTCGTTACTGTGATTGGTACCTGTGAGGGGTTATCCCGCCAATGCTGGGATCCCTCATAGGTGGAGGCACTGCACGCAAGGAGAAAGAGCTCACCCCAGGCTCCCAGCGGCGAAGACTTATGCTACGGTCCCAGTAATGTCTGTGACACGCGCGCCCGGCGGTGGGGGCGGCGCGTGTGCAGCGCTAACCGTGATCTGTGGTCTGACAGGGAGAGGGGAGCTTATGACGGGAGGGGGCGTGGTCTGGGATTTGCGGGGCGTGGCCATTATGTCACGCGGCTGGTTCGCCCTCATTGGGTGAACTGATGGTGGGGGCGTGGCCACGCCCCCGTCGCAAGGTTTGAACTCAATTTGATTGAGTTGGGAAAAACCTTGCAGCACGGCGCGGCTGCACCTTCTGCGTGATGGTGCGTACTGGGCCCAGCCCCATTGGGGGGCGGTGCTTACACGCACAGTGCACGTCGCGCCGTGCGCACAGGCTGTTACTGGGACCGCAGCCTTAGGCCTGGGACATAGTGGTGTGAGCAAGGCTGAGCCGTGCTCACACTCGGCACTGAGCCCCTGCAGCCGCAATGAGAGCGGCTTTAGCAGGGGCTCGCGCACGCGCCCGCACGCTTGGGAAGCGTGTGTCTCAAGTTGTGTTTTCAAATTTGGCTCTCGCCGGAGCGCAGGGCCGGTCACGTGAGCGGTTCACCCAATGAGGGCGAACCAGCTCCGTGACGTCACTGGCCCGCCCCCAGACCCGCCCCCGACACGCCCACGGACGGCACAATGTGTAAGGCCAGGGAAAGCACCGCTTTCCCTGAGCCTCAGCGCGCCTCCGTCCGGATAAAATCACTATGTCCCAGGCCTTAGGCCTCCTGTGAGCAAACGGGTATAGCAGCACGTGTAGTTTCCCTTAGGCAGAGGGAAAGGGGGCTACAGATGTAAAAGGTATTGCATCACAATGTTTATTTCCCAGTAAAATATCAGAATAATAATGAAAATTTGAGAACATTTCCTCAGTCCTTTCTGATTGAATCCAGTAAAGACAATATTAGCGTAGAGTGCAGCGTTTGCTCCTTACAGTGAACATTCTTCTCTCAAAATTCTATTTTATTTGAAATATTACTGTAAAGAAAACTTTTACCCACTGCTCCGCTGGTGCTTGTTGGAGCATGCAGGGATAATTTAGTACTACTTTATGAAATTAAATGCTTATATGCATTAGTTAGTGAAACAAATATGTGCGGTTGTAGCTAACATGTTTTTTTTTATAACAATTTTTTTATTGGACACAATCAGATATTACAGTACATACAGGGGTGTCATGAGCCCATGACATTGATGCTTATTACAATCTGTAAGTGACCAAATAAAAGTTTCCGTTTCCTTTGGTGGGGGGGGGATAGAGGGAGGGGTGAGAGAGGGGGGGGGGTGGAAGACATACAGGGGGGAAGGAGGGGAGGAGGGGGTGGGGAGTCTGGAGGGTCAGGGGGGGGGGGAGGGAGAGGCGTCCAGGCGACTCACCCTCCCCCCTCCCAAGAACTGGAGGTTGTGTATCTCCCCCCGTACGACCCCTCTCCCCCCCTTCCACCTCCCGCCCCCCCCCACCCCTCCCCCCCCCCCCTCCCTCTCCTCTCCCTAAAATAAATGCTCTGCTAACACATGTTTTTATTCTGTTTTATTGATGAGTTAATTTTTGCTGGTTCATTTCTTGACGTGATGATAAACAGGATTTTAAGACAGCTTCATTGGATCTTAACGGAGTAGTAAAGAGTAACACACTGTGAGCGCTCATTTGCATGTCATTACCCACAAATCCCTGGCTGCAGCGGAAGCACTGAATGCTAACCCTTAATGGGGGTTTGCAGACCTGTCTCGGACATGCAAATTTATTATTTGCGGCACACTGTACGGCGGAGGGTTTCTGTCACTTTTTTTCTTACCAACAATAATTTTTAAAATCTCTTTTTTTTTTTTCAACTTCAAATTTTTATTGAATTTTTCATATCAAATAAAACATTGCAAATTTACAAATTTCAAACGTGGAATAAAAAATATTCTTATCAAAATTGTAACATGTTATCTGTTTGTAAACAAACAAAAAAAAACAAAAGACACACAAAAAAAAAAAGATGGGAGGGGGATAACAGGCGTGAGATCTCTGCCTCTGTTATTTTATTATTACTCCTATGGGAACTTTCTTCAATTCTTGAGTGGATGACTAACGTTCTTATTATTTTTCTATTATTTCTTATATTGCTTATTTCACCCTCGAAGGCCTGGCTAGTCTTATTAAAAGGTGACCTATAGCTCTTCTTACTCATATTCTTACTCATATTTCAAACGAGAACGCATTTATCTCTATGATTGCCAGATTGTGGTTCTCTCTACTCCTGGGATGTCTGTCTGGGCCAACCACGGCGTCCAGACTTTTATACATTTTGCGCCAGTGTCATTAACTAAACTCGTTAATTTTTCCATCTGGCAAATATACCACATTCTATTCCTAATCTGGGGGATATTTGGAATCTCTGCTCGCACCTCGTGGCTGTTGCTAAATGTATAATCAATTTATTACCTGTTTTTGAAAGGCCCAGCCATGGTCTGTTCAAAAGGAACAGCCATGGATCCGAAGGAATAGTGAGGTCAAAAATTCTCTGAAGCCAATGTCTGATTTGTGTCCATAATGGGACTATCTGAGGACAAGACCACAACATGTGTAACAGGTTCGCCGATGCTCCACACTGCCTTGGGCACAGTGGGGAGCATCTTGGTCCAAACCTTGCTAATTTCTGTGGAGTGAGATACCACCTCATAAGGACTTTATATGCGTTCTCCTTTAAAGTAGTGCATATCGAGCTCTTAGCTGCTGCTGTTACAATAGCCAACCAGTCTTCTTCACTCACCTCTTCTCCCAGATCTGTTTCCCACATAACCATATAAGGTAATTTATAATTTTCTGTAGAGTTTGAACCGACCACTTCTTTATACATCTGCGATATAAGTCCCTTTGTATTTGTCTGTCTGTTCCTTTGTTGCCACTTGGATAGAGACTATCCTACATGCCTGTTAAAATCCTGCTTTCTGTCATGAGACTGTCCGTGTGGCTTAATTGAAGACTACTGGACTATCTAACTGGACATTATATACAGTCAGAGTATCACTGTTATTTATTGTTGTTGGCGCCGGGTATATTTGTTTTATGTGCTGTGTCTGGCTAATATTAGTCAGTGTGTCCTGGCAGCCTGCCCCATATTTATGGGTTTTATTTTGTGTCACATATCACTGTATAATGGCAAACACTAATTAGTTTATAAGCTTTAGCGCTATTGTCACTGATTTTGTTTTTGCATAAAACTTATGTAGCCTCACTACGCAATTAGCTGTGAAAAAGGGGTCTTTATTGAACGATTACAACATCCCCGCAGTCAGCTCTGACACGTTTCGCGCCTGCTAGCTACTTTGTCCCCGGCTTAGGAACTGGTGGGGAACCTGGAGGAGTTGGGGAACACACTGATGAGATGACCTTGGGTGAGATAAAAAAAACAAAAAAACACTCTTCTTACTTTATATGAAAGAAAATAACATTAGCTTTCTCAGGCTCATTGTCTTGGAGAATAGAAATCCATATAACTGTATTAACAGTGTGGACAACTTGAAAGAACATTGCTTCAGAAAGCAATGTTGACCTGCGGGGCCAAGGACACTTGTAAAGTGATTTCAGAAAAATCTTGTGCTGACCTTTTCTCTAAAGCCGGGAATTAAATAAGTGCAGATCATTTCATCTGTACAATCCTTGAGCCTCTTCAGAACCTCATCTTGATATTTCTCATGATAAGAATAGGTGGCATATTGACTCGGTTTAATTAGGTCTACTTCAAGGCATCCATATTGATAGAGGCCAAAGGGGTCAAGGTCCCCATTGTTTCTGCTCCCACGCAACATGTGGAAGAGTTTCACAACATCATTCCTTTGCCTACCTCTTTCATGCACTGCATAACCTTCCATCAGTAAATGGAGAAAATGATTGATACACTCCTCTAAACAACCTTTTTTTTTTCATACAGTAGTTTCATCACGATAGCTACATAGAGAAAAACACTTTCAAATATAATGAACGGGGAACAAAGATGCCAGTCGAGGAGTTAAAGGTGAAAGCAAAGTTGAATGCATCCCTTTAATAACGTGCACGGACCTCCTGGTTCCTGAGATGCATACTGGGAAATGCTTATACTTCCTTGTTCTTTAACCGAAATGTGGCTTACTATTGGCCCGCGTGACGCAGTAGATTTAAACCGCCATTTGGGTTTCCCTTAAGGGGAGGAAGAGGTGGCGCTTTCACCGGTATGTACCACGGGAAGCAGGAATAGCAGTGATTCAGCTTCCGGAGTCCTCTGCTTCCCATCGATGTAAAAATGGTCAGGATAGGATACCAGGTTTTTTTTTGTTGCTTTGATAGAGGTGGCCAGGGCTGCCAACAGCAGGGGCAGAGCCGGGACAGCTACCTCGGGCCCGGCTGGTGCTGGAAGTCCTGCCCAACTTCCGCATCTGCCAGTGGGATCAACGTTGTAATGAAGGCCTCCATCCAAGGTAAGTGTGTGTATTGAAGAAGGGGGGGTTATTGAACATATTACGGTAAGGGGTTATTGTATGCATGGGGGGGGGTTATTGTGTGTATTGGGGGAGTGGGGGATTATTTTATGTATTGGAGGAAGGAGGTGTTATTGTATGTATTGGGGTAAGGGTTAGAGTATATTGGGAAGGGGAGTTATTGTATGTATTGGGGGATGGGGTTATTGTATGTATTGGAGAGGGGCTATTGTATGTGTAGCCTCCTTTCCCTATACCTAAAGAAAAAACGTGGGCGACTATGTGTGCTGCTAATACCTGTACGCTCACAGGAGGCCTTAGCCTCCGCTTCTGGGAGCCTGGGGTGAGCTCTCTCTCTCTTTTCGTACAGTGCCTCCACCTATGAGGGATCCCAACGTTGGCGGGATGACCCCTCATGGGAACCAATACCATCCGTAATAAACAGTATCACAACAGGTAATATATAACTTGTATTTACTGACACGACATATAACAATACTATATGATATAATGCAATAACAGCCACAACCAAGAGTGAGTCCTCCAAGTACTGAGGATGCCCTGGGCACCTGTAACCCAATATCCGCATGAGCAAGCCCACCCAAAGGCGGAGTTTCGAGGCGTCCGGGGGGTTTGTCATGGAGGACCCTAGGTGATACTTTCCTCAGAATTCTCTAGGCTTCTTGGATGGAGCCAACTTACTCTCTCCTTTGGAAGACTCCTAAGATGTCTTGGGAGTATGGAACCGCAGGATAGCCTCTTGATCTTGTATTCGATCCATTAGGTCTTCAAAATTAGGAGGATTCTCTGTAGAGATGGTGCAGCTGATCCTGGCGACAAGTGGGTGTGTAAGCGACACTCCTCGCAGGAATTGCTTGGTTCGGAAGTCATCTAGATCAGACACGAGGATGACCTTGTTGGTCATGCTCCACAGTGCCAATTGCAGCCGTCGGAGGAACTCCGATAATTCTTCCCCCTCCCTTTGTTTGAGGGCGTGGAACTGGGCCATTAACGTGATGGGATCGTTCTTAGTGCCATAGGCTTTAGTCAAGGCCAGGATCAGAGCTTGGACATCGGCCTCCGCATGACACTCACAATATAATCGCACTATATTGGTGGCCGGGGACCGCAGGCACTCCACAATCCGCTGTCTCTTTACTGCATCAGAGCAAGTCCATTCTGGCAGCACTTGCACCGCATGGTCCCTCCACTCTTCGAACTCCTCTTCTTCCAACTGCGTAGGCCGCACGCCAGAGAAAGCTTTTATCTTGCGATAGTGATGGGCTTGGGATGGCTGCAAATGTGTATATGTTCACCGCGCTTCTCTGTGTAAGGAGCCTGCTGCTGGTGAAAAGATTGGCCATACATATATGAAAAAATAGAAAGTGAATCCATGCACTTCTCCCATTGGGCTAACAATAAATGTGGAAATAAATATACATAGTGAAACCTAAGTCTTTAAGACAAAGGAGACTTTTGGTTACATCCTTTGATCAAATAATGACAATCCTCCTAACCAACGTCAAGGTAAGTCTCAGTAGCAGGTCCCTATGCTAAATGCATATGTTCTGTGAAATATACCCTGAAGGGGTTTATAAACTAAGCATAAGCTTATGTAAATTAGTGAAGTTAAAAACTGGTATATTCCAGTTAAGATACTTACATGTATGTAAGTAAAGTGAAAAGTGAATTTACAGGGACCTTACCGGGAGATTATATACAGCTCAACCCCGTTATAACGCGATCCGTTACAACGTGAATCCGCTTATAACGCGATGCAAGCGCGGCTCCCAATTTTCATATATATGAATACTTTACAACACGATTATTGGCATCTTAAATACTTTATTGTACAATGCATACAATTATACATTATTTCTAACACGATCCGCTTATAGCGCGATGTGATTCTTTGGACCCCAAGCACAGCGTTATAAAGGGGTTGAATTGTACCTTGAAAAGGAGGGAATAACCTCCCACAAGCTGCTCAATAAGCAGTTGGCCGCTTGCTCCTGATTGGTTAAAATGGCCCATGTGACACACTCAAGGCTTCTGGGAAATGTAGTCCCGAAATGCCAAGATGGATGCCGCCACTCTTCCCCATCACGCTGAGCTCTGCCAGCTAGACAGCTGATCAGTCCCCTGCACGGAGACAAGTAGGGGATTCTGCTACATCTGTATTGGGGAAGGGGGGTTATTGAGTGTGGGTGGGGGGTGTAAGGGGGAGGGAACAAGAGGTGGGGTGTAAGGGAGAGAGATGTGGGGATTTGAGGGGGAATGAGAGCTGGGTGTGTAAGGGGGAGAGAGAGGTAGCAGTATAAGGTGGAGAGAGGTGGGGGTGTAAGGGAGCGAGAGGTTGGGGTGGATGGGAGAGAGGGGGTGGGGGGATAGAGGAGTGGGATGGAGGGCCTGAGGTGGGGGAGAGGTGGGAGGGAGAAAGGTGTGGATGTAAGAGAGGTAGAAATGTATGGTAGAGGGAGGGGAACAGGTGTCGGAGATGGAGGGTTGTGGGGGAGGTGAGAAGAGGTGTGGGTGTGAGGGAGGGTAAGATAGGTGGGGGTGTGAGGGAGGGGGGAGAGGTTGGGATGCAAGGAGGGGGAGAGGATTGAGAGAGGGAGGGGAAGAGGTGGGGTGCGATCGAAAGAGCGGGTGTGAGAGGGACAGGGGGTCTCGCAAACGCCTGCGACATTGGGGGGGCTCCAGTGGAAACTCTAGTCCGGGGGGCCCCAGAAAAGCTGTCCACAGCCCAGGATGTGGTGCAGTTTTTTGCTCCAGTTTTGCAGCGACATGAATTCACAACATCCCTCAGATAATATGTTGCAGCTGTCGGGAATGAGACAAAACACAAGCCAGCCTGGCTGCAAAGAGCTATTCTTCCTTTCTGACGTTTATTGTCATTTGAAGGAGAGCGGCGCTATTATTTGATAGTGTCCTTTTGATTATTATCGCTGTATTATAAGAATAAATCAATAACTGCTCCCCACAGACGTTCCCTGTTCTTGTTGTTATTTCAGCCTCTGAAAGTTATTGTTACAGCAGCGCAGGCACAGCCTCGCAGCCCATGCAGACCTGCTTTTAAGTTGATTAACGCATGCATATTTTAGACTCTGATTCTGAATACATTTCACATTTACAGCCTATTACTGCTGCTAAATTGCAGAACACGTTGGAAACGAAATGATTGCTACGCTGTAGCGCGGATGTCAATCACAGGGTTCGGCTTAGCGTGGTGTAACAATAGTTTTGTGTAGCGTGGGGTAGTTACACTAATTTACATATAGTTTACATTGATTGTGCAGTGTATCCTTATTACTGCTCACTTCAATGCAGCTGTACTCGGGGAACCTTAAGTGACCTTGTACTGTAGGTTGTGTTTGGTGACACTTCAGTTAATCCATTTTGAAGTCCAAACAGTACGCAGATGTGATGAAACATGTGGAGAGCTCTGGCCACTGAAGTGGGAGAACATGGACCGAGATCTGTATCACGTACCTGTTTGCTTTGTAATTCACTTTACCTTCTTGTACCTCAGACCCTAAAAATTAGATTGTGAGCTCTTTGGGGAAATGGATGATCTGTCAGCAGTGTTTAATTTTGAAAAGCATAGCTGATCATGCTATATATACACTATACATGCTATATATATATAAAACAAGAAAAAAGAGACTGCGCCTATCAGTATGATATCTACTATATATTCTCAAACAGTCATATGTGTCTATGTCTGTATGTGTCTCCCTGTGTCCCTCCCTGTGTCCCTAGCGGCAATCCCATTGGACCTGCCTCAGGCCAATGACATTGCTCCCTTGGCCCACCCGCCACCTCACACCACTGCCTCAGGCCAATGACATTTCTCCCTTGGACCCACACCCGCCCCCGCACACTTCTCATTGGCCTGCGCCCAACACACCAACCCCACTGCCACACGCTCCCAGCCCTCACTGAGCTTTGGGAACCGCTTCACAGCACCTAACCCTCACTGCTCTGGGAGATTTGGTAACGCTTCAAAGCACCTAACCCTGGAAACGCTTCACAGCTTTCACCTCTCAACCCACAAAACCCTCACCGCCTGATACCACCAAAACAACTGCGGAATCAGGTACAGACTCTTACCTATATATATATTGTTTAACGCACGCTCACCTCCACACACCGCACCATCACGGAACGCACACCACCTCTTAACAACCACCCCCCCCCACCAATGCACACCACCGCAGCCACTGATAATCACTTTCACCGACACCACAGTCCCCCCTCCGGACCCCTTCACCTCCCTCACCGAGCGCCAACTCACCGAGCGCCAACACTGCCTCCCCTTCAGCTCCCTTCACCGAGCGCCAACACTACCTCCCTTCACCTCCCTCACCGAGCGCCAACATTACGTCCCTTCAGCTCCCTCACGGCCCCACTACCTCCCTTCACCTCCCTCACGGCCCGCATCACAACCGCGCACGTGGAGCGCCAACACTGCCTCCCTTCAGCTCCCTCACCGAGCGCCAACACTGCCTCCCTTCAGCTCCCTCACCGAGCGCCAACACTGCCTCCCTTCAGCTCCCTCACCGAGCGCCAACACTGCCTCCCTTCAGCTCCCTCACCGAGCGCCAACACTGCCTCCCTTCAGCTCCCTCACCGAGCGCCAACACTGCCTCCCTTCAGCTCCCTCACCGAGCGACAACACTGCCTCCCTTCAGCTCCCTCACCGAGCGCCAACACTGCCTCCCTTCAGCTCCCTCACCGAGCGCCAACACTACCTCCCTTCACCTCCCTCACGGAGCGCCAACACTGCCTCCCTTCAGCTCCCTCACGGCCCCACTACCTCCCTTCACCTCCCTCACGGCCCGCATCACAACCGCGCACGTGGAGCGCCAACACTGCCTCCCTTCAGCTCCCTCACCGAGCGCCAACACTGCCTCCCTTCAGCTCCCTCACCGAGTGCCAACACTGCCTCCCTTCAGCTCCCTCACCGAGCGCCAACACTGCCTCCCTTCAGCTCCCTCACCAAGCGCCAACATGACGTCCCTCACGGAGCACCAACACTGCCTCCCTTCAGCTCCCTCACGACCCCACTACCTCCCTTCACCTCCCTCACGGCCCGCATCACAACTGCGCACGTGGAGCGCCAACACTGCCTCCCTTCAGCTCCCTCACCGAGCACCAACATTACATCCCTTCAGCTCCCTCACCGAGCGCCAACACTGCCTCCCTTCAGCTCCCTCACCGAGCGCCAACTCTGCCTCCCTTCAGCTCCCTCACGGCCCCACTACCTCCTTCACCTCCCTCACGGCCCGCATCACAACCGCACACGTGGAGCGCCAACACTGCCTCCCTTCAGCTCCCTCACCGAGCGCCAACACTGCCTCCCTTCAGCTCCCTCACGGCCCGCATCACAACCGCGCATGTGGAGCGCCAACACTGCCTCCCTTCAGCTCCCTCACCGAGCGCAAAACAACATCGGTACACAGCAAGCCCTCCTCTATACCGGACGCACCACTAAAAAACACTCAAGTTACAACCCTCCCCCCCCCCTCCCCTCCCCCCCCTCCCTCCCTCCCCCCCCCTCCCTCCCCCCCCCCCCCCCCCTCCCCCCCTCCCTCCCCCCCCTCCCCCCCTCCCTCCCCCTCCCTCCCCCCCCTCCCCCCCCTCCCCCCCTCCCTCCCCCCCTCCCCCCCCCCCTCCCCCCCTCCCTCCCCCCCCCCTCCGCCCCCCTCCCCCCCCCTCCCCCCCCCCTCCCCCCCCTCCCCCCCCCTCCCTCCCCCCTCCCTCCCCCCTCCCTCCCCCCCTCCCTCCCCCCCTCCCTCCCCCCCTCCCTCCCCCCCCTCCCCCCCCTCCCCCCCTCCCTCCCCCCCCTCCCCCCCCCCTCCCCCCCCCCTCCCCCCCCCTCCCCCCCCCCCCCTCCCCCCCCTCCCCCCCCCCCTCCCCCCCTCCCCCCCCCCCCTCCCCCCCCCCCCTCCCCCCCCCTCCCTCCCCCCCCCTCTCCCCCCCCCTCCCCTCCTCCCCCCCCTCCCCCCCCCTCCCCCCCCCTCCAAAACCTCCCCCCCTCCAAAACCTCCCTCCCCCCCTCCCTCCCCCCCTTACAGGTCTATGCCCCCTCTCCCCTTGCACCTCAAACACCACACCCCCCTTCCCTAAACCACAAACACACCCACAAAACATGCGACACCAACACACACCCTCCACTACCACCACACCTCACACACCCAGTCACCTGTTCCTTTCAATAAAATCAATTAGCAACACAATACTAATTACACCTTATCTGTCACTTGCTGCACAAACATTCATCACAAACACATACACAACACTCATCCACACACACACACACACACACACACACACACACACACACACACACACACACACACACACACACACACACACACACACACACACACACATCACTACAGCAACAACACTCACCCACCACACACTCACTCACCTACCCACACCACACACACTCACACACAACACACACTCACCCACCCACCACACACTCACTCATCCACCCACGCACCACACACTCACCCACCACACCACACACACAAGCAACAATCACACACACCACACACACACACACACACAACACTACAGCAACAACACTCACCCACACCACCCTCACTCACCTACCTACCCCACACTCACACACAACTCACCCACACACCACACACTCACCCACCCACACCACAAACAACCATCCACCCTTTTGAACATAATTACATAACATTTACATGACATTTTACAATTTCACTACACATTATTACACTACATTAACACATAATTATTCACGGTTCACATCACGGGCAACGCCGGGTCTCTCAGCTAGTATATAATATAAATGAATATATGTAAATGATAATTCAAGCCCCTACCATGTGGGCTAATAATAAAAACTATGATGTGACAACCACAAAAGAGAGGATATAATGTGTCCTAATAATGTGCATAAATAAAGTATTGCTAGTGTATATAAATAAATATTTATAATGTGTGGTTTGTGACCATGTGAATAAACAATGTAATCACCAAATATATATATATATATATATATATATATATATATATATATATATATATATATATATATATATATATATATATATATATATATATATATGTGTGTGTAGAGGTATCAGTACCGTGTTAGCCGAGCTTCAATAATCAAAAAATAAATAGATGATACGTTCTGTGGCTAACGAAATGCTTTTATTTGTGCGAGTTTCGAGATACACTGATCTCTTCTTCCGGCGATGTTACAATGAATGAAGCAAGGATAACTTAAAAACACTGTCTCTTGGAATGTTATCTGTGCTGTTCCTTCCCCAGTGTGGATGTGTTTTATGGCTAGAGGTGTCAAAGGGTAACTGAAAGCAAGTGAAGAAAGAGTGTGTATGTGTATCAGTGTGAATAAAAATGAATGGAGAGCCCACAGTATAAACAGTGCTCTGTGTCTAGCACTCCCTTGATAAAGGTCCTGTTTTTAGGACCGAAACGTTGGTGTTTTGTGCCTGCTTCACTAATACAATTCTTTTTGCTAACAAGTGTGCTGTCTCTTCCTTGCTGTGCCTGCTTTGGATTCCCTGGATTCTCTGGTCTGCCTGGTAAGGAGCCTTTGATTATATATATATATATATATATATCTGGATATAAATGGTATATAGGTAATTGCAGACTTATGGGTTAAACTATAGGTTATATGGAATAGCTATTTAAACGTAAAGAATATTGTCCAAAAGATAAAAATCCCAAAATGGATGGTGACACGCTATGCAGGATACTGGCAGCCTTCTGTATGGAACCAATGAAATTCCCAGCAATCTGTACAAAAACGAAAAAAGAAAGCGACCGATCCTAGTGCAATATGTCTAAAATAACATTTAATAATCCAGAAAAAATTCCAATAGTATAAAACTCACAACAAAGAAATAAGAGCGTTTTATGAGATAATACTCATGCACCAGTACTGGAACTCTGCTCCTCTGCTCACACGCCTCTTGGTGACATCCGATCAAACCCCTCTGAGCCTCCGTCCAGCAGGAACTCAGGGAGCAGCACAGCCACTGTTAGCGTCCTCCAGGAACAATCCTTGTGTTCATTAGTTCCGGGCAGGCTGGATATGGCGGGAAGCTCTACAGAGACAGCTGTCAGCGATTTAGAGTCCAGTATACTGAGTGGTATGGTGTGACGTGCTCTTACTAGCAGCACAATGCTCACCCTACGCGTTTCTTCACATTAAGTGATTTCATTAAGTTGTTTATTTCTAAACTGATTACTTAACCCTTTCTGAGCTGAGGTCAGCAATGCAAGACTTGCTTATGTTTTGTTATCTTGTATTGGGATGAAGGCAGCTTTACTTGGGAGCTTAAAATACAATGCAAGAGGGTCGATGCTTATAGGATAGAAAGGGTAGAAATAATTTGTACCTTCTAACATGCCAACACCAACAACTAAATATAGTTAGACAATAGTTATAGTTAACACACTTGCTATCTTCATGCAAGATCAATGCAAGATCAATAACCTCAGCTGATATGACATGGATCTAATTCACAGGTATGTCCCTTGATGTGCAAGTCCTGTGTAAAGATTTACTCTGTGGCCTTAAGCATTGAAAAAAGTTAGTATGTTTGAATTTCAAAAGTGTTTTTTTTTCCCCCTCTTAACTCAGTGCTGTTAATTGACCAACTGGAACAAGCTGATTGATTGGGGAGGGGGAGGGTCATGTGACTGTTTTAGATGTATAAAACCAACACCTCTCCTGCAATTTGCAGGAACTGCAATTGGCATTAGACAGTGAGGCATTTAAAGTGAGCTTTTTAAGTGATAAATATAGTTAGACAATAGTTATAGTTAACACACTTACTATCTTCATGCAAGATCAATAACCTCAGCTGATATGACATGGATCTAATTGTATTCTCTTCACAGGTATGTCCCTTGATGTGCAAGTCCTGTGTAAAAGATTTACTCTGTGGCCTTAAGCATTGAAAAACGTTAGTATGTTTGAATTCAACTGCAATTGGCATTAGACAGTGAGGCATTTAAAGTGAGCTTTTTAAGTGATAAATATAGTTAGACAATAGTTTGACTAGAGGTGACTGGGGACTGCATCTTTCTGCAAACTTTTTGACTCACGACAACAAACGGTAAGCTACTCACATCACACTATGATCCCATTCTTGCTAACCTGCATAATTTAACCACCAACCCCTTTACAACTTCTTTCACTGCAGCCTCTCCCAAAACTAACCACACAAAACACTGAAACCCTGAACTGACTCTAGCATTGCAATGCACCAAAACATTTGACAAGGAACAGGCACACCGCTGCTGTTTAGTATGCACACACTCACTTTGTTCACAACAGCTCCTTGCAGCACTGCCTACCTCTGGCAAAATGAACCTGCTCCGTATCTTAACATTTTTTTTTCTCCTGGCCTCATGGAGATTTTACTCTCTCTATACACTACAAACTCCTCCATCCTGGCCCACACCCAACATCACCATACACCCTGGACTATTGAAAAGCCTTGCACTATCTACTGAATGTTGGTGGAGAACTCTCAAAACCAGCACACCAACCACTGCTCACTCTAATGGCAAACACCACAAATTTACAACCTCCAAACAACTACCCAAATTCCTACTCGTACTGTTACTCTCCTTAGCAGGTGATATTGAACCTAACCCAGGTCCTCCCATTTCAGCTCTGTCCCATGCCCCTGAGAACTCCACCTTTAAATTCCAAAAAGGCCTATCTGTCGCCCATATAAATATCCGGAGCCTGCTGCCCAAACTGGACGAACTAAGGGCATGGTGCCTTATGCATAAACCCAAAGCCATCATTCTTACAGAAACATGGCTATCCCTTAAAACTCCTGATGCAAATATCGCCATTATGGGATACTCCATTTTTAGGAGAGATAGGTCAACGAGGGTGTTATTTTATATTGCAGACACATTACAATTTACACTGTTAAATTGCCCATCAAGCCCACCCTCCTTTGAAATTCTAGTTGGCAAAATCTGCCTCCCCTTTTCTAAGCCCATCTTGCTTGCTGGCATCTACCGCCCCCCTAAAGCCCCTCTACAATCCCTGACTGATATCACCCAATTTCTTGGCTCCATTTCCTCTCTGAATGAGAAGAGTGAGCTGCTAGTTCTTGGGGATTTCAACTTCAATTGGCTTTACCCTAAAAACCACAAAATCCAGATACAACTCAAGTCACTTAACCTATCGCAACTCATGTCCCAACCCACACGGATAAACCTGAAATCGCACAACCATTCCTTGCTAGACTGGATTCTCTCCTCAAACCCCAGCAGAAGCCAATCCTCTGGCATCCTTCCTGACATTTTCAGTGACCATGCAATAGTGTACTGTGTAAGGAAAGTTAAACCGCCCCAATCAAGCCCTAAAGTTCTCCTCACTAGAACATTTAAAAACTTTAACCCACAACAGTTTCTGGATGACCTTACCAACTGCCCATGGCACAGAATCGATTTAATTCCCGACCCTGATTCTGCACTTGACTATTTCCAATCCGAGTTCTTAAAACTCTGTGATACCCATGCTCCACTACGCAAAATAAGTGTACGAGGGGCCCACCTTCCATGGGTTACAACTGACCTTATTGCACTCTACCAGCTCAGGGATACCTTGTGGATAAGCTACAAAGTAACTGGCACTACCAAGGATCTCAATCACTACAGATTCATGCGGAACATGTGCACAAGGCAAACAAGGCATGCAAAAGCACAATATTACTCTGACAATCTCCACCAAAATACAACAAACCCAGCTAACTTCTGGAAGGTTATCAACAATATATTCCAGCCTCCTAACCATCAACAACCAAGTAATATCACTAAGGGGGATATTACTCTGACGAACCCCACTGGCATTGCAAATGCATTCAATGATTACTTTGTGGGGTGTGCCACTAACTTATTAGCAAAACGCAGCCCAAACCACAAACCTGAATCTCATCCTGGGAGTACCCCTATAGTCCCACCCCCTCCCAACACTGCCCACAATTTTCAATTTGGCCTAGTATCTGAAGAGGAGATTATACAAGCGCTCCTCAAATAAAACTAAGCAGCCAATGTGGACCTGACTTACTACAATCTAGGTTCCTACGACTTGGTGCCCCAGCCATTGTCAAACCAATTGTGTCCATAGTCAACTCTATCCTGTCTGCAGGCCATATCCCTAAGACATGGAAAACTGCCAGAGTTGTCCCAATCTTCAAAAGTGGGGACAAAAACACTGTCTCAAACTACAGGCCAATCTCACTTCTCCCAATTCTATCCAAAGTCATGGAAAAATGTGTCCACTCCCAATTAAGCGATTTCTATACCAAGACAAATTTCCATAGCCAATTCCAATCTGGGTTTCGTCCCAAACACTCCACCGTAACTAACCTGCTAAAAGTTTGCAATGAAATCCAGTGTGGAATGGAACGGGGACAACTCACTGGTGCAGTATTCCTAGATTTTGCAAAGGCTTTTGACACAGTTGATCATGCTATCCTGCTTAACAAACTCCAGAGCCCTGGAATAGGGAAGCATGCTTTAAACTGGTTTCAGTCCTACCTATCAGAAAGATCCCAACATGTGTCCATCTCAGGCTCTAACTCCAACCCCCTGGATATCACCTGTGGTGTCCCGCAAGGCTCTGTTCTGGGGCCCCTACTCTTCTCAGTGTTCATTAATGATCTTCCCACAGCTTGTAAGGAAGTCTCAATACACATGTATGCAGACGACACAATCCTATATGCACACAGCCATTGCCTCTCTGACCTTCAACACATACTTCAGTCTGACTTTTTGAGACTCGTAAACTGGATTTCCCAAAACAAACTGTTTTTAAACACTGACAAGACTGTAACAATGGTGTTTGGGACCAAGACTAAATTTTTAAAGCTTCCAGTGACTGAGCTCCTGATTAGAACCAACGTTAACACCACCATAACCCCTGTCACTAGTTTTAAATACCTGGGCTTATGGTTTGACTCCCACTTAACATTCGGGATGCACATTGATACCCTGACAACCAAGACCTATGCCAAACTAGGGGTACTTTACAGGAACAAATCCTCCCTAAGTCTCCTGGTCAGAAAGCGTATCGCACAGCAGATGCTAATGCCAATTATTGACTATGGAGACATATGGCACAGCACCTCAAACCCACCTTGGCAAACTTGACACCCTCTACAATTCAATTTGTCGTTTTGTTCTCCAATGCAACTACAACACACATCACTGCGATATGCTCAAAGAACTAGATTGGTCATCCCTAGAGTCTAGGCGCAAAGTTCACCTTTCCTGTCTTACCTTTAAATTCTTCATGGGCAAGCTACCCAGCTATCTGAACAAGCTCCTCACCCCTACCACTTGCAGCACTCATCACCTGAGATCAGACTCCAAAAGACTATTCATGGTCCCAAGGCTCAACAAAGTATCCGGACGTTCCTCCTTCTCCTACCATCCACCCCAAAACTGGAACAACCTACCAGAGACTCTCACATCCACCACCAGTTTAAGTTCTTTCAAATCTAAGGCTGTCTCACACTTTAATCTGGTCTGTAACTGTTTCATATGCCCATAATATATATTTTCTTTAACTAAGCACGCAATGTCTTGTATATAATGTATACCCTGTTCATTTATGTAACTGTATTTGTAACCATGTATTATTTGTTTTAGTCTGTGCCCAGGATATACTTGAAAACGAGAGGTAACGCTCAATGTATTACTTCCTGGTAAAATATTTTATAAATAAATAAATAATAAAACAGATCACATTTGTTTATAAAAAGCAATATATTCATGTATGTGACACATGGACTCCAAGCACCATGTTCATGTACGGTATGTCTTAGTTGGTTTCTCTGGAGTAGTTGTACAGTATTTACAGGTGGCACTTTAAGTAAATATTCCTGGTTGCTCTCATGAAGGGCGAGAGTTCCTCATTGTAAGGCAGTGTCACTCATTTACTGTGCATTAGTTCCTTCATAAACTAAATAAATGGCACTGATTGAAGTCAAAATGGTTCCATTATAATATCTTTCTTTAGTCCAGAACCCAAAGATATCATTCATTTTAGGCTTTGAACCGACGATTCATTGAGCTGGCCTTGTTGCCATTTTTTCCTGGTGTACACAAAGTACAGTGTCTATGTGTGCCTTTTATATAATCTCCTATTATTATTGCAGTTTGGGCCCATTTGTCTAGAAGGCGACTGATGTGTGGTTACATTGCAATGTATTTTTACTTTGATGATTAACACAGTGGATAATTATTTGTTAGCATCCCATTGTGATTCCATTTTCTCACAGATCAAAAAACAATGTTGACAAACGGAGTATATTTCTGAGCGAGGATCTCAAAACATAAATCAGGTCTATGCTACCCAGGAAGCCTTGAACTGCCAGTCCTATGAGGATTCGTGTATTAATTGTGTGCCAGGCTTTAGACAAAGAGCTTCTCCAGCACCTGCTGTCATCTCCTGTGAAAATGTGCTCCGACCTGGAAAATTTAGAAAGGTCTATGTCCTAAGCAAGTTCTATTGGTGCTTTGCTGTTCTCTGCATCTGCATGGAACGTAAGAAAAGAATCAGCACCTGAAACATCCTAATTATCCTGTATAGCAGGTTTTCTCTCTCCACTCCACTTATTGGTCTATAATGCTGCCCTAAGTCCAGTGGTCGAAGTGTGATGGTACAAGGGGGTATGGAATCCCACATTTTTTTTAGTTACGAATCCAAGTACTGTGTCACTTATTTCATTTATAAACTTACAGTTTTACCTTATTCTAAAAGAAAAATGTGTGTTTAAAACACTTTGTTTCTTTCTCTTTTTAGAGCATTCATTATTTATTTATTTCGGGGAAAATAATTCGACACACCAAGAAACTCAGTACTTGAGCGCATGTACGAACTTAGGGAGGACATCCATCCTAGACCTAAGACTGGGACCTACCAAAAGAAAACATATAGGTGAACAACGAGGAAGACCAACAAAGGGTGGGAAATATGAACGGGTGCACGAAAGCTGGCTGCCAGCGTATTAGGGTCTGTTTGCCAGGCTTGGTGTAAAAAGGAAGGTTTTTAATTAACTAATTATTGAAGTATTTTACTTTATACTTTTTTACCATACTGTATATGTTTTGTCAATGGGATGAGGCATTGGGCACCCCCTGTCTCTTGTTATATACAATTGCCACGCTCAGTAGCTCTCTTGTTGACATAAATATATATTCATGATGTGGTGGGTGTGGGAGTTTGAGCTAGCTGGGAATGTATGTTAATCCATTTCTGTATGTTCTTGTATAGCGCTGCTAGTTTTTATGGAGTGCTTTAAAGAGACATTTTGCAGATGCAGTCCCTGTCCTGTAGAGCATACAATCTACGTTTTTGGTGCCTGAGGCACAGGGAGATAAAGTGACTTGCCCAAGGTCACAAGGAGCCAACACCAGGAATTGAACCAGGTCTTCAAACTCAGTGCCAGAAGTCAGTGTCTTTACTCACTGAGCCACTCCTTCATTTCTGAATGGAATTAAAGCTTCCTGCTTTCATGAAGCATCAGAGATCTTATTCCAGAGTCTTGGAGCATTTCTTGAAAAATCTCTCCAGCTTTATTGACCTTAAACCGAGGCTCAGTTGAGAGGCGATGGCAGATCTAAGAACCCGACTGGGGGTGTTGCTGATTAGGCAGTTCTGAAGGTAAGGGTGGGGCCAGTCCATAGATAGCCTTAAAGGTAGGGGTCAAGCTCTTAAAATGAACCCTGTGCTCCACCGGGAGCCAGTGTAGATCATGTAATACTGGTGAGATGGGGTGTCTCCTAGCCTTGCCTGCTATGGGGCGGGCTGTAGCGTTTTGCACCAACTGCAGGGCTTTGATATTATGTTTTTGGAGACCCATCAGCAAAGAATTTTCTAGGTCTGTCTGGAGAGGTCCAAGGCTGGTGCTACTATCTGTAGATTAGTTTTCAAGAGAAATGTTTTAATTTGTCTCAGCCGATGGATTTGGAAGTAACAGTTTTTCACAGCAGCTGCAATCAGTGATGTTTTCGTCAAAAATATCTCCAATTAATATTGTGTAAATCTCTCTAAAATGAAGCCCAAAGACATTTGCCTCAACGTTTCACAGGATTGGGATGTATTGAAACCCAGCACAGTACCAATACCTTTTAACAACTCTTCTACCGCCGGCTATTTCCCTACTCCCACGTGCGCCTTGATTAACCGGCACCAGTTCGTACTTACCCTCTAAGTGTGGTTAATACAGGTATGTGTACAGCTTAAGAATGACAAAGATGTCCTTGTAACTAGAAGTGACCTCTACCCACTGTTTCCCAGCAAGATAACAGATTAAACGGGTATTTTGTCATCTGTGGTTCCTAGGTGTACTGTATTTTGTCTCTCCCCTTCACCGACGAAGTGCAAGTTACTCTGTCCAACGTGGTGCCTTTTTTTCAACCTGATCACATATTCCATTGTAAATTGCTCCACTACTTTTCTATTTTGGAGAACTATTAGTGTCAAATAAAATTTTTGAGCCTCTTGTAAATGTCTCGTTGTAAATTCCCCAAGAAATGCTTCCTAATGCTGCCCTCGTCTTCACTTTACAGCTCCTACGTGTCTATTGTCCAGTTACAAGCTTTCTAGATAGTCTCAATTTATCTGCACCGTTGAATAGGGAAATCTCAGTTCCTCCTCATGGTATTGATGGACTCAGAGCCAACAGCAAACCGTGCACTTCATATTGGTCAGATCCTATGTGCTCAATCACTGCTAGGATAGAGATGGGTGAGAGTTTAGACTTGGAAGCATTCGCATAATGTCAAACATGACAGTGTTATGAGATGTGCATGAGACAGGACTAGAAGCTTTCAATCTGCCATCTACTCAAGCCTTTGAGTTAATTTGCATTGGAGTTTATGTTCGTATAGTCTTCTAAGCCAACCTGTAGGGATGGGCAAAACCGGGTGTGTGAAATCAGAACCCACCAGACCTTACATTCCAAAACCTAAACCCCCTAAGCTCTATGATTAAGGACCACGCAGGTCCGAAACGCGTCAGAGTGTGTCCCCCATACCATATGTTTTTTCAATAAAATTTCATTTTTAATCTACACCTTGCTGGTCTCTCATCTCTACAAGCTGTGCACCGCTGGAATCTTCAGATCCTTCCTACTGCTAAACCCCCTAAGATTTGTAAAATGATTTACTCCAAATAAAGCTACATTTCACGGTACAAGCAAGATACTACATGTACTAATGTTTGAGGTGACTTAGTACAGGCATACCCCGCATCAACGTACGCAATGGGACCGGAGCATGTATGTACTGTAAAGCCAAAATGTACTTAAAGTGAAGCACTGCCTTTTTTCCATTTATTGATGCATGTACTGCACTGCAATCGTCATATATGTGCATAACTGATGTAAATAATGCATTTGTAACAGGCTCTATAGTCTCCCCGCTTGCGCACAGCTTCGGTACAGGTAGGGAGCCGGTATTGCTATTCAGGGCGTGCTGACAGGCGCATGTGTCAGCTGCCGTTTGCCTATTGGGCGATATGTCCTTACTCGCGAGTGTACTTAAAGTGTGTGTCCTTAAACCGGGGTATGCCTGCATGTTACTGTGGAGTTGAAAACTTTGGGTTCTGACATCTTTTTCTATTTAACTTTTTTTTAGTTATACTGTATTATATTTTCCTATTCAGGTTTTTTTTAATGATTTTAAATGTATTTTAAGCATTTTTCATGCTTTACAAAAATCACCTTAAGGAATTTTGTAGATCAATAAAAAGGGAAACAAAGATGCACAATAATTAATTGCTGGCCCATATAGCAACCATGGGTTTATAGTATCTGCATGTGTCTGTCGATGCCTTTTTAAAAAGACCATGCATGTTTCAAAGACCGGAAAATGGGAAATTCAGGGGTTCTGAGCAGAAAAATGCACATTTAAATGCCACTGATATATTTATCTGTCAGACGTTGATGATTTTTTTGAGGCAGCTTATGCTCAACGTCAGCAAGATTTAGAGAAAATCATTGAGAGTTGTCACGTATGTTGGTGTATCTCGTAATGAGAGGAACCGCACCTCTCCCAAGTCGCAGATAATCTGCCCTGTAATAGAGTTTCAATTGATTGAATCGAAACGTACAAGACACTGTTTAATGAGGCTGGAAGCTGCTGACAGAGATGCCCTCAATTAATTATCGGCCCAGAGATACTTTTGTTCTTTACTTCGGTAGAGAATGGGAGAACGGGTCATGGATTTTATGAGACAGAGGTGCAAAAAAGAATAATTCAGATTAATTATGAGTAGTACAAGGGAATGATGGGGGGGGGGATAGAGTTTTACTGAACGAAGCTCAGTTCTTGGTGTAACGGCTTTAAAGCTGCAGTCTCATATAGTCAGTTTAATTTCTTAGGGGCCTCTGAATGGGGAAGTGTTTGTCAGTCACATGTTTTTCTTTCCCCTTATCCCGTCCTTGCCTGAGACCCAATAACGATAAGGGGAGGGGAGACTCTGGCACTCACTGATCACACCGTGACATCACAAAGAAGGGAGCAGCCAGAGGAAATCGAACACCTCCCAAGACTCACTTCAACAAAATTAATGAAATATACTGTACTTATAGGTGTCAGATTTGGGTAAACAAGGTATCAATTACCCAGGTGAGAACCCTAAACATGTCACTGGAATTAGTCCCTCTGATCCTAGGCTAGATTGCCCCATTAGAGGCATTGTAGGAAAAGCTGCTTAGAAACATCAAGGTGAATATTTACTAAGCAGTGCGATTCCAAAAGACCACTTCCAGCGGAGTAACACACCTTCCGGACCATCTAAGCACAATGCTGGCTCGCTGGAAGCAAATGGATTACATTATCGCTAAGGCTATTACTGTCAGAGCAGCTATTTCTGGAAGGCGAAGCAAACTTTTAGGCAAGGAATAATGTAGGTATTAGAAGGCAGCGGATGTCTCCCGACTATTCTGTTTAACAGGCACGTTTGGAAATGCTGGTTTCTAATACTTGAACAGCCTCAAAAAAAGTAAAAAAAAAACAAAAAAACAATGCTCTCATTTCAGGCTGTAATTGTTAGGGAACACTGGGTTCTTTTCTTTGAAGCCGTTGACGACTCCCTGCAATGAGAGAACAGACATCTCTTAAATACCTGCTTGTGTCTTTTCAGTACAAATACAGAGAAGACAAAAGGGGCTAATTTTCGGTGCGTGTTCACTTGCTGTGATCCTGGTGCACTGTCAGGATTGTGTCACGATGGAAGTCTTAATTACACTTATTTCTGTCAATGTTGACAGGTATGTTGACCTTAAAAATTACCTTAAAAGTTATTTATATTTAGGTACTGTGCATTGATTAAAGATTTTAACACGTGCATGCACACAGTCTCGCTCTCCATCTCTTTCTATATTTTTCATTTCCCCTTTAGTCTTACAATATGTTTATATCTCTCCTTTCTCTTTCTCCCATTTATATTGCAATCCCTCTTTTATTTATTTTTTCTTCTCTCTCTCCCCCTCTCTCCCCCTCCTCTTCTCTCTCTCCCTCTCTGCCTCCTCTTCTCCCTCTCTCTCTCTCTCTCTCTGTCCACCTCCTCTTCTCTCTCCACCTCATTTTCGCTCTCTCTCTCTCTCCTCCTCATTTTCTCTCTCTCTCTCTCTCCTCCACCACCTCCTCTTCTCTCTCTCTCCACCTCCTCTTCTCTCTTTCTCTCCACCTCCTCTTCTCTCTCTCTCCCTCTCTCTCTCTCCGCCTCGTCTTCTGTCTCTCCGCCTCCTCCTCTCTCTCTCCCTCTGTCTCTCCGCCTCCTCTTCTCTCTCCCTCTCCACCTCCTCTTCTCTCTCTCTCCCTCTCCACCTCCTCTTCTCTCTCTCTCCCTCTCTCTCTGCCTCCTCTTCTTCCTCTATCTATCCCTCTCTCCCTCTCCGCCACCTCTTCTCTCTCCCTCTGCCTCTCTTCCTCTGCCTCTCTCTCCCTCCGCCTCTCTCCCTCCACCTCTCTCTCCCTCTGCCTCTCTCTACCTCTCTCCCTCCGCCTCTCTCTCCCTCCGCCTCTCTCTCCCTCTCTCTCCCTCTCTCCCTCTCTCCCTCCACCCCTCTCTCCCTCTGACTCTCTCTCACTCCGCCTCTCTCTCTCTCTCCCTCCGCCTCTCTCACACTCTTCGCCTCCTCTTCTCTCTCTTTCTCTGCATCTTCTCTCTCTCTCTCTTTCGCCTCCTCTTCTCTCTTTCCCTCCCTCTCCCACTTTTGCTGCCTCTTCATTATTGAGAAACAGTCCTTCTAATTGATTGTTTTTGTCAAATATCTAATCCCTGCCGGTTTTAAAGGGTCCAACATAGGAAGGAAGGAAGAAAGAAACCCAAGGACAGTGGCAAGTTCTATAGGTTACTTGTAGCTGATTGGTCATCCAGCTATTTTGAACTCTGGGGACTTCCCAGTGTCTCCGATACCTACCAGTGACGTTACTGCTATTACTTCCTGGTTCTTAATGAGGATTAAAAAAATGTTTTCGTTAGCAAACATATTAATTTTGCCATCATTATAAACATATGTAATGTATTTATTTGTTTCTATCACACCCGATGAAGGACCCTGAGAGGTTGAAACGCTTGTCATATAAACTACAGTACTTGTTGGTTCAATAAAAGAAGAAACAAAGAAGTCCAGAGCAACATCCAATGTGGCAAAAATACACAGAGAAATACCTATATATCTCTTGAAAAAAGGGTCATTTAGTTAACCCTTTGGCCAAAGTGTATAAGCCTGCGAGCCACTTTCAAGGCATGACCATAATATGTAAAGGAAAAAGCCCGGGCGCTACCCCACAGTTTTGGTAAATAAGAAAAACTCGCTTATTCTTAATAAAACAACACAACCTTATGAGTCCTAAAAGGTTCTCATCTATTTTTCATTCTCCGTCTATGACTCTAACCCCATGAAGGATCTATCCAGGATCCTTAGGAAATATAGAAACAAAGAAGAAAAGGGGGAGCACAGGTGGAGATACACTGAATGACAGATTACACAACTCTGGGATATAGGTCCCCAAGTTAGTGAATGGGCTGACGGTGGAGTGTATAATATCAGAAATACTTACACGGCCTTGTGTAAGTGTTATCTCATCAAGGTTTCTTTTCTTTGTCTTCTTTCTGTGTCTTCTTTAAACCAAATTTCTTTTCTTCTTCTTGAGTCTTGATGATGGATTCTTCTGATGACCGGCTGCCTTTCTCAAGTGAAGTGTCCCTCAAAAGGAATTGATAACACAAAAAGGTATCAGTGATGGTGTAATTCAATTTCTTAGGGGCCACAATTCATAACAAGGTGATTACAGGGATGTATGAAAAAGCAGAAAGAAAATACTGCATGCACTCAAGTGTGAGTGGACTCTTGAGGGTATCTCTATTTTCACACCACCCAAAATAGGGGAACGAAAACAATGAATAATCCTATCAAAATGAAAGGATAACAAAGTTAAAGGGAATGGGGAAAGGATATACGATAATATAGTGCTCACACGGCCACGTGTGAGCCCCCACGTATTAATATCACTGTGTATCATTTGAATCTATGTATAAGGGCATTTAGGGTCACCCACTCACAGTGCCTTTATTCATAAGATATATCACTTTTTAATATTATTTAACACTATTTGTTGTTATTAAATTAACTATATGTTTGAGGGCATTTATGGGCATTTATAGTCCATGTTGTGTAACACTTTGATTAACTATTTCACATTTAGTCATACCATTAGTTAGTAAAGCTTCCTTTGTAATTCATTATTTTTAAAATCCAATTATCATTGATGCGTTTTTTCTCACGTGATTTATATATTTATTTAATCACACATTGTAATTATAATTTATTCATTAATCACTTCACATTAGTTTAAGTATTCTTTACAGATCCAGCTGCTTTTATATGTACCGTTTGAACTATATATTTGGGTTTTAGTAGCTAGAAACCAGAGTTCAGCCATTATTAAGGGAGTATGTTCAGAGGGTAGTATGGGATTGGCTACTTGAATCGTGTATATATACCAGAGACATTGTACACTCCCCTCTACGGAATCTGAGGAAGCACAAGAAAGGGCGAAACGCGTTGTTCTAACCTCTGAGCTATTTTGAACTAGTGAGGCCACCGTCTAGAAGCAGGGCAGAGGAGCAAAGGACTGTACACAGACGCGGGTTAAGTTTGCCTGCGCACCACGCACCCTGGACACACATCTTCTGAAAACAGATTGGCGTTTTAGATCCTTAGACCCCTCGGTGTTAGACCTAAGGGCTTTTTTGTTTTATATTTGTTTTATATGTGTTTTAAAATAAAGTACTTTTGCCACTTGGACTTGGATCTGCAAGCATTTTCTTTCATCCGGGAGAACAGCTATAACACTGAGACAGCAAGGAAAGAGACCATTCCATGTGGTGGCTCACACGTGGCCGTCTGAGTACTATATTATCGTATATCCTTTCCCCATTCCCTTTAACTTTGTTATCCTTTCATTTTTATAGGATTGTCCATTGTTTTCGTTCCCCTATTTTGGGTGGTGTGAAAATAGTGATACCCTCCTCAAGAGTCCACTCACACTTGCCCGTGTGAGTGCATGCAGTATTTTCTTTCTGCATTTTCATACATCCCTATAATCACCTTGTTATGAATTGCGGCCCCTAAGAAATTGAATTACACCATCACTGATACCTTTTTGTGTTATCAATTCCTTTTGAGGGACACTTCACTTGAGAAAGGCAGCCGGTCATCAGAAGAATCCATCATCAAGACTCAAGAAGAAGAAAAGAAATTTGGTTTAAAGAAGACACAGAAAGAAGACAAAGAAAAGAAACCTTGATGAGATAACACTTACACAAGGCCGTGTAAGTATTTCTGATATTATACACTCCACCATCAGCCCATTCACTAACTTGGGGACCTATATCAGTTGTGTAATCTGTAATTCAGTGTATCTCCACCTGTGCTCCCCCTTTTCTTCTTTGTTTCTATATGACCATAATATCGCAGGTCCTAACACTAGCTGATTAAAATCCTTATTTACCTCTATAATTAGAGGCAGGATGGTACTGGCATTGAGCCTGTCTCAACCAGCTGCATGAAAGGAAAACCTGCTTACTTGGACAGTGGGGAGGTGCGAGCTTTAAACCCTGGGTGGGAGGAGCCACTAACCAAGAGCTTGTATCTGTGTGTTTGGCTCAATTAAAGGTATCATACCCCCTCCTCCCTCTCCCTTTCTTGTTACTACGCAGAATTACAGAAGCAGCGTTTGATAAATACCATTATCACCTACTGATGCAAAACAGAGAAAATATGATGAGATAGAAATACATTCATTTGCAGATTTTAGTATAATACTTGGTAGATTAGTATACCTATTAATGGACCACATTATTCAATTGTGCAAGGTTTTCTTGTACCTAAGATTTCGAGTCTGAAGACAGCTCTGATGAGATCCCTCTGGAGTCTCGAAAATGTATGGACAAGACAACCTTATACGATCGATATGTTGGTCCATTAAATGGTATTACCTATAAAGTATCTTATTCTTTCTGGGACCGATACGGCTACTAGCACCCTATAAAATGCCTAGTATCAGCTTTATGTCACAATGCCCGTTAGTTAGCCTTGGTACAGCGATCTACCCAAAAGAACAAAGAGCTTGTGTATCTTAGATCAGCACCTTCACTGAGACCAAACCTCGCACACAAGTTCTACTGTAACCAGCTCTAAAAATATACTAGAATAAATGATATAGCAAAGAAGGGCTGGATATGACAGCATTGAAGGAAGACCTTGAACCAAAGGGAATCTTCTACTGGTTACAAAAGATTGGAGTAGACAAGAATGAATGTTAGGGGCACTGGTGAAATGACAGGCAAGCAGCCGAAAGACAAAAGGAAAGAAGGATAATGTTACTAAAACAATGGAAAGTGGAGGAATATATCCAGTTTTTGACACCCCGCTATTAGAATGATGACTTGCTATTCTGAAGCCATTTACATCAGGCTGAGAGAATCACACAGACAGCCGCATGCTAAAAGCCATCGAAATGCTCGGCTATGGGAAAATATAATTAGGGTAAAAGAGAAACAAACAAACAAATTTGGAAGTAATTCCACGGTTTAGAACTTAAAGGGATGCACTTTATATCCAACAAAACAAACACCGTGGGGGCGAGAAAGCGTTGAACCCTTTGTGTGCCGGAGGGACCGTGGCTCCAGCGTGCAAAATCCCCTCAGAGCAATCATGTGATGGTGGTGTAACTGATGATGTGAACGGAAGAGAAGGAAGTCCCTTCTCCTCCATTCCTGCCAGCAACACCGCGTTCAGCGCTCCCCGTGAAACCAGCAAAGAGAGGATGGGGTAGCTACTATGTCAATGGCCACAGGAAGGGCTAAGGTATTGGGGTAACATGCCCCAAATAAAGGGCTATGGGCTTCTTCCTCAGTGTCCAATGGAAAAGAACAATGGGGGGGAAAAAACAAAGTCCTCTTTAAGACACCCCCCCCCCCCCAAAAAAAAGTTTTGGACAATTTGCAAAAGGTGCATTTACAGCGATTTTTTTTAATCCATTCAGTTCTGGTTCAAGGAAGATAAATAGAGCAAGAGATGACGACTCCATGGCACAGTGTGAAGCAGAGGAACCTGGTTCAATTCCCAGACCTTGTCCTGTCTCTGACCTCATCGTGTCTCTGTCTTTTACCTTGCCCTGTCTCTGACCTTGTCCTGTCTCTGACCTTGTCCTGTCTCTGACCTTGTCCTGTCTCTGAACTTGTCCTGTTCTTTGCTGTCTCTGACCTTGTCCTGTCTCTGACCTTGTCATGTCTCTGACCTCATCCTGTCTTTTACATTGCCCTGTCTCTGACCTTGTCCTGTCTCTGACCTTGTCCTGTCTCTGACCTTGACCTGTCTCTGACCTTGTCCTGTCTCTGAACTTGTCCTGTTCTTTGCTGTCTCTGACCTTGTCCTGTCTCTGACCTTGTCATGTCTCTGACCTCATCCTGTCTTTTACATTGTCCTGTCTCTGACCTTGTCCTGTCTCTGACCTTGTCCTGTCTCTGAACTTGGCCTGTTCTTTGCTCTCTCTGACCTTGTCCTGTCTTTACTGTCTGACCTTGTCCTGTCTCTGACCTTGTCCTGTCTCTGAACTTGTCCTGTTCTTTGCTCTCTCTGACCTTGTCCTGTCTTTGCAGTCTGACCTTGTCCTGTCGCTGACCTCATCTTGTCTCTGTCTTTTACCTTGTCCTGTCTCTGACCTTGTCCTATCTTTGCTGTCTCTGACCTTGTCCTGTCTCTGACCTTGTCCTGTCTCTGACCTTGTCCTGTCTCTGACCTTGTCCTGTCTTTGCTGTCTCTGACCTTGTCCTGTCTCTGACCTTGTCCTGTCTCTGACCTTGTCCTGTCTCTGACCTTGTCCTGTCTCTGACCTTGTCATGTCTTTGCTGTCTCTGACCTTGTCCTGTCTCTGACCTTGTCCTGTCTTTGCTGTCTCTGACCTTGTCCTGTCTCTGACCTTGTCCTATCTCTGACCTTGTCCTGTTCTTTGCTGTACTTGGAATCAGAGAAAACCACATTTACTATTATCATCTTATTTTTTTGCTAAATTGTTTGCAAATGGCATAAATACTTACCCGGGAAGCAACAAAAAAAAACAGCTCCAGATTATATGACATTATGATTCTTTTGCATCAAATTCACATTTCCTCTTTAATCCAAATCCAAAACATTTTGATGAGATTTGTCAAAACTAAAACATTTTTTTTAACAACCAAAGCACAAATGCTTATTTCTAACTAAAACCAAAACACGGGGTCAAGTACACATCTCTAATTATAAGTAGACACTCAAATCTGCACCTGGTTCACCCACTTCAAAGATCAGTTTTGCCATTTCCACTGAATGACCACACTGCTTTTTTTTTTTTTTGCTGTGGCATATCGACTTGGGGAGAATTCACAAAGAAAATGTTTTTGCATTCATTAATCAAGGGACTCAAAATTAGCTGTAATTTTTGTTCAGAGAGGCCTTGGAAAGTGCAGCAGATGGTATTGGTACTGCCAGTAATAGAGTAACAGATGCTGCAGTGTTTTCAGGGAGCACGTTGTTAATGAGTAATCTCAAGACTGTATATATGACTATGCTTCCAGCATGCACCGATGTACTGCGCTTGTATAGAATTGTTTACTACATGCTGCGGAGACAAACTTATCAAACTTATATATCCTACAACATACTTAATTTTCAAATGTTTTTCAATCTTTTTTTTTTAACTGTATACAACCCCGCTGACAAAGTGTAGGTACAAAATAATAAATATTGCACATGCCTGGAGATAAGGAGTCCTAGTTACGGCTGATCACTTAGGAGAAGGGCGCTGTAGTTAGAAAAATCCCTCCTAGGTCCGAAAAAGTGCCTGAGAAGGAGGAGGAGAGGGGGTGTGTTTTTCTTCTGTAAGGCTGAGATTATACAGCGCCTATGGCGCTCGCCTATGAGGTCGCAATGGAACGCAGCCGCGTGACATCCGCGTCACGTGAGCGGTCCAGCCAATAAGGGCGAGCCAGCTTCGTGACGTGTCCGCCACGCCTCCAGATCGCCTGCCCGATCTCCTGCAGCCAAATTCATAGATCGCTGGGACTGCAGGAGTGAGCGAGGCTACGCGCTCAGTCGCACGCGGGTAGTATAAGCTTAGCCTAAGGGCTCGGCCAGGGTAAACGCACGCTCGCTCACTCTCGAGCGCTGTGACGTCACGCTCTGAGCAAGCTGGAGCAATTCCTGGCCATTTGAAAATGGACTGTTGTGCGCGGATTGCCGGGGTGTATGGCCGAGACGTCACGGAGCTGGTTCGCCCTCATTGGGCAAACCGCTCACGTGACCCGGCCTTCGCATGACAAATACAAATTGATTTGTCTCCGTAAGCAGCTCTCCTCTGAACTCTCACTACGGCCGCTCTCACTGCCTCACGCTGACACATTGCGTCACGCGGAAGCGAGTGAGCCTTCACCCTGGATGAGGCCTAAGGCAGCAAGTTCAGACTGAGAGAGACCATCATGTTTGAAGATTGGCTCAGTTACGGTCGGCATACAAATATTATTATTTTATTTGTACTGCGCCAACATATTCCACGGCGCAGTACAATGTGGGAGGGAGGACAATAACATTGTATGAGAGTAGAGTACATGTCATCCCCAATGTTCTCAGAAGGGCCATCCTTACCTTTTCTGTTTGTGCATGTTTGTCCTTATTTGTATGTAACTCTGCTAATTTAATGATCAAAAGAACTAGATTGGTCATCACTTGAGTCTAGACGCAAAGTTCATCTTTCCTGATTTGCATTCAAATATTTTCTTGGTAAGCTACCCGTCTATCTGAACAAGCTCCTCACCCCTACCACACGCAGCACTTATCATCTGAGATCTGACTCCAAAAGACTGTTCATGGTCCCAAAGTTCAGCAAAGTATCCGGCCGCTCCTCCTCCTCTTACCGTGCACCCCAAAACTGGAACAATCTACCTGAGACTCTCACATCCACCACCAGTTTAAATTCTTTCAAAACTAAGGCTGTCTCACTTTTTAATCTGGTCTGTAACTGTTACATACGCCTATAATATATATTATCTCTTACTATGCATACAATGTCTTGTATATTATGTATACCCTGTTCACTTATGTAACTATGTATTTGTATCCCATGTATTATTTGTTATCATAACTCCATGCCCAGGACATACTTGAAAACAAGAGGTAACTCTCAATGTATTAGTTCCTGGTAAAACATTTTATAAATAAATAAATAAATGTTAAATGTACTCTTAAAACACACCTCCTTATCAAAGCATATGAGTAGCTCTGTGGCTATTCCTAGGCACCTCATACTGTACATAAACTTTGCCCCCTGCAGAGGCACTTAACAGCACGCCTTCCTACTGTCACTGTGCCTTCTTCCTATCTACCAATTAGATTAAAACACACAAAAATACCCAGTAAGCTCATTAAGCCCCAAAAGTTACCACAAAATATATATGTGTGTATAAATGTCAAAAAAGAAGTGCTACTGGGCATTGCAATACATACTACAAACAAACACAGAAAGAGCCCAGTGCTACATCCAAAATAACTAAATTACCCTTTTATTCAAGAGATATATAGGTATTTCACTGTGTATTTTTGTCATTGGATGTAGCACTGGGCTCTGTCTGTGTTTGTTTGTACTACCAATTAGATTGTAAGCCCTTCGGAGCAGGGACTTCTTTTCCTAAATGTCACTTTTATGCGTGAAGCACTTCTTCTCATTATGTGTTATTTGTATTATTTGTTATTTATATGATTGCCACGTGTATTACTGCTGTGAAGCGCTATATACATTAATGGCGCTGCACAGCAGTAATAAACGTGATAATCATATAAATAACAAATAATAAAAAATAACACAATGGGAATAAGCACTTTCAAACATAAAAGTGACATTTAGGAAAAGGAGCCCCTGCCCGGAAGAGCTTACAATCTAACTGGAAAGGAGGAGGAATGTACAGAGACAGTAGGAGGGTGTAATAATTGTGGAAGATAAATAAAATGGTGCAGAATGCATGACATGATGACCTGTTCTACAAATGGAAAGCTATAGTGGGTTCAAGGCCCTGCCTCAATTATCGCAGAAACCATGAGGTACCATTTCCACACCAGTTTACTGCAGATGGTACATGTGTTTTCCCATTGACTAAGTCTTTGCAGTGGTAAAAGCCCTTATCAGAGGAACAGAAAGTGAAACATTAATTCAAAGCTTCTCTTTCTCGTCTTAGAAATTGCACAATGTGAGCAAGCAGGTGCATCGACAGCTAGGAAAATAATGTGTGAGCAATATCATTCCCTTAAGTAGCAAGGAGATTAAATCATTGCCTTCCCTGCTCCGCTTCAGCATGTAACCACTTCACTGCTGGACAGTTTTACAATGTGTTAGCAAGCAGTTGGCTTTTTCCATACGGAGGCTTTGCGCCAAACCTACAGACCCAGTGCGAATGTATATCTTTATTTATATAGCGCCATTAATGTACATCGCGCTTCGCGGCAGTAATACACGTGACATAATTATATTTAAAAAAAACCAAGTAATATAAATAACACATAATGGGAACAAGCGCTTCAGACATAAAAGTGCCATACAGAAACCGTAGGAGGGTGTTCTGGTAAGTGGGTCGGCAAGGGGCCATGGTCGATGTATGAAGTGTATAGTATCAGCCAGCCACGTAGAGCTACCCCTATGCTTCATTAAGGAGGTGGGTTTTAAGATAGGTCTTAAAGGTGGATAGAGAGGGTGCTAGTCGGGTATTGACAGGAAGAGCATTCCAGTGGTATGGGGCAGTGTGTGAGAAAGGTTTAAGACAGGAGAGGAGAATTGAGTATGTGATAAGGATTTGATAGGAAGCCGGGAGAGCGATTTCTGCCGGAGAGACGCTGAGACAGATTTAGGAGAGAGTCGAGTGATTCTGGCAGCAGCGTTTAGGATAGATTGTAGGGGAGACAGGTGAGAGGCAGGAAGTCCGGACAGCAGAAGGTTACAATAGTCGAGACGAGAAAGAATGAGGGACTGAGTCACAGTTTTAGCAGTAGAGCAACAGTGGAAAGGGCGTATCTTTGCAATATTACAGAGGTAAAAGACAGGTTTTAGCTACATTGTGAATGTGAGAGGAGAATGTGAGGGAGGAGTCAATTGTAACCCCTAGGCATGGTGCTTGTGATACTGGGTGTATGATAGTACTGCCAACAGTAATGTAGAAGGAGGCAGTAGGGTCAGGTTTAGAAGGAAGTATGAACAGCTCCGTTTTTGATATGCTAAGCTTGAGTCAGCCGAGGGCCATCCAGGTTGATATAGCGGAGAGACATTCAGAGACTTTGATGTATACAGCAGGTGTAAGGTCAGGGGTTGAAAAGTAAATATGTGTCATCAGCATAGAGGTGATATTTGAACCCAAGAGATGGGATAAGGTCATCTAGAGAGAGAGTGTGTAAAAAGAGAAGAGGTACCAAGGACAGACTCCTTGGGTACTTGGGTACTTGGGTAATTGGCAGAGATATCCCCAGAAGCAAGGAGAAGTGTGGGGGAAAAGCTGAATGTGTTGGGAGGATTTATAAAAGTGTGCTTTAGTGCCGGAGGTATAGCTGTGTAGTGTCAGAGGGTGCAGATAGGAAAAGAGTTCAAGTGAACTGACAAGTGGAGAAGGAAGGAGAGATACGAATAGAGTTAGAGACATAATGAGGCTGGTAGAAAGAAATGTGTATTTTGAAAAGAAGTGAGGTCACAGCAAATATAAATAGTAGAGGAGGCGTGGCAGGGATAGTTTAGTGTTGAGGTGAGGAGTAGTGAATAAAAATTACGTAAGTATAAAGATGAAGTTGAGAGAAATGCAATACTGTACATATAACAGGAGGCACTATATAATGAAGAGAGCTGCATATTCTTTAGTCTGTGATACAAAATGTCCACCTTTCAAGCAGTTTAAATCCAGAATTCAGGGCCAATAGGTGGTCTGTTGTCCACTTGTTCCACTTCTGTTGGACTCCCTGTTAAACTCCACACTGCATGCCACTTAAAAAAGGGCCACTTTAAAGACGGGTACGGCTGCTGCCCCTGCGGCAGGTTGTTCCCCCAGACTGTCCCTAGCTTTATAGGTCTAAGAAATCACCTGACTGAATTAAGTTCTGCCCGGACGGCTCAATCAGCACATGTGAGACACAGAAGACAAATGTTATGTGTAAGCAGATAGTTCTCTTACCCGGGTGCTGAAGGAAAGCATCAATCTTCAGAGCAGAGGATGAAGTTATCTGGAGCTGATCAATAAGAGAATTATTGGAAAGCAGCAGTGCAGGGATGCCACATTGCATGTTGGGCAATGAAAGCAAATAATGACCTTTCAATTCCAACATCGATCATCGTCATAACCCAGATAATGATCTGACATTGGCGTGGGAACACCATTGTCCTGCATGTCATATATAATCCAAGACAATTCTCTAATAGGAAGAGTTCACATAGGGTGTGATTCAGTAAGGTTGGTTGCGTGTAAACACACCCGATCTGGCAATTAACCCTGCATGGGGTGCGTTATTTCCCAAGGGACCTAGGTGAACCCCCTTAAATTTTGGGGTGCTGCTTTTACTTTTAGAGATCGTATGAGCAGACCCTTAAAAGCTTAGCAGCAAATTATTACAGTTTTTGCCCTTTTGAGTTTAAAAACTGTATGAACCAAGATTTGTTTCCTATAGGGAAAATATTGAATATACTAACAAACAACTCCCATAACTATATTCTGCCAGATGGTCTGTAATACAAACATTGTTGGTTTGTTTTTTTTACATTAATATTTCTCGCAAATGCAAAGCTGTTTTTATAATAATTGTGATTAAAATGGAAAGTGCAGGTAATTTATATGGAAATAAGTGAGCAAGCCAAGTAGAACTACACACACTGAATGTTATTTATTAACCCTTTCAGTTACTCGAGATGTAGTCGCTACATCATGGGATAAGGCCCTCCGAGGAAAGCATTTTTGTCCCCCATTGGTTAGGACACGGACTGCAATGAAGGGAAATGGAGACTCTCCCTCTTCTGTTTCTGGGTTTAGGGGCCACCGCGGTCACATGTCTGCTTTCAAAGTCGGTCGCGTGACCGTGCTGTGCCAAAGGGCCATGGCACTCTGACACCATAGCCTCTCAGGCTCTCAAATGGTTAAAGTGCCCTTGTGCCGATCGGTTACATTCATGTCAATGGGAGTTTCCATGTGGCAGTGCCCAATTGGTACTATCGCACTTTTATGTGTAACCCCACGGTGCCCCAGTGGCTACTAATGCTAGAAATATGTGACTGGTTTCCAGCAAGTGAGAATCTGCAACTACGTGGCACTTTATAGTCCTGGTACCATCACAATTCAACTACTGAGCTTGATAAATCACTTACATAGTATCCCTTTGCTTCTTTACATGAGATAATGTAGCTTAGTGATAATGCAAGTCTTTGAATGAGCCCTGTTCAAATCCTAGAGTTGACTCCTTGTGACTATCAGCATGTCACCTTATCCACACAATCTTCTGGTAGAACATGACATCACCAGCTGTTAGAGACAGGAACAAGTCTGTACAATTCTACACACAGTGTCAGCACCATATGAAACTACTGATCTATATGTCAGGAGAACAAATATAATGGATGCAGACGGAAGTGAGAATTGTTGGGGACCAATGGATGGGAAAAGTGAAGAAAAATAAGCGGGTAGAAACCCTAAACTGTGAATGAACAATGAAAAAATTAGACCAGGGATCTTTCGAGGTTCAGCTTTATTTTAACACCACAATTGAAGAAAAACAAGTGTTACAGTACTGAATGTGCCCATTGTTTGAAACTCTGTGGTCCATTCACATTGCAATCACTGTGGGGTTCGGAACATGTTTTCAATCATTTCCGATGACGCATATATATTTCTTATAGTTAAAAGTAATCATGTATAAATATATTGGTACGGACACATTGCACCTTGTTAATGCACAGCCTGCTTTATTCACTCATATTGCTCCATATAACCTATCCATCTCCATATTGGACGCAGAATCAACACGGAGGAGTCTATAGGTTTTTTTTTTCTTCTCAGTTTTGCAGCCAGGAGACCTAGGGCCTTGTTCGACATCTACAGAAGTGTCCACTTGGGCCATTTCTGGCCAAAAATCCCAATTGAAGTCCATGGCAATTTTTCGACCAAAACTATTCGAACGGCAGTTTTGGCAAATATAGAATTTACCCATCTGTCCCAAATGTATAACGCTTGTATCTAGATGCACATGCAACATTTTCCCTTGGGGTATTTACAGTTACCAACCATCTTCTTCCGTACCCAATGCCTCCACTCATCCTTAAATCCCTCAAGAAGAAAAGACACCTTATTTAGAATAAATAAATAAAAGACATTGCTTTTACTAATTAACCTACCAGCACAAATATAAGCTTAGATAAAAAAAAATCTTCCCAACGGGTAAAACCAGAGCTTCCTGTCCATGTAGTTCTTTTTCCTTTACTTACTTGGTTGTTACAGGAACATAAGCCCATAATCAGCGTCGCCCGCCCCTCTGTACCATGCCTCCTAACACCATCCACTTCCTGGCCTTGCACCTCTTATAGGCCCGTATTCTGCTGTTTTCAACCATAATGGGCCTTGCGTTAACTATAACGGACATTAGTGCTAATGATATACCCTCTAACAATGCCTATCCACAGAGTTCCGTTATAGTTAACGCAGCGATTTCGTGATGCGCTCATGGTCATACTTAAAGGGGGCATTAGCTGTCTCCAAAGTCTGAAATATGGAGAGCAAGATAGAGGTTGTTGTCTAAAGCAGTGGTCTCCAAATGGTGGTCCGCTGAGGATCTCGGCCGTGCTCACACTCCTGCTCCTTCCCCTTGCCCTGCCTGTCCCCTGGTGGGCACCTGAAGTAACCTCCACCCACCTCTGCAGGCTGCAGCACTTCACTGCAGCTTCCCACGTGGCCGAAACCAAGTTGAGCAGGCCTATCTCTCCCCTCCCCCCTCCCAAGGAAGGGTGTGGTGATTGAGTCTGTGTGTGTGGGGGGGGGGGCGTTGTGATAGTGCGAGGAGAAGGGGGGTGGAGTGTGAGGAGGGGGTGCTTTAGTGTGAAGGTGGGTTGAAGGATTGAAGTAGGGGTATTGAGTGTAGTGAGGGAAGCCGTCGAGACGGAGGGAGATTGAGCGTGAGGAGGAAGGGAGGAAGGGTTGAGTGAGGGGAGTTGCGTGTGTGGAGTGGAAGTTGGGGTATTCAGTGAGTGGGAGGGGGATTCAGTGAATGTAAAACTTTATTTGACTGTAATTTTTTTATTTATACATACGGTAGCGTGTTTAAAATATCAGCCCTAGCGTTATTCGGGTCCTCCAGTTTGATTTTGTTTTTTTGCCAGTCCTCTTAAGGCAAAAGGTTTGAGTCTGCTGGTATAAAGATGTGTTTGAGGGTGAGGGCGGGTGGGGGGTCTATATATAGCACTTCAGACTCTAGTAAAATAGCCCTCCCTCTCTCTACTGCAAAACCCATATTTTAGGGTTAAGAGGGAGCTAACGCCTCTTTTTGGTAAGACAAACTTGAAGCGCGTCCGGGTTACTTCAAGCTAACGCAAAGCAGCGCTAACGTAATATGCCATTGTCTAGGCTAATGTTTTTGCTTTGTGGATTTGTATTAACTAGAGATGGGCAAATTTTTGAGAATTTGGATCCGCCTCGAATCGGGCGGTTCCTTCGATCCGCAGATCACTCTCCACAAGGGAAATCCGCCATTCTTCCAGAGGCAATGCAAAATCCGTTCTCGGATATGAGAGAGGCGGGAGAAAGGCGAGAGAGAGGCGAGAGAGACGAGACCTTTCCAATTTTATTAGCTGTGCTTCACCTTGTTTTTAATTGCGTGTATCAGAAAACACATTTTGTTTAATCTCTATTAGAATATGAAGAGAGAGAAAAGGCAATCCTGTAAATCCTCTCCGTCATGAAATGCGCATGCGCACTTTGGTGTGCAGAACGGATTTCGGCGGAATTTCGGCAACCTAATCTTGATAGTTTCGCACATCTCTTGTGTTAACCTCAGGGAGCATAATATCCGTTACTGATTTTGAAACTTAACAGTGCTCTGTGGATCTGGCTCACAATGTTTTGGAAACTGCGGGGCCAACCATGTAGCTGATCTCTAATTCTGTTCCGAATGAGCAAACGAGTTACAATTGCATTATTTATGCTTTAACCACTTCACGGGAGCTACATCGATGTCTGGAACAGTTGTTCAAGATAAGACTCCCCTTTTGGATGAGATTAATTATTTAACCATTCGAAAGCTAGAAAATGTGCCAATAATATACTTAGACACTTAGATGTGGTGCTTGTACCAAGGCAAGGCCTGCCCATATCCTTCCGAAATTATCAAATTGGCCGCATGCCTCCATCAAAAATTAACAATTATAGCTTTACCTAGGACATACCACCCCCAATGTTTTGGTCCCGTGATCGTTCCATCCTCACGGGACCGAAACATTGGTGGCGGCATGTCCTAAACAAAACTATAATGGTACATTTATGATTGAGGTGTGCTGCCAAAATGAATATTTATTATTTAACTGCTCACCGAAGTGTGTACTGTCTCTGCAACCTTTTCACCTCCTCCAAAATGATCAATCGGAATATTGAGCATCAGATCCTGGCATTGAACCAATCTTGAATACCAACTTGCACATTGATTTTTAAACTTGGCCAACACAGGAGATTAAAAAGCCGGAGGTCACTGGAGCTTCTCTTGTGGGATTTACTGAATATTGAGCCTTACTGAAGCACAAGCTCAGATGTTACTGTTAGAAGTTGCTGTTATCTACAGATAAAATCCCACTTACTCAAATGCTCATGCACTTTTGTCATGAACTTTGCGAGTACCACAACTTCTATTTTATTATTATTTTTATGATTGAGTTATAGAGTGCCAATATATTCTGCGTTACAATGACAACATCAACATACACTGGTGTACAAACAAAAACAGAAAGGCCAGCGCAACGTACACAATGACACAACATATAGTACAATACTTCAGGGCTTATCTGCTCATGACTAAGGGTTATTTAGTTAAACCCTTTGGCCAAAAGGTTATAAGCCTGCAGCCACTTCACGGCATGACCAATCTGCAGGTCCTAACACTACCTGCCACAGTTCTCACGTACCTCTCTTTTCTGCTGGAGGGAGAAAGACCATACTGGGTCTGTGATTCACAGGGTCATGGTAAAAACTGCTAATTAGAAAGTGGGGCGGGTGAATTTTAAACCATGGGGAAGAGGGTCACCTCTCCAAGCAACAACAGCTGCGTAACCCATCAAGCTCCAGAACCCCAAAACCCACCCTCACATTAGATATACAGCATATAATTAGTGTCAAAAAGCAGCGCTACTGAGCATGGCAAGATATACAAACAGAAACAGGAAGGCCAACGCCACATACAAAAGGACACAACATATAGAACAATACGTCAGTGCTTATCTGCTCACTGGTGTAGTTTCTAGGAGAGCCGGGGTCCAAGGACATTACAATCTCAGCTAATAATGCTTAAAAACCTGAACGTGTATTTTAAAGGGAGCACATCTTTTGTTAAGGATGAGCAGCTTCGTGGACCCACATTCTTAGCTCTCCCCATAATTCTCAGTCGAGCCAAAGGTGGCTCAGAAACTAACCAAAACCCTGTTTCAGGCCCAGATTCAGCTTGGGGTTTTACTGGAGAGGCGAGTCACCGTCAAATTGTGACCGAGCTGCGATTCATTGGCAAAAAATCGCGAGTTGCTGGTGGAAATCTGTGATTTTGAGAAACGTTTAGCCTTTAACCCTGTGTTTGCTGGAGAGGGCATGGCCCCAGAGTGCCACGGGCGCTCCAGCAAAATCGCGACTGCTTGACCGCTCCTCAGATTAACTACGTGATCGCGGAGTCACTTAATGGGGAAATGAAAGAAGAAGAGGGGTCCTGTGTTTCAGATCGCGTACGGAGCGCAGGACATGATCACCCCTGAAAAACGGGCACCTAAAGGGCATGACGTGGCCAATCATGGGGCCCACTGGGGAGCCAGACCCCATTAGGTAGTGACTATGTCATGGGGCACCCAAAGTGTTAAAAGTTCTGCTGGTTGGTTAACAATGAATTTGTCAAAATAAAAGCCAAAAACGGGAAAAGTTAGTGAATAGTTTTTGGAAAGTTTTGCAGACCTTTAATGACAAAATATCAACCAAGGCCCTGTTCTATATTGTCCAAAGTGCCCATTCAGGCTATTTCCGGCCCCACATTCCTATTAAAGGTCAATAAAGATTTTCTGCTGAAAACGGCCTGAACGGACACTTTCAACCCTCTAAGGCTGCGAATATACAAAAAAATCGCGGCACGACGGCGCGCTACTGAAAAACAAAACAATATGAGTGCACATACCAAGCGCGACTAAGCACCATGACATACTGCAAAGCGTTTGTCTCCTCAAGCGATTTGAGATTTTGTTATTTACGCACGACGGACGCATCACGTGACTTGCACAGCCACTCACAGTGCATCACCAACCAACCAACCAATCTGGCCATGTCTGCCTGCAGTAGCGCTGCAAATCTCTTTGGCATGTTCACATGTAGCCCGGCGACGTCGCTACGATGACGTCACCGGATCGCTTTGCAGCTCTGCAGTTTCTGGTATAATTCAGGCCTAAGAGTTCCAAAACTGCAACCTGTGATACTTTGCTTTGCAGCCATGCCTTTAAGTACATGATACATAAAGCTTGGCCCCCCGCAGACGCACTTACCTGCACGCCCTCCTACTGTCTCTGTACATTCTCCCCACCAGTTAGATTGTAAGCTCTTCGGAGCAGGGGCTCCTCTTCCAAAATGTTACTTTTATGTCTGAAGCACTTCTTCCCATTATCTGTTATTTGTATTATTTGTTAATTCTATGATTGTCACATGTATTACTACTGTGAAGCGCGATGTACATTAATGGCGCTATATAAATAAAGACATAATACAATACATCCAGAGAGCTTTTCTGATCCAAACGTTTCTCAAATTTCAACTACGGATCTCACTGTATCAGCCGTGTCTGCCGACATCGGGGGACCCTGATTACAAAATAAATTGCGAGGATAACAATTTCAGCAGAGTGGGCCCGGCGTGGATTTTCCCAGTTTGAATTTGTGCCTGTTTTTCACCGTAAATCTGCCAAGTGCAGAACATCAACCAAACAAGCGCAGAAAGGGGAGTGTTTATCTGAACTCACTGTCCTTGCAGCTGTAGCTGTTCTGCTACTTACTGGAAGCTGTTTATCTAATGGGTTGCAACCTCCATTTTTTTAAGATAAACTGATGAATGTTCCTTTTTTATGGGTGCGCGCTTATCTGGATTTTTCTTCATGATTTATCCCGTGTAGTGCTCCGCATTCTTCATTCAGTTTTCTGCTACATGCTGGAAGCTGTTTATTAAATGGGGTTACAAGGCCACCAACAGGGAGGGAGAGCAGGGACATCTGTCCCCGGGCTTGGCGATGGAGAGCGGTCCAACCCGGTAGTCTTAAACCAGAAGTCGGGCCCAACTTTGCTATTCAGCGCCTGGACAGGCCTCTACCTAGCCACCAGATAGGGCCAGGGAAGACCCTGCAACCTCGCTGCTAAGTAGGGCCTGGAGGGTGAGAGAGGAAAAAGTGAGAGCCGGAGGGGAGTGAGAGAGGGGGGAAAGAGAGGGGGGGTGAGAGAAAGGGAAGACGTGCAGGACCGCCGTCAGGGGAGCATGGACCTCCCTACCACCGCTGAACAGCTTGTCAGGACCAATTCTTCGATTGGATGACTACAGATAAGGAACCATTTTGCGGGGATATTCCCACCTATTGCTGGGCTGTTCTTGGACTATTGTTGTGTATGTGTTTAGTTTTTCATATCATCTGAATTGTTTGTATTCTAGGTTATTCACGGCTTATTTCAAGAAAGATGCACACTTCACATCACAAATAATGTGTTTAAGTTTGACCTATCCTAATCACTTTAATGTTGACTTTAGCTTTTATTTAGAATTTCTAGTGGACACTTCTTGAGAGAGCACATTCTTTTGTTGCTTCACAGATGCACGAAACAGCCTCCTAGCAGATACAGGTGTAGACATTTCTACAGTGAAGAAATTCAAATGAAGTCAGAGATCAAGCAGAACTTACAGTATGACAGTGTTTTGGAAGAATAGACACAGTTATCTTGCTGTCAACCCCTGTGTTTGCAACGTAACCACCCGTCCTACAGTATGAAAGGCATAATACGGCATACAGGCTTTGGGAGAACATAGTGGCCCATTGTGAAACGCGCATAAAAGGTAACACGGAAAAAAAAAATGTTCTATCATACAGCGCGGTTATCATTCCTTTTAATAAATCCCTTGGATAGGAGACATAAAGCCATCATCTGTGATTTGAAACCCGTATTAAACCTGTCAAAAGAGCCTTTAAAAGAAGTCGTTTTGTGGATACTATTCCATCCTTCTCTAATAATGAATACTTCCCCACGCTGCACAAAAACACATTAGTTAGTGTGGAACCATTAGTTTAAGCAAATGCCTGTGAAACTCCTAACTGGAACATTTTAAGCAAGTGTCTTTAAATGGTAGCATTCCAATTAAACATCATTTGGATGCCATGGAGTCATTATGTGTTAAGCTTTCACGAAAGGTATTCGTGGTACATTGTGCCTAGACATGCCCCCTCTGGGTTGACGCTGAACACTTGTTCTTGACAGAATTGGCATTGTTTACACGGGAAAGGAGGGCATTATTTTTCATTTGGTAAATCCGGACAGACAAATGCATGTTTACAATAATCGGAGTGCCGCATTCAGAATATAATGATGATAAACCACAACTTTTCTACTTCAATTAGGATTCCCGGCAGCTGCCGGAGCGGTTTCCATTCAGTGCTCCGCAGGTAATTTCTGCAAAACACCGGCTTTTGGAGTTTCATGAAATAGGAGTTTCCTTTAAAACAATGGAGTTGTAATCCTTAAAGCAGCAGTGCTGTCCAAATGGAAATTTGAACACAAAACCTTACCCGAACTGGGGGCCCCGCAGAGATCGCTTGTGGATTGCCGATATCCGCCACTGATTGAGCCACCAGTGCAGAAGCAGGGATATCCTGAAAACCTGACTTGTTGGTGGCCCTTGAGGACTGGAGTTGGCCACACCATATGCATTAGCGAAACTGTACAAACCAGACAAGAATGCCATTTTCTATATTTCAATAAAACTTCCCGTTTCTGCCTGGCTGAGACACGTAGCAAACGATTTTCAAAATAATAATGAAGTCTTTTTTTTGTTTTTGCAGCGTTTTGCTTCGGTCTTACACAAGAATCCCTCATTTATTTTTATAGCTGTAACACCACAGGCAGATTCCATTAAAATCCGCGGAACACCAAGTAGTGAACAAAGGTGCCCGGCTCATAATGAGCAGAACGCCTGCGATTGGCTAAGAAAAGCACATTTCCTGTGGATTTAAGCTCCAATGTTTGCAATGTTAGGAGACACATATTTTCTCCCTTGGAGCTGAAAAACATTTGCCTGCTTACTGCACAGATACTAATTGTATTTGGAGCAATACGGTTTATTTTAGTGGTAAACACAATAATGCTGTCTTTTGTTCTGCTCCACAGTTCTAAGCTAAGGGAACCTTTATTGGAATATTAGATTTACCTCCCCTATGGTAAATCCTTGGCTGATGGAGAAACTGGCCATACATACAGTGCTCGGAGACCAAGCTGTTCTAGTCTTTCTCCTTGTGAAGAAATATTTGTTCACCAGAACGCACATAAAATAGACAATATGTGTTTTTTCAGTCCTCGTGATCTTTTCTCAAACGCCATTGGAAGTGTTTGCGCTTTTATGTTGAAGGACAATGAAGTCAGCTTGTATTTAATACACTGCCATAGAACAGCTGTAAAGTAACACCTATTCAACACTTATGTCATGCAGTGATATTGTATGACTGTTGACTGTATGACTTGTTCAGGGAGGTAATAATAACTTTGTTTCATATATATAGTGCTTTTCTCCCAACGGGAGGTACTTCATAATGACAGTAAATAACATGCTATGCAAAGCTGGAAATAGAATTCTAACCCCTCTTATTTGCCTCAAGCTGACACCTACTGCTGAGGTGGGAGCCTGAGTCTTCCTTATGGACGTTATATCCCCTCTTTCCTAGGCCAGACAAAAGGGAGGCAGACTTCAGCAATGTTCAATGTCAATAGTATTTATAAAGTGATTAGCAATGGCTACTCAGGTAAAGGTGCGCTGACGAGTATTCTAAAACTTGCCTTAAACTTGCCTTGGAAAATCTGGGGCTATCACCAACATGATCCAGGTACATCCTGGGTACATGCTGGGTACATGCTGGGTACATCCTGGGTACATGCTGCAAAAATTTCAGTGACATTTCTGCAGAGACTAATGGTCCATCAGATTAACACAGCAGGGGTCCATGGCAGTCCCATTCAGTTTAAATGGGACTGCCAGGGACCCCCGCTGTTAATCCGATGGGCCATTAGTCTGTCTGCAGAAATGTCACTGAAATGTTGCAGCATGTACCCAGCATGTACCCAGGATGTACCCAGCATGTACCTGGGTCTTGTTGGTGATTGTCCCAGATTTGTTTTAGAATACTCATCGGCACTACAGTACATCATGATCCTCGAAGATGAAGACACGGAGCACACACCACGGCAAGTCACAAGCTGGTCCCATTAAAAAAAAATGTATTTAATGAAGTCATCATTAAATAAAAAAAATTACGGGGTCACCTTGTGACTTCTGCCTTGGTTTGTGCTCCGTGTCTTCATCTTCACTTCTTGGATTCCACATCACGGATTGCACACCGGGGACTAGCAGAGTGTTATGAAGGATAACAGGCACACATGGGGGAGTATTAAGGTACTGGCATTGGGCTTATATAAATTTAATTTCACTGAGTCCCTTATATTGCCTTGGATGTACTTCCCTACAGTGCTTATAGACATCATTAGTACTGCTGGATGTCTCACTAGGCTGAGGACTTTATCACTTTCTTGTGTTATATGCCTGCCTAAATCACATTGAAAGCCGTCCCATTGGCAATTATCATCCTGCGTCATTTTGCTGGGGAGGGTCTGATCAGCTGAGCACCATTTTCTGGACTCTACATCATGATCCTCAACAGAAGGATAATTAAGCGCATTCACGTTACATAGAAAACATAACACTCCCCAATATACGCTGTGCGGGTGGGTGTCAGTGTCTGCCCCTATGGCCAATCCTGGGTCAGAAGGCCTGTGTCATGGTGCTGGCACACCGTTTGAGCTTTTATCCACTCTAGCAGGCCTGTACGTTGCAAAAGGCTTCAATACCCCTTTACTCTGCTTCTGGAGGACCCCCTTTGATGGTGTCCGTGCCTCCGACTGCTCCGATGGGCCCCGTCATGAGGTTGATTGCACTCTCTGTGGCCAGTGTCCGCTAACAAGGGCAGATCTTTGACTTACCAACGGTCGGTCCTGAGATCCTTCAGGCTGTAGCAGTTCTGCCCCCACTTGCTCAGCCAGCCCCTTTAAAGGCTCCCCTATCTTCGTCCCACCTCTCTCATAGCCTTTGTCATTGGCGGATGCCATGTCCATCATGAGTCACATGTTCAGTGCACACAGGAGAGAAATCTGACAGCGGGCAGTGTGAGTGTGTTGTGTAACCCCTTTTCCCCCACCCTAAGGGAGATTCGGTTCTGGTTACTAGTGTAGCGCTACTCACCTGTTAGGCTTACAGAATACTGAGTGTCCGCCGGTGTTAGTTGGATAGACAGGACAGGCTTTCGGATCTGTAACTCTCATTTTGGTGTAGCGCCTCCATTCCAACAGGGCCTATTAGAGATAGGTGCAGTCCCTGCCGGAAAACCTTTTCCCCTCCCCCTGAAAGACTGCAGCCTCAGACAGGAGTAAAACATAACTTGGATCTTTATTCTTCACAGCACAGCATTGTACACTGACATCATACAGCATACATCAGCACACTCGCTTCTTCTGTGTCCCTGTAGCCAACCCCCTGGGCTTGAGGCCCCAAGGATCTCTCCTTGACCCCACACTCCCTGGTGGAGTATGGGGTAGCAGCTTCCACTCCCCTGCGGGAGGGAAGGCCTGACACCAGGTCCCATGCTCAGGATAGAATAACACTCCTCTCCACCAGAGGGGGAAGGATAGAACACCCTCTCGCACTGAGGAGTGAGAGGGACAGAACACACAACCACTACATTGGGAGCTGCAGCCCTTGTCACTCAAGGGAGCTGTTTACTGCAACGGGGCATAGATTAACCTTAACACTGCGCTGCAAGTTGGGTGCGACCTCTTGCCAGGCCCGGCTGCCGGTGATCTCGCGGCCGGACCCCGACTCTCCCCTCAGCAGCAGCCTGCATGCCTCTATTCCTCTGTCCCATGCCAAACTTCTGACAGGCCTCCCTATCATGCCATTGCATGCCGGAGGCAGAGAGCGCTGACGTCAGAGCGCTTCCGGCACGCGGACATCAGAGAGGCCCGTCGGCGTGGGACACAGGGATAGAGTCATGCAGGCTGCTGCTATGGGAGAGCTGGGGCTCGGCCGCGAGAGGACCGGCAGACGGGCCTGGCCAGAGATCGGGCCCAACTTGCAGTGCTGGCCAGGCACCCCGCCCCCCGACTCACCGGGCCCGGGACGCCAACCTCGGCAGACCCACCCTGTTGGCGGCCCTGTCTGTCCCCACAAAACAATGGGGTCCATTTATCAATTGATTGCACATTTATCAAACGAGGAATTCCCACATCCAATGACAAGGTTTTCCCTTAATCGGTTTTTGTCCTCCTGTATTGTAGCCGGGAGGTTTTGATGAAGAGTAAGTGGGGGGGGGGGGGGTAAGGAATTTACACCAGGGGTGGCCAACTCTAGTGCTCAAGGGCCACTAACAGGCCAGGTACTAGGGATATCCCTGCTTCAGCACATGTGGCTCAATCAGTTGCTCTGACTGATACACTGATTGAGCCACCTGTGCTGAAGCAGGGATATCCTTAAAACCTGACCTGTTGTTGGCCCCTGAGGACTGGAGTTGCCCAACCCTGATCTACACCATGAACCCCTTTTTGTGCCACAGGGGTTAACAAACCCTGCATGCCAAGCTCAGTCCTTCATATGACAACATGGTGACTTTGAGAGAGGGACCTTATGTATAATAATAAGTAATGTTTCAGGGCTGAATGGCTGTAATCATCTCCAGTGCACTCTCAGGGCTGTTCATTTGTTTTATATCTACAAGAGTGCTAGCTCTTTTTAAAGTACTGTCTCAGTAATCAAATCCAAACAAGATTGGTAATGAAGAAAAGGGAATGTTAGAGCTTCGGAGGCAGCATGTTTTCATCCAAGAGCTACACAGAGGACACATGGATATTACACCAACGGGGAGGGAAGAGGAGACTGGCTCATTGAAGCCTTTAGATTCAATAACTTCAAATGTGTCTGTGTATCAAGGCATTTCCGGAGCAATATTGACACAACGAGATTTATTTGCATCTTGCTTCCGTTTTGTCCCTCGTGCATGACCTTAGAGCCCCCCCGCCCCCCGCTGATAAGGTTTTAACTGTGCGGTCAACCAAAAATGAGGTGGATTTAACGTGCCGACTTAATTAAAGCTGCGGTCCCACTGAGACTGTTCAAACCTGCGGGCTCTGAAGGGGTTAACGGTGCTTCTGCCCCTTTTGCCTGCTGAGCTCTAATGCAGAGGCCCAATGCGCTCTTACCCCTGCACCGATTCTCTAACACTCGGGTGCAGAAGTCTTCTCACCATGGTCATGGCAGGCATGCTGAGGACAGCCCCCTCTAGGGGCCTAACGCGCGTCTCGTGCCATCACATGGTTGCCCTCCCGCAATGAACAGGGCCGCCCCGGCCTAGCTCCCGCACCCCCTTGCTACGGCTAAGGCCTTGTTCAGGGTGCCAGAGGCAGGAGTTGGAGGGAGGGCGTTCGGGAGGGAGGGCGGAAGTCTGCTGGGCGATGTGTGTTCATCCCCAGCAGACTTTTTCAGGAGTTGAGGAGGCGGGGAGGGGGCTACAGACGTGAGGTTAGGGATCGAGGCTGCAGTCTTGAAATCATTCTCAAGAATGATTTCATTGGCTGCCGAGGTCCCAGTGACGCTGCTGTAGCTTCAAAAAACGATTTTTTTGTTTAGTGAAACTGTAGCCAGCGTCAACTCCGGGCTTCGGAGACAGGGCAGCTGCTACCCTGACAACCAGTATTAAATTTGAATACTTTGTGTCCCACGGCAGCACTCACAGCAGCACGCCCTCCCTCCGAAGCCTGCACCCTGAACGAGGCCTTAGGCCCGTAATAAACTGTGTGCCTGTGCGAAAGGGCATGCACGTGACGCACACTTTTTGTGTGTATGGTGTTCTGTGCTGCCGGGAGCGACAGGTTGTGTGTGTGTGTGTGTGTGTGTGTGTGTGTGTGTGTGTGTGTGTGTGTGTGTGTGTGTGTGTGTGTGTGTGTGTGTGTGTGTGTGTGTGTGTGTGATTTATGATTATTAAAAAAAGACACGTTGGTAAGAATAAAATATTTATTAACATTGTGCACACACATACACACACACATATACATACATTTCATCGGTGGTAGCAGCGCAAAATCTTTCGTTTCCCCATCTTCTGTCGGCTGGTTCCACGCTCATGCGCGCGGCACCATTAAAGAAAGGCTGACTAACCACAGCCAACTATAACTGCCGCGCACGCACGGCGCAGCAAGCGCGCACTCTAAAACAGCCCTTACTCACCAGCTGCTCCCTGTGCAAGGGAGAGTACCGGATAGCACCCCCCGCCAATAGGGGGAAGGGGAGTGGGGGTTCCCCAGCCGCCTGGGGCTCTAAAACAGGGGGGGAGGGCAGGAGGAGGCCTAATGTCAGAGCTCTCATATTACCCCCGCAGAGCCTCAATCGCCTGGTAAATCAGCGTGCGCTGCTCCCCTGGAGGGTTATTGATTTTAATCTGTCTGCTACGCTTGTCTCACTGCCCATAGAATTTGCCGCGCGCGTTCCATTTCTGTGCGCCAAAATAGCCGACGGAAATAATTTTTTGACGTTTATCGCACATTAGGAAAAATAAGGTTAGTACCCAAGCGTAATTAAATGTGCTATTTCTGTGCGTTCATTTTATGCCACAAAATGCTATGTGTGAAGCTTATAAAATAGTCCCGCTGGGTGTAGCGTACGCTGTAATTTCAGTCAGGATGGAAATCGTCTGGATACCATGGCTAAGTGAACTTCTTAATATAATGGTTTGAAGTCACCTATGGAAGAAATCAGTGGGGAAGACTAAATAGCTACTTAAAAGTTGCATATTTATTTTCATGCTTCATCAGCATTCACTGACAAACTGCCATTATTTGACGCCTGAGTAACTTCCAGCTTTTGTCTACGTGACGTACATTCGCCTCCCGGGCGCTTGGGATGTGATTATCAATAATAGTAGGTATCTTTTGTCTTGGAAATAGGGAGCGTATGGTATGACGCTGAATTTTGTGTTGGAGTCCAGTACAGAGAGGCAAGCAGTGCTTCGGAATGTTGCTACATCTTGGTTAACAGGCCTAATGCTCAGCTTTAAAACATACTGTACCTTTGCTGTGTGTTACTGGTCACTATTTAACCTATAGACCATGGTGTGGCCAACTCCGGGCCTCAAGGGCCACTAACAGGTCAGGTTTTCAGGATATCCCTGCTTCAGCAAGGGTGGCTCAGTCAATGATTGAGCCACCTGTGCTGAAGCAGGGATATCCTTAAAAGCTGACCTGTTGGTGGCCCTTGGGGATTGGAGTTGCCCACACCTGAATTATTTTGTCTTTCTGCGCGGCGGCCGCGTCACGTGAGCGGTTCAGCCAATGAGGGTGAAGCAGCCTCGTGACATCACGGCCACGACCATTCCCATAACCTCGGATCACAGTGCAGGGATTGCTCAAGCGACAGGCGCGCGGCAGCTATAAACGCAGCCTTATATAATCATTGGAGTAAATTGTTCACTACGTGTTAACATTCTTTAAGTTAAAAGGTGGCACTGTGTGCTCATTTGCATGTCATTACCCACAATCCCTGGCTGCAGAGGAAGCGGAATTTCCCGAGCTTTACATTAAAAAAAATCTGTTCCACGGTGTGTAATCCATCAGGAGATTATTTCAGTTTCAATCCGTGCGAATCAAAAACCATCATTGGATACAATCCGCTGGTGGATTTTACCAATCCAATCCGTGGATTCCGCAATCTGCTGGTTGAATTTACCAATCCAAACCGTAGATTCTGCTGGTGGATTTTAAGAATCCAATTGGCGGATTCACCAATCCGGGGATTGGATTCTCGGTTGTAAAAAAAGAAATCAGAAAAAAAAGAATTGCCCTTTTTGAGATTGATTCGCGGAAATCCGCACACCAAAGGGATCTGTGGATCCACGGCAGAACCTAATCCGCGGCAGATCCAAATCCGCCCCCAAAATGTGCCCATCTCTAGTTGCAGACCTGTCTACGTGAATGTGCTCAGAAATTGTATTTTTATTTGCTGTACACTGCACGGTGAAGGGTTTATGTCCCTTTTGTACCCACCATAACATATATAATGTGTGGTTACGTTAAAAAGAAATGAACAATTTGCTAACAAATCGGAGAGTGTCCTCAGCCTGCAGAAGGAAGAGAATGGAGTCTCCCTAATTCACTGCAACTGACTGATCCAGCAAAAATTATTTGAACCTTTTGGCGCACTCCTGCAGATTAATATCGCGGTAGCCCGCCCTCTTCTTGCACGTGGCTGATTCACGACAATGGGCACGTTCTGCGCGCCCCTCTGCAGCGCGCCATGTGATGCAATAATGCTGGCGATGTCTGAACAATGCCTCATTAAAAATAAATCATGCAGCTGCTAGGATCATCTGCAGTACCTTCTCCATTAATGTGTCTTATGACTGCAATGAGACCTGACCCTTAGGCAAGCACTAATAAGGCTCCCCCACAAAATATGTCCACTTTTTCTTTTTACCCCTAGGTAGGAAGCATGGGGGTCACCGGAGCTGAACCCCACTAGTTTCACCCCCTGCTTCCTGAGATACTTCCCTCCTTAGCGGGTGCCAGTATCTCGGCTCAGGTTTAGCGGCCCCATCACAAGGGCCAATAGGGCTCACGTGAACGTGGACTTTAAACCTGAGCAGGAGATACCAGCTCCCCCACATGTTTTGTGTGCATACTGTGCGCAAGTGTATGACGGTGTGTGTGTGTGTGTGTGTGTGTGTGTGTGTTTAAATAAGTTTTCAAATAAATAAATACTTTAACAATTTTTTTAATAACATTGTACATACATACATACACACATACGCACACACATATACACACACACACACACACACACACACATTTCTGTGGCGGTAGCAGCGCAAATTCATTCTTTTACTCACCTTCCCCCCTGTCGGTCGGTTCCACTCTCCCTGCCGTGCGCGCGCAGCACCATTATAGAATGGCTGACTAACCTCAGCCATCTAAAACTGCCGTGTGCGCACACAGCGTAGCGCGCGCCCGCGCTATAGAACCAGCCTTAGGGACGCAGGTGTTGCTAGTTTCATGATGCTGGGAAATTGCCTTAAGCTTTTCTATGGCACATTTTTCCAACTCTGGAATACGGATTTAAATCGCAGGACTATGGGGGATTTAGACAGTTTAAACCGTTCACTTAGATTCTAAACTCTTCGGGGCAGGGACTCCTTTTCCTATTGTCACTTTCATGGCTGAAGCGCTTTTCATTTTGTCGCGTGCGGCATGCGCTATATAAATAGAGGATACACATACATACAAACCGCGACATGAACCATTTTATGGATATTGGTGAAAATGAAATTCCTTTATATTTATTCATTAAACTTTCCGTTAAATGGGTCACATTCTGAATGCGGGGGTTCCTGCTTTTTCTTAAATCCAGGACTGTTAAGTTACATAGTTACATAGTTACATAGTAGATGAGGTTGAAAAAAGACGTACGTCCATCAAGTTCAAGCTATGCCAAATTTAGACAACAAATTAAAATAGATCGTTTTCTTTATGAATCGTTCTTGGGAAATATTTTGTATACGTTTGTACACATTAGGCATTGTAAAGTCTCTACATCTTTTATTGCCAGGCTCCATACCCAGCTTTGCGCTGTGTGCTACAAGCCCTCTGCGGTAAAACGAAACTGCTCGGCCAGCGCGTCTGCCAATATAACTGTGCCATTAACAAGAAAATTTATTAGCGCCGCCGGGGACGTTTTTTGGCACTTAACGGGTTTGTATATTTTGCTAGGCGCTTATTTTACCATCAATTGTGCTTCTTAACCAAATCTGATTTGCAGAAATGTAATTGCACATTATGAGGGGGAAATGCAACATAGCAGCCAATGAGATAATGACACAGTGCAATCATACATAACGTGTTAATTTTCCCCAATACTTTACGAAGAGTTTACATTGGATAAGAACAGAGCACCAGGCAAGATTTCATTCCAGCGATTCACCCACCCACGCCAGCCCCCTGCTCATCCCTCCTTAAAGATAATTGAAAAAGCCACTGATCTGTTATGGTCTCACATCCCTCTGGCTCGCCAGTGTCATATCAGTCAAATAGAGTTTGACACGAGTGAATTAATCATAAATCTGTCTTTATTCAAGATTATTATTACATCCACATTGGCTGCTGGTAAAGTCCCCCCAGCATGGTAATTCAACACATACATACACACACACACACACACACACACTGTTGGGCGATTAGAACTTGAAGAAAAAGCTATTTGGGAAGATTTTTTTCTTTTTTTTGTACAAATAGTTTTTTGAGTTTTCCATCAGTTGCATATACAGACAATTCACAGAGGGCCCCGTAGGACCCTGGAACAACTTTTTGTAATGCCACGCTGGAACAATGCGGATGCTTCTATGGGCCGATATTTTGTAACCGTTTTGCTAAGCACAGGAGTCAAGAAAACAATTCACGAGACAGCTATTGCTAATACAGGCATACCCCGCATTAACGTACGCAATGGGTCCAGAGCATGTATGTAAAACGAAAATGTACTTACAGTGAAGCACTACCTTTTCCCCACTTATCGATGCTTCGGTACAGGTAGGGAGCCGGTATTGCTGTTCAGGACGTGCTGACAGGCGCATGCGCGAGCTGCCGTTTGCCTACTGGACGAGGGGAATCAGCGCGTAACTACTATGGTGGTCTGTAGGGCAGAATAAGTGTCCGTACTCGCGAAATGAGCGTACGGACACAGGGGTATGGGGCTATTGAAAATATGTCCTTACTCGCGAGTCTACTTAAAGTGAGTGTCCTTAAACCGGGGTATGCCTGTAATCGGCGAGACTGACTTGTCTGGATCCGATTTATGCGATCCAGCAATACATTAGGGAGAGGATACGGACGGAAATATTGCATTTTCTTTTCTTTTTATTTAAAAGAGAATGCAAACTTGGGGAAAAACTAGATTTTTATGCTTTCTACCGTGATTCCTGACCTATTTGCACTTTCTACAGACCTTTTGCCGAGCAAACCAAACGCTTCAGTGGCTTTAAAGGAGCAGTACCCGTAGGTGGCGTTTGTAAGGCCCTCATTGCTCCGGCGCCCCATTGCTCCTCCATTCCAGTTCGAGGGAGGGAAATCGCAGCCTGCACGCGAACGATGGCAGAAAATAGCTGCGCAGGTTGTATAAGCTACATACGTGAGTCCATTTTAAGAGTCCATAGGCATGTTACAATGAACACAGGATATGTTTCCCATGAAGACCCCAGACAATCTTACCAGGGGAAAAAGAAGCCCCTTTTAGGAGAAGTGCGCAGAGGGTGAAACACCGGAGACATTTTCAGGGGAAAATATTCATAGGATTCATTAGCCAGCAGCTTTAAACAGAAAACGGCTTCATATCAGCAAAGCACATTACAACAGAAAACAATAACCAGGCCTAACCCCATGTAGTCCAAAGGAGAGGTACCTGTAGGCAGCGTGCACTCCACGTCAGGCATTGGGTCCATGGTGGTGTTTGTGGGGGGTTGCCTTTGACAGGGTTCCAGGGGCCGATGCTGCCTGGAACAGAGTCTCTCTTCCCCTGGGATCTCTCTGGCAGCACAGACTCTCCCTGTTCTAGAGATCCCTGGCAGTCTGTGCAGCAGGCTTGCTCGGTGAGCCACATGGAGACTGGTCAATAAACTCCTGCTGAAATTAACCAGCTCCCTGCTGGCCTCATCAGCAAAAGACCGGCTTTATTTTGGAAGCCTTTTAGACAGGAGAATGGCCCTGTTACACCCCTTATTAGATCCGAGGGTCAATGGTGGTAGTAATGTGGAAGTTCATCTCAAGAAGTTAGACGTTTGAGACCATACTTTAACTCTTCTTCAGAACTATGATGCAATGACAAGTGCAAGCGACAGTGTAACAGTGAAGTCCCCAATATGACATCACGTAATGTGGCAATCTGATTATATAAGCGTGAGTAATAGTCTCTGTACATTTCATTGCATCATAGTTCCGAAAAAAGGTCAAAGTATGGACCTGAAACATCTAATTTCTTGATATACCTATATTGTTGAAATGGACTCATATTTTATGGGGCTTGTGCAGCCTGCATGGCTATTTTGGATCAAATGTATTAGTCTTTTTAGTAGATTTATTCAGTTGTGCACGAGTTTCTCTGTATATTGCTGTCTACATATGTATGTGTCTATTAAAGTATGTCTGTATGTATGTGTGTGTACGCCTATTTATGTATGTCTATCTGTGGGTGCCCATGTAGGTATGTCTGTCTGTGGGTGCCCATGTATTTATGTATGTCTGTGGGTGCCTATATATGTCTGTCTGTGGGTGCCCATGTATGTATATCTGTGGGTGCCTATGTATGTATGTATGTATGTCTGTGGGTGCCCATGTATGTACAGTATGTGTCTGTGGGTGCCCATGCATGTATGTGTCTGTGGGTGCCCATGCATGCATGTATGTGTCTGTGGGTGCCCATGCATGTATGTGTCTGTGGGTGCCCATGCATGTATTTGTCTGTGGATGCCCATGTATTTATGTATGTCTGTTGATGCCCATATATTTATGTTTGTCAGTGGGTGCCCATGTTTGTATGTCTGTGGGTGCCCATGTATGTATGTAGGTGCCAATGGATGTTTGTATGTCTGTGGGTGCCCATGTATGTATGTATGTAAGTGGGTGCCCATGTATTTATGTATGTCTGTAGATGCCCATGTATGTATTTCTGTGGGTGCCCATGTATGTATGTATGTATGTCTGTGGGTGCCTATGTATGTATGTAAGTGGGTGCCCATGTTTGTATGTATGTGGGTGCCCATGTTTGTATGTCTGGGTGCCCATGTATGTTTGTATGTCTGTGGGTGCCCATGTATGTTTGTATGTCTGGGTGCCCATGTTTATATGTCTGTGGGTTCCCATGTATGTATGTATGTCAGTGGGTGCCCATGTTTGTATGTCTGTGGGTGCCCATGTATGTATGTAGGTGCCAATGGATGTTTGTATGTCTGTGGGTGCCCATGTATGTATGTATGTAAGTGGGTGCCCATGTATTTATGTATGTCTGTAGATGCCCATGTATGTATTTCTGTGGGTGCCCATGTATGTATGTATGTCTGTGGGTGCCCATGTATGTATGTATGTATGTATGTAAGTGGGTGTCCATGTTTGTATGTATATGGGTGCCCATGTTTGTATGTCTGGGTGCCCATGTATGTTTGTATGTCTGTAGGTGCCCATGTATGTTTGTATGTCTGGGTGCCCATGTATGTTTGTATGTCTGTGGGTGCCCATGTATGTATGTCTGTGGGTGCCCATGTTTGTATGTCTGTGGGTGCCCATGTATGTTTGTATGTCTGGGTGCCCATGTATGTTTGTATGTCTGTGGGTGCCCATGTATGTATGTCTGTGGGTGCCCATGTATGTTTGTATGTCTGTGGAGAGAGTTTCAAGATTCGAGTGGTGGATGTTCACCTTTAATAACATATTGTTTTACAATTAAAGTATGTCCAGAAAAATGACAGGAAGATTTCAGAATGAAATATGTGATTTAGAAGCAGAAGGAAAATAAAGGCAATTTCCCAATAAACATTAAATGTAAATAATAATGTAACGTGTGAAACGAACCTGCAGCAATTGTTTACTTTGGATGTTCCCATATGAATGTTATTTGTTAGTCAATTGCCTTTTTACACAGTGCAGTCCATTACCCCTTCCATTACTGTTGTTATAATTAATATCACAGTGTGTACATAGGCAGAGCCAGTATTAATTCCAACAGTTAATTAGAGCAAAGTATTAGCCATTTATCCTGAACGATTTTGAGAAATCTTTCATCCTCTCAGAGTATTAACATCATTTAGTAACTAAATGTTCCCTTTGTTGCTTTGCAGACAATTGAAACAAAAGCAGAAATAAAACATTGCTCACCGACTTTTCAGCCAAGACTGAGGAAAAAAAGGGTGTCATAAAATGCATTGCGCTTAATTAAATGAGTAATTTCAATAAGAAGTGGGTGCTAAAAAACGCAGTGAAATAATTGGTCTTACGTTAAGTAGTCAAAATCTTTGTACATCTCTCTTATTAGAAGGAGCAAGAGATTCTCCAAATTACCCACCCTCAGGGGTCTATGGCTTGGAAGTGAATACTCACTTTGCACACTCACATTGCACACTCGCTGGGTGTCTGTCTTTATTCAGAGTGGGGCTCCTTATTTGGTGTAAGCGTCAATGAAGGTCCTGAACCCAGACATGCAATGCAAATACAAGTATTCTAAGGTGTGTCCATTCTTATGGTAGATACAGCATTTTCCGGTGGTCATGGCTGTTATTTATTAGGTATAACGGGATGTGAATGTAATTAAAATACATCCAACATGTTGCCCACATAATGATCAGATGCAGAGGCAGTAGTGCAAATGTAGTCACAAACAAATAATACAATGTTACAGCAATTACTGTTAGTAACCTAATTGTAACCAATCTCGAATCCTTTCCATATAATGCATTGGTGGGCAACACGGGGACTTTGGGAGCTTCATCTTGCACCCCCTAACTGCTGCCTTCCCCAGCAGCCCTCTCTCCAATTCTACTCAGTGCAGAGGGAGCGGAGATGCTGCTGGTGTGGATTGTAGCTTCATCCTGTTCCCTGTGCTGCTTTATGACCCTGTGCTGATAAATCCTGTATCACCCCGCTCCTCTCCTGATAAATACTGTATTACCCCGCTCCTCTCCTGATAAATACTGTATAACCCCGCTCCTCTCCTGATAAATACTGTATCACCCGCTCCTCTCCTGATAAATACTGTATCACCCGTTCCTCTCCTGATAAATACTGTATCACCCCGCTCCTCTCCTGATAAATACTGTATTACCCCGCTCCTCTCCTGATAAATACTGTATAACCCCGCTCCTCTCCTGATAAATACTGTATCACCCGCTCCTCTCCTGATAAATACTGTATCACCCGCTCCTCTCCTGATAAATACTGTATCGCCCCGCTCCTCTCCTGATAAATACTGTATCGCTCCGCTCCTCTCCTGATAAATACTGTATCGCCCCGTTCCTCTCCTGATAAATACTGTATCACCCCGCTCCTCTCCTGATAAATACTGTATCACCCCGCTCCTCTCCTGATAAATACTGTATCACCCCGCTCCTCTCCTGATAAATACTGTATCACCCCGCTCCTCTCCTGATAAATACTGTATCACCCCGCTCCTCTCCTGATAAATACTGTATCACCCCGCTCCTCTCCTGATAAATACTGTATCACCCCGCTCCTCTCCTGATAAATACTGTATCACCCCGCTCCTCTCCTGATAAATACTGTATCGCCCCGCTCCTCTCCTGATAAATACTGTATCACCCCGCTCCTCTCCTGATAAATACTGTATCGCCCCGCTCCTTTCCTGATAAATACCGTATCGCCCCGCTCCTCTCCTGATAAATACTGTATCGCCCCGCTCCTTTCCTGATAAATACCGTATCGCCCCGCTCCTCTCCTGATAAATACTGTATCACCCGCTCCTCTCCTGATAAATACCGTATCGCCCTGCTCCTCTCCTGATAAATACTGTATCACCCGCTCCTCTCCTGATAAATACCGTATCACCCGCTCCTCTCCTGATAAATACTGTATCACCCGCTCCTCTCCTGATAAATACCGTATCACCCGCTCCTCTCCTGATAAATACTGTATCACCCGCTCCTCTCCTGATAAATACCGTATCACCCCGCTCCTCTCCTGATAAATACTGTATCACCCGCTCCTCTCCTGATAAATACTGTATCACCCCGCTCCTCTCCTGATAAATACTGTATCACCCCGCTCCTCTCCTGATAAATACTGTATAACCCCGCTCCTCTCCTGATAAATACTGTATCACCCCGCTCCTCTCCTGATAAATACTGTATCACCCCGCTCCTCTCCTGATAAATACTGTATCACCCCGCTCCTCTCCTGATAAATACTGTATCACCCCGCTCCTCTCCTGATAAATACTGTAACACCCCGCTCCTCTCCTGATAAATACTGTATCACCCCGCTCCTCTCCTGATAAATACTGTATCGCCCTGCTCCTCTCCTGATAAATACTGTATCACCCGCTCCTCTCCTGATAAATACTGTATCACCCGCTCCTCTCCTGATAAATACTGTATAACCCCGCTCCTCTCCTGATAAATACCGTATCACCCGCTCCTCTCCTGATAAATACTGTATCACCCGCTCCTCTCCTGATAAATACTGTATCACCCGCTCCTCTCCTGATAAATACTGTATCACCCGCTCCTCTCCTGATAAATACTGTATAACCCCGCTCCTCTCCTGATAAATACCGTATCACCCGCTCCTCTCCTGATAAATACCGTATCACCCGCTCCTCTCCTGATAAATACTGTATCACCCGCTCCTCTCCTGATAAATACTGTATCACCCGCTCCTCTCCTGATAAATACTGTATAACCCCGCTCCTCTCCTGATAAATACCGTATCACCCCGCTCCTCTCCTGATAAATCCTGTATCACCCCGCTCCTCTCCTGATAAATACCGTATCACCCCGCTCCTCTCCTGATAAATACCGTATCATCCCGCTCCTCTCCTGATAAATACCGTATCACCCCGCTCCTCTCCTGATAAATACCGTATCACCCCGCTCCTCTCCTGATAAATACCGTATCACCCCGCTCCTCTCCTGATAAATACCGTATCACCCCGCTCCTCTCCTGATAAATACTGTATCACCCGCTCCTCTCCTGATAAATACTGTATCACCCGCTCCTCTCCTGATAAATACTGTATCACCCGCTCCTCTCCTGATAAATCCTGTATCACCCGCTCCTCTCCTGATAAATACCGTATCACCCGCTCCTCTCCTGATAAATACCGTATAACCCCGCTCCTCTCCTGATAAATACCGTATAACCCCGCTCCTCTCCTGATAAATACTGTATCACCCGCTCCTCTCCTGATAAATACTGTATCACCCGCTCCTCTCCTGATAAATACTGTATCACCCGCTCCTCTCCTGATAAATCCTGTATCACCCGCTCCTCTCCTGATAAATACCGTATCACCCGCTCCTCTCCTGATAAATACCGTATAACCCCGCTCCTCTCCTGATAAATACCGTATAACCCCGCTCCTCTCCTGATAAATACTGTATCACCCCGCTCCTCTCCTGATAAACACTGTATCACCCGCTCCTCTCCTGATAAATACTGTATCACCCCGCTCCTCTCCTGATAAATACTGTATCACCCGCTCCTGTCCTGATAAATACCGTATCATCCTCTCCTCTCCTGATAAATACTGTATCACCCCGCTCCTATCCTGATAAATACCGTATCACCTGCTCCTCTCCTGATAAATACTGTATCACCTGCTCCTCTCCTGATAAATACCGTATCACCCGCTCCTCTCCTGATAAATACTGTATCACCCCGCTCCTCTCCTGATAAATACTGTATCACCCGCTCCTCTCCTGATAAATACTGTATCACCCGCTCCTCTCCTGATAAATCCTGTATCACCCCGCTCCTCTCCTGATAAATACTGTATCACTCCGCTCCTCTCCTGATAAATACTGTATCACTCCGCTCCTCTCCTGATAAATACTGTATCACCCGCTCCTCTCCTGATAAATACTGTATCACCCGCTCCTCTCCTGATAAATACTGTATCACCCGCTCCTCTCCTGATAAATACTGTATCACCCCGCTCCTCTCCTGATAAATACTTTATCACCCACTCCTCTCCTGATAAATACTGTATCACCCGCTCCTCTCCTGATAAATACTGTATCACCTGCTCCTCTCCTGATAAATACTGTATCACCCCGCTCCTCTCCTGATAAATACTGTATCACTCCGCTCCTCTCCTCTCCTGATAAATACTGTATCACCCCGCTCCTCTCCTGATAAATACTGTATCACCCGCTCCTCTCCTGATAAATACTGTATCACCCGCTCCTCTCCTGATAAATACTGTATCACGCACTCCTCTCCTCTCCTGATAAATACTGTATCACCCGCTCCTCTCCTCTCCTGATAAATACTGTATCACGCGCTCCTCTCCTCTCCTGATAAATACTGTATCACCCGCTCCTCTCCTCTCCTGATAAATACTGTATCACCCGCTCCTCTCCTGATAAATACTGTATCACCCCGCTCCTCTCCTGTGCTAATCTCTAGTTCCCAGGATAAGGAGAGGAGCGGGACAGTATTCACTAGTGTGCCGGCATTAAGAAGCCGACTGGAGGGGCGGGGAGAAGTCCCTATCCCCGGCTGCAACGTCCTTCCTGTCTGTGCACCATATACTGTACAGTATATACTGTATATACTATGTGAGTAATGTGCTGCTCTGTAGCTATACCATGTTGGCCACCAAGTGACAGCACCAAGCTTCACAACATAGAGCTTGAATACGAAGACACATTGGCATTATTTTAAGAAACATCTAAAATGTTCTTTATCGTTCAACCCTTTAGGCTAAGATTATAGTAGGCGCGTGCGACGGAGCGCATGGTGTCGCCTGAGTGATGGGTGCACTGAGGCTGGAGGCGATGGGGAGGCGGGGCAGAGGCGTCACCAGGCTGGTTCACCCTCATTGGCTGAACCGCTCATGTGACGCGGCCGCCATCTTTTGAAAAATGTGCAGCGCGTTCGCTCAGCATCCCGCCCGCGCTCCTGCACACTATGGCCCACCCGTATCAGCTGTTGCACTTTGTTCGCGCCGCACGTGAAATCACACGCGCTGTCGTGCCTACTATAAGCGCGGCCTTAGGCTGCAATGTTTCAAGCTTTGGATCCAGAAAAAGTTCTCTTTTTAAGAGGAGGTTAATTCTGTACCCTCTCCTTCAGGTAAATTAACCTTTTCCAGTACCTGCCACTGAACTTGTGAGATATTGTGTTTTGCCCGCCAAAAATGATTACCCACCGGAGTCTCTTTTGTGGCGGCTAAACACCGGCAAACAGCAACAACAAAAATATTGTAGACCGGTCAAAACATTCCTGATGTAGCCCTGGTACCCGGTCTCTGGTTTCCCCCCCTCACTTCCACTGCGGCGGTGAATGCGTCCGCGGGTTCCAGAGGTTGCAGGGAAGATGGGGACAAGTGCCGGTTGCTGCGGGGGTACAGGCAGGGCGATCGCGTCGCCCGCGGCTCCAATAGCAGGGCGTCGCCATCTTGCACGTACTTGTGCATGCGCAGTGCAGTGCTTCAGAGGTGGCCCTACCAGAAGGATTGCGCATGCGCAGTAGCATCCTCAGCGGCAGCCATTACAAGGGAAGGCTCCGTGCAGGGACTACATGTCCCATGAGCCTTTGGGAAATTATCCCAAGGGGCCCACAGCAGCCAATAGGGTTGCTAGAATTCCCTGCTCACTCTTGGATACATTTGACGTGCTCAGACCTCGCGCTTCAGTCGGTGCTGGGACAGGATAGGGGTAAGAGGTGTGTGTGCAGGGGTCTGTGACCCTCTGCACTAGGCCAGATTCCCCCGAGGCCCCAGCAAGGCCCCGGCTCACGTTAATAGATTGTGGCTGCTACAGGGACAGGCCCTTAGGTAGGGACCCTGCCCCATTAGCTATTTAATAATTCAGGGACACAGCTGCTACACTGTGCGACCTAATACTTGTGGTCTGGGGCCAGACTGCTGTTGCTGAGACAGAGACTATCTTCACGGTGGATCACTCCACGCGGGAGCCATCCCACGCGGCGGCGGACTCGTTGCGTAGGATATCGTTGGATCTGTGGATTCCTTTGATCTTTCCATCGGCGTGCCCGGGTGCTGGAGCACCCGACAGGTACCTATATCTTAAAGTGAACCAACCAAGTACACACACCATAGTGGCAGCGCTGACAACATATAGGGGTGGGGGTTGTATACTTCTGGACACCAGGAGGGGGTTGGGTGCTGAGGGCCCCATCAGGTACTGTGGACACAGTGTGGGTTACACTGTGGTGGGATAATGCCCTACATGGTGAAGGTATAGCTGGAACCAGTAGCGTTATTATTTCCAGTTACATTGCATATATCTGTGTCACAGTAAAGGTTCTTGTTATAATCTGCCTGCTACTATTATTTGTTCCTGCACAGGGTTATCCCACTTAGTTAGGATCCCGTGCAGGCGGAGGCGCTGTCACCTATCGAATCAGGTACACCCCAGGCTCCCAGCAGCGGAGGTTCAGGCCTCCTGCGAGCCACAGGTAAAACACACGCCGTAGGCGCCTTATCTCCCAGAGGGTGGGGGAAGGTGCGCTACACTTATTTAAAACAATTACTTCAGATCTATATGGTCATCTTTATTGCTATTGTTTAATAGAACTCAGCGGGTGAAGAACCTGCTTCAAATAGAGGAGGCAAGGTCGACCTGACCTTGAAACTTGTACAAATCCACTGCAAGAACACTTCTAACTCGGCCATAAATAGTCTGTCCTGTCTGCACTGTAAGTGATCCTGGTATTAGCAGGACCTTTACGGGCAAGTGATTTTAGCCTCTAATGCCCTCTAATATTTTATGGTTGAATGTCTCTGAGGAAAGTCCGACTTACTCAACAAAAGATAGAGGCATTTTTCTATTATTTGGGAATGTACATATCCGGATCAGGGTTATTTGGAATATCAAAATATGTTGAGACCATGTGCAGTATTTATTTTAGAATAAATGTGTTTACATACGACACGTGTTAATGTTAACCCCTGGAGTGCCCCCGTGACATGAGGTCTGGCATTCCAGGGGCCTCATGACATGAGGTCTGGCTCTCGAGGGGCTCCTTGACATGAGGTCTGGTATTCTGGGGGCCCCATGATTCCTGAGGAGCGATCACATATTTGCAATATGTTGGATGTGTTGTGAACCCTGCGGGTTAAAAAAAGATCACTAAGAGACATAAGGGGAATATTTTCTGCTGCAAAATTCTAGGTACTCTCTCTGTTTGGTTTTCTCTTGTGTTAATTAGGTTAAAAAAAAAGATGTTTACTGTTATGATCAGCGACGTGTACCTTGGGTTTGACGAGGACCATGATGTGGTGGTTCCTGGTGGAATCGGAGGTGAAGAGACCAGCTCTGCCCACCCTCCTCCCCCCCTCACCCTCCCCCTCACCCTCCTTCTCTCCCTCCCCCTCCCCCAATGCTCTCTCTACCCCCCACTATATAATTCCAAATATCATTACCTGTATGAAAATGCAATGTACTAAGATGGCTTTTGCACCCATCCCCTTGTCTCCCCTTTGTCTTTTCTCTACCCCGCTAAATATGCTGAAAAATAAACAGTTCTAAAAAATAAAAAAAATGAGAAAAAAAAATGTTTAACAAGATATTGGTCAATCCGAAAATCATAGTAAATGCCTCCACTTACCACGGTGTTTCTGGGCCCTCCGTTAGGGAAGGGGTTAAAGCGTCACTCCACCCACACAATCCCATTACTTTACTGTATGTTGTGAAGCCACTTCCCTGTGCCGGAGAAGAATTCATCTCCATTCACATGAATGGGACTCAAATCTTCTCTGGCCGGGGGAAGTGGGGAATCACAGCGTATTGAATAAGGGCTTGCTTCCCGAGACACTTCTTGGCCAAGGAAGTGCCGGTACTTCCTGGTATTTAAATCCCAGCGTCACATGGGCCGACAGAGCCGTGATGGATGGACATGGCGCGTTTCGGCTCACGGGTCCCCCTGCCTCCGGTTAAAAAAAAAAGGAGTCAAAACAAAATCGAGTAGGGGGAACCACTCCTTTACACACAATGCTGCTTTCCAAAACTGTCTAATATTAGAACCCATTTAATATGCCGTAAAGCCATCTTCAAATAAAAAGGATCTTATATCAAGTGGAAGGCGGCCTTGAAGCCTATTTAAATATTCTTATCACGGAGCTTCACTGGTTTATCACAGGTTTTTTTTTCTTCTGCTTTCCAGGGCCGTCCCCAGCTGCCATTATAATCTAATCCGGGCATTTCCCTGTTTTTTCATAGGACACTAGTGCAAAGGAAATGAATTTTGGAGTTGAGCAGTGATATGCTTTGCTGTGAAAAAGAGAGCGTGTGATGTAGCTAGAAATCAAACCGATGCAAGAGTCATGCGTGTCCAAAACTTGTAACGTAAGCTCACGAGACAGGGAAGTTAATATCTGAATAGCAGTCAAAATTATCCTTCAGAATTCCATATCCCCATTATATCATCAATGTCCTTCGTAAATTGCGCTAAAGTATCCAATACAAAGCTTGCTTTGTGTGTGTGTGTGGGGGGGGGGGGGGGGTTACTTGAATCGGGGTATCCCGGGGCTAATTCATGGTCCTTCAATTGGCCAAGCTTCATGCTGGACAGCCAATAGAAATCTACCACATCATCAGGAAAGACTGCATCTTTCTATTGGTGACCTATATTTGTCCATTTGGTGGCCATACAGTATGTGTATTTTTTGTGTCATACCCTGACACAAAAAACGAATATCTCATGAGCCGGTGGGGGGGGGGGGGGGGGGGGTCCCAGACGTTCTGGGGACCACGGATCAACTGTGGGGGACCTCCCGGTTCAGGTAATTAAAAAACAACACCAAATCTGGAGGGTATTACTGTAGGCTCGTCAGATAATCAGTAAAGATCTTTTTAATGTCATATCTGAAAATAAACATGTTACCCTGTTTAATAAGAGTTTGTAAATCTAAGCACATCCAGACACACACGTCTTCTCGTCTTTAGATAATAAGACACAAACCAGCTCTCCCATGCCGATTCTACATATCTTGACCCCAAAGCTGAAGTGCTCTAGAATAACTTTATAAACACAAGAAGAAAAAAAGGTTTATAAACACAAAAAATATATATATATATTTACGTATGGGATTCCTACCAATTATATTTTCCACGAACCTATTAACATACTGTATATGCAGTAGATATGGGGTGGCCAAGTCCAGTCCTCAAGGGCTACCAACAGGTCGGGGTTTAAGGATACCCCTGCTTCAGCGCAGATGGCTCAATCAGTGGCTGTCATTCTGTCCTATCCTTAAAACCTGACCGATTGGTGGCCCTTGAGGACTGGAGTTGGCCACCCCTGCAATAGATGATGGCCTGACTCAAGGGTGCGCAAACTGTCTGCGCTGTGCCCCCCCCTGCCTGCTCTCCCTCAGTATCATGCCCCCCCCCTTATCTTTAATCTGGCATCAAATGATGCCGTGGGGTCAGGTGACATCAAGCCACATGACCCCGCTGTGTCATCTGCCGCCTCGTTGCCATGGCGACGCCTCCTCCGAAGCCGGCTGAATTCAGGTAAGTGAGTTACCGAGGCCTCACGCTGAAGTGTGCGGGGCCTCTGTAACCGCCGCGGCCCCCCCTAAAAAGTCTTGTGCCCCCCAGTTTGAGCACCCCTGGCCTAACTAGCCATGAACCCGCTAGAAGGGTCTGTCACGGTAGCTAGTGATAGGTTATAATAATACACACCAAAATATCTGGGTTGAATTGAACACGACTTAGATATAATAAATATAGTTTATTCCTTAAAGAAGGTGAACACACAAGATATACAAATAACAGACAAAATAGACACATACTTAATGGTTGCACAATGAAGCCATCAGGTTACAGGATGGACACTTCATTCAGCAATTCAGGTTCAGATGAAGACATCACAAAAAGACACGAAAGACACGAAGACACTGAGTATAGAGCTTACACTCGTTTATATGGAGTTCCACTCCTATACTCTGGCGTTGAGTGCAGGTCATTGGAGAACAATTATCTGCACCCAATCCCTCCTTGCCACCTCACCTGAGGGGCACCGTAATACCTGCCCACTTGGTGGGTATTATTCTAATCAGTGGCTTATTTCCTTAGCCACCCTCAACAAGACTGGCATCTGAATGTCTGCTTTGGACAGGAAAGCCTCTGTCCCTAGGTGTGAAACATAAGGCCGAGTCCATAGCAGGGGAGGCCACGCTGAGCCGTGCTGACGCTCCGCGCTGAGCCCCTGCATCCTCCATGAGGATGTCTTTAGAGGGGGCTCACGCTAGCGTCCGCAGGCGTGCTGAGGCGCTGGATTTTTAAGCCAACAGCCAAGCTGTTTTTCAGAGCGCTGTCGGCTGAAAACATCCAATCAGCGCAGAGCAGCGCCAACGTCACGGCGCCGTGACGTTGATGTTGGTGCGTTACGGGCGATTGGCCCAGCGACGTCACTGCCCCGCCTCCCTCAGTCTCCCCCCGCCTGCCGAGCCTCAGCGTCAGCGCGCCTCAGCCCTGCTACCCCCTCTATGGACTCAGCCTAACATAACACTTAACATAAAGTATCCACGTCCTGCTTTCCTTGGTTCTCGCATACACAAGCAGGGTGGGGGAGTCGTTGATCAGGAGTTTATTGTCGACCACTTGTCTCCCTCCCTGAGCATTAACATACCATATGGGCTCTGGGTTTTTATACCAGACCCAAAATACAATAAAATAATCCGTTCTGTGGGTCTGAGCGGACTGAAATTTGCCAGGTCCTCATGCCGGAGGACCTTTGCAATAGTGGCCAAGTTTCAGCCTCCCATGACCCCCCAGAACCGGAGATACAAAAAAACAGTTAAAATCCCCTATTAACTTTAATGCATGATTCTCCGCCATAGCTAAAATAAATCTCTGCTTTTCACTCTCCCATTGAAATCAACAGACTCCGCCGCTATAGGCTTTCAATGGAGCATCTCTGCCGTTGAAGTCAATGGGCTCCGCCGCTATAGTCTTTCAATAGGGAAACTCCGCCATTGAAGTCTAAAGGAAAAACCACAATTTTTTACATTCGCCCATACTCCGTCTGGTTGATCGGAGAGGGCTGGGAATGGCCATGCAATCATGCCAAAACAGTGACTACATGCGACCAAAATCCCAACCCTCTGGTACTCACAGAACCGGAGATATGGGCTTACCTTTTTTACCCTTTCGGACTTAGCCGTTTTAACGCCACACGGTTTTCCCCCATTGGAATCAACATGGCGGTGCCGTAATAGGAAATGCATGGGCCAGCGCCGCCATGGGAGTCAATGGGACCTCCGCTCTGCCATTAGAGTCAATGGCGCGACCCTCGTGGCGAGCGCGACCCTTTACGGGGGTCCTTCATTCCCAGACCCGGTGGTGGTCGTGTGTGGGGGTTCCTAGGGTCTAGGAGCAAAAAGAATTTTATTTCTGGGTGCCCTAGAACCTAAGTTTCCCACGCCAATTGTGTTTGAACTTGAACTAACGTGATCAAACGCTCTTTTTTAGAAAATGTATCCGCTTCTGCGGTCTGCGGTTTGGATGGCTGCCAACCCATTCCTGGAGGTCGGCGTCGAGGAATCCCCATTGAAATGAATGGCTCCATTGGCTTATAATGGCGAACCGCCGCTCCTCCTCTCGGGCGCCACCTGCAGGTCTTCTACCGAAACGGGCCCAAATCACCGGAATCTCCATACGGTTGCATTGGGCTGCAATGTCGACCTATGGAGGCTGAAAATGGAACAAAGGGCTATAAACACTGAATTAACATTAACCCTTTCCCTCCCGCATCAATCTCAGTGTATGTGTTGGTGCAAACACTGGAATGGGAACAATACACATTTACAGGGGAATATACATTTGGTTGCTGAAGCAGGGTAAAAACACATTACTGGACCGCAGTCCAGTTAACCCCTTGCTTCCCAAGTGAGAGCAGGTGGGGCCAAATGGGGTGTAACCCCTTTAATAGGGATTTTTCTTTTAATAAACTTTGCCTTGTGTGTGTGGAATTTTTTGTTGTTGTTGTACCAGTTTTGCACCAAGGAAATCCCATAATCGTTGATGTATTTCAACAAGCCATATAAACTCTATTTGTGCCTTTATTAAGGAGGTCAGGGAGGTGGTTGTAGAGAACGGGAGGCTGATGACTATATAGTCTCTTATTGTAATCACATTTTATATATAAATCTGTTGGAAATCACAGCCGGAGATTGGAAGAAGGGTTTTTATTACACAGCTGAGATAACCTCAGCAGAAGGTTAATACCATACACTAACACATACAGTACATCCAAGGACATCAAACAGAAGCCACCTGTTTAACCCTTTAGCAACCAGAGGGGCCGAAAAATGGTGAATGGGTTAAATTGAAAAGAAAATCAGAGATACGCGTGTAGCCCTTTTTCTGACGCTCCCAAAGAGACTACGGGTGCTGCACACAACCTGTTGCTCCAGGACATCTGAGCCTGGGGTAACAGTTACTTAGCGCAGCGCCTCCACTTACCCAGGATCCCCATCATGTAAGATTCCCCTGGGCAAGAAACATAACAACACCTTATGATTTTAACTGGTTTTTACTGTAACGCAACAATACCTTATCACTTTATAATGAACCATGGCAATAACACATAACACATGTCACATATCGTATAACCTGATACTATAACGCTAGTGGCTCAGCCACTCTCATCAGGAGTAACGTCTCCGTCCCCTCACCGCGTGCCCCACACACCGTGTCCATGTATAGTACTATATTGGTATAGGCTCAGTCCTTTGGCCACTTCACTGGTGTCCCCAAAGAGTTACGCCTATGGCGGGATCAGCGCCAGTTGACCGGTGTTGGTGCACTTGATATAAATAATACCTTCCGGTAACGGCGGTGACCGGTAACAACTTCGCAAAGGGTCAGACGAATCAGCGGCCTGCCTCCTGAGTCTCAATGTCCAGCCGTCTGATCCCAAACGACTCGCCACAACCGCAACTCTGCACCTTTGTCCCTAACTGGTACTCAGCAAGGGTTGGTGTTCCTATCATTATAGGGCTTCCCTGCAGCACTGCAACCTACGGTGCCTTCAGGGATTCTCCTAGGGGCCTACGGGGTAGAACTGTCCTATGCAGGTGGGCCACTGACTCCCTGCACCCACACTACCTCTCTCTTCACCTCCCGGATCCCCTCTCACTAGCTTCTACCTAATACCTGCAGCAACCGCACTGCACTCAACCTAATACCTGCAGCAACCGCACTGCACTCACCTCTGGGTCTCCTTGTCAGTGCACACAGCACTGACAGCTGTGTCACTGACAATACTACACCCACACTCACACCTAAGGGCAGGGTCCCTACCTTAGGGGCCTTCCCTCAGCACCGACCCACTACCCTAGTGGGGATTGGGGCCTGCCTGGGACCTGGGGAATACCTTACCTGATGTAGGAGCCACTTGCTCCCTACACCCTGCCTCCCCCTTTCTGCTCCCAGCTCCAACTGCCGTTCCTAAGCCCGCGAAATGCATCCCTTTCTCCCTGTCTGAGGATCCTTGGCCCTCATTGGCCACTCTGGGACACCTGAGGTCTTTGGCCCTAAGCCTCATGGGAACTGTAGTCCCGTGGAGGCTGCTTTTGCATATGGGCCACGTGCGCACTTGCACTGCGCATGCGCGACTCCCTAATGGCCGCCGCAACCCCTGCAGCTTACTGCGCATGTGCGACCAATGCTCATGCGCGCGCAACCTGTCATGGCGGCCCCCGGTAGCCGGGTGCACCGCAGAGCCTCGGAGCGCTCCCTGCTCCGGCCCCCACCTTCTCGGCGTACCGGCGGATCCGTCGCTGCCTCAGGCGGCACGTTACGAAGGGGGGCGCTGAGGCTAAAAATAGACCGGGGCTACACATGCTTTCGAATGATCTTTGAAACTTGTCTTGTAAATGCTTTGAAACCTGAGGCCGCGCCTATAGTTATTATAGTTATAGTTATATTTCGCTGTGCGGCGGCGGCGCGGCTTTCCGGCCATTTGATTGGTTCAAGGGCCATCACATGAGGCGACAGCCCTTGAAAAATCAAATTTTGCCGGCTAACAGTTTTCGCGACGGCGACGGCGCTCCATCGCATTGTCGCGCTTACTATAAGCATACGCGGCAGCGGCAATGCATTTGTTTTTGGGCGATGTCGCGTCGCCGGCACTATAAGCGCGGCCTTACAAAGTGAGACCCGGACATTGCTTTAATGCTCCCTGACTTGACTGCACATGAAATACTCCACTCTCTCCCTTCCCCTTATTTTCTGGCAGGCGCTGTTACAGGGAGGGAGGGAAGGGGTGAGCATACATTGATTACATTATCATGAGAGTAGAAGAATAAGAGGCTTATTCTACAAAGCGCCAAAGCAACCGATCAGATCGAAGTTCCCCATTGAAGTAAATGGGAAACAGCATGATCGTCCTCTTGGGCTGATATAGAATCAGCCCTTCAATAAGCAATAAGCACTCATCTTTCCTAGGAATAAGCATGTTCACACTAAGGGCTGTTCTATACAGCATGCGGCCGCGCGTTCCTAAGCGAACGCGCGTGCACGTTCCGCATGCTTTTCGTGTATATAGTGCCGGGAGCTGCAGGTAAGGTATATGTGTGTGTATGTGTGTGTATGTGTGAGTATATGTGTGTGCGTGGGTTGTGTGAGTGAAAGTAAGTCCTAGATAAGATTTTTTTTAAAGAAAAAAAACTTTAATAAATATATATATTTTTTTACTTCTTCAATTATTTACACACGCGCACACACACACATCCATACAAACACACATCCACGCATACATGCATACATACATACATACATACATACACACACATACATACATTTGAGCGCAGGCAGCGGCGCGAAAAGATGAATTTCCTCATCTTCGCCGCTGTCTGTCGGCTCCCCTCTCCCTGCCGTGCGCGCGTGCGTGCGCCCTTCTATAGAAAGGCTGACTGACGTCAGCCAACTAAAAATCCGCGCTCGCGCACGGCGTAGCACGCGTCCGGCACTATAGAAAGTGCCCTAGGGAAATGAGTACAAATACCTGCACCTGGCTGAATATTTCCCAAGCCATTGTCACTATGCAGAATTGTCACTGCTATTAGGTCACTGGTCCCATGTGGGACTACGCACTAGTGACCCATATTGGGCAATATTTACTAAGCATTCTTATGCCATAAGACTTTATGGAGCTGGAAGACCCGTGGCCTGTGTGCTAAGATGATATGTTTGTGCTTTAACATTTCAACGCTGACAGGTAATTAATACAAAATGTGTGCCCTATGTAGGACTTATACACACATGTTAAGCATAATTTGTAGTTTTAAAGGATTTTGGATACAGGGTGTCATGTATATTTAATTAAAATAATTGAGTCATGTGTATTTTAATATTATTTATAGCTAGTGTTAATAAATATAAATTATTTAGAACAGGGGTGGCCCGCGATGGCATGTGGAATGGCCCACTTTCCCCTCTGCCGGTGCACCTGGCCAGCGACGGAAGATGGGGCCCAACAGGAAGTTGGGCACAACTTCCACGTGTACCCGTGGGGCCCCAACTCCCCTCTGCTGCGGGACCAGAGCCCCCGCCCCCATGGTAAAACTCTTAGGTGGGAGTGGGGAATTGAGTGAGAGGGGGAATTGAGTGGGAGAGGGGGAGGGAATTAAGTCAGAGGAGGAGGGCGGAATCGAGTGAGAGGAGGTTGGGGAATTGAGGGTATGGAGGGGAGAATTGAGTGAGGAGGGGGGTTGAGTGAGAGGCGGAGGGGGGATTAAATGAGAAGAGGAGGGGAGATTAAGTGAGAGGAGATGGGGGGCAGTAGGAGAGGAGATGGGGGGCAGTAGGAGACGAGATGGGGCAGTAGGAGAGGAGATGAGGGGGGCAGTAGGAGAAGAGATGGGGGCAGTAGAAGAGGAGATGGGGGGGGGGCAGTAGGAGAGGAGATGGGGGCAGTAGTAGAGGAGAGGGGGGGCAGTAGGAGAGGAGATGGTGGGGCAGTAGGAGAGGAGATGTGGGGCAGTAGGAGAGGAGATGGGGCAGTAGGAGAGGAGATGGTGGGGCAGTAGGAGAGGAGGTGGAGGGCAGTAGGAGAGGAGATGGGGGGCAGTAGGAGAGGAGATGGAGGGGCAGTAGGACATGGCCCACAAACATTTGTGCCCATTAATTGGCATGCGTGGAAATTTAGAATATCCATACTGTCAAAACAATACTTTTTTGTAACATGTAAAATTAAACATTCCCGTTGCCTCAAATACATTGACTTTTTAGAACGTATTTGAACTTGGCGGCCGATTTTGACACACAGTTGAATTTTTTTGGCCCACAGACATTATTTTTTAGTAGATACTATAGATATTATTAACATTTATACAGTGCCGGTCACTTCTATATGTAAATAAAAATAATTTAAACACTCAAAAATGTCAGTTTAGCACAGAAGTGCCATTTAAAATGAGATTTCCTTGCACCAACATTGTGCTAAAAAGGCATTTGCGGGGCTTTGCACACGTGCCCATTTATTTATGTGGCCAGAAAAGGGCCTTACGACAGAAGAATGCCGACGCTTGTTCTCACTCTGGCACCGTAGACTTTGTGCTAGCCAGGAGTGTTCTCAATCCCTTCCGCTCCAGAAGAACCGGCCTGCAATGCAGGACCCTTCACCACTTAAAAGGGTTAAGCAAAAAATGCTTCTGGACCAATTCTGTGAACCACGCTCGCTCTCCAAAAGGGAGCCGGGAGGCAGAGCAGGAGGAGTAACGCAATTTAGGAATCAGCTGGCTATCAGATTATGGATCGGGGAGCAGTGGGTAACACAGGCAGATATAAAGCCAGGGGTCTCAGCTGTCTCAGCTACACTGTGGGAGGCCGGATTAATAATGTTGTTTACATTTGCTCAGATTCATATTTCTCACACCTTCTATGTGCTAGAAGTAAAGAAGCCTCTCTGCGTGACCTTCAGAACCAGCTAATCTGATCAATAGTTGGATGTTTTTTGGGTCCCATAATAAGATATCACTGGAAGAGACTGCAGGGGTTTTCTGCAAAATGTTTGGCTGGGGCAATGACCCACCAGCCCAGGTATTGCCCAACTTCACAGGCACCACAGAGAATTGCGATGTGTACAAAAACATACACATCAGACTCATGCTTCACACATACTGTTCTGTCCCAGGCTTACTGTGACTTAATAAGTTGAGGCAGGCAGTTAACTGAATTTCTTCTTCCATACAAAATGGCGTCTTCTCTGAATTTCTAATGTTTATTGTGGGAACATGAAAAGAAATGAAGGGAAAACTTTTGGGGATGTATAAAAATAAGAAAATCGGTAATAAGCAAAGCAGTGGGGAGAAGCTATGCAGAGAGCAGCAAGGTTCGAAAAGGCAGGAGCTGAACACAATCCCAGAAGGAAACAACATGGACTGCACCAAGTGACGGGGAGAAAGGAAAGTGCCTAGGCCTCAGGGTGGGGAGGAAGGGGTTACTAAGGCAACAGACAGAAACAGGAAGATAAATGTACCATACACACACATACCAGGAAAATGTACCATTAATACACACACAACTGATACAAGGTTCATGCACCATGAACACACACACACACACACACCAGATATGCAATATACACATACCCATCAGATACATGCCCACAATACATGCAATATACACTCAGTCAAACATACAACAATTGCTATTGTATTGTATGTCTTTATTTATATAGCGCCAAAAGTGTACTCAGTGCTTCACAAAGAATACAGTACAGGGAATTAAAATGAAACAATAAGTGCAGCAAAATCAGACAATAGGAAAGCAAATCCCTGCCCCGAAGAGCTTACAATCTAAGAGGTATGGTGGGAGACTTTCAGAGACAGTAGGTGAGGGAATAAATGCTGTATGGCAGTGCTTGGCCACAGTGGGTGATAGGAGTGGCTGAGTATGGGACAGTAACCATGAGTGCAGGCTGTTGGGATGCTTAACTTGTGGGGTGAGTTTTAAGGTTAGTCATTATTAAATCAGAAGGTTAACACCATTTACAGGGGAAGAGATGGCAGGCTGCATGGGTGATATCAGGTGTGTGGCTTGGTTTAGGCTTACAGTAGGGTAGATCCCCAGCTGCAGGAAGGAGTAGATAGAGGGTGTGAATAGAGGATTTCTGTGGGTGCTTTTTATTGAGGAGTAAAGAAGTTGTTGGGAGAGAGGTGTATAAATAATGGTGCAGTGGGGAGTGGGGAAATTGGAGAAGTTCACAAAGTAGTGAGGAAACAGTAAGCAAAAAAAGCAATAGGTAGGGCATGGTGAGATGCAGGATGAGACAGTCCAGGTATTGGAGGATAGGAAGAGTACAAAGAATCATAGCATTTAGAAAATCAAGATCTCACAGCTGCATAGTTGTTGTTGTGCAGAGTCCAGATCTTCCTCCAATCTTCACCTCCAATTTCAACTCCAAAATTAACTCCAGACACTTTCAATGTTACACTTTAAAATGTTGCACAGCCATATGGCTCACAGCCAAAATAGCCTGCCTTATATAGTTTAACACATTCAATTGACTAACAATTAAGGGAGGGGTCTGCCTATTCAGCTCATACCAGGTAGATGTTAATTTGATTAAAGTTCCTTCAGTTGTTAGATAGAAATCAAACCAGTCATACCATACTATGGTGACCATATTTGTCCTGGCTAAAACCGGGACAATTGTCATGCATGCGCAGTCAGCGAGTGCTGACTGCGCATGCGCAAAGATTGCTTGCTGACCGCACATGCGTGATCGGCACTTACCGACCGCTCGTACGCATGCGCGAACGACACTTGCCGACTGCGCATGCACGAACAGCGTTTGGCAGTCGCTCATGCCGGTTGTGCATGCGCACGAGCAGCCGGCAAATGCCAATCACACATGCGCAGTCAGCAAATGCCGATCACGCATGTGTGGTCGACGCTCGCCAGAAGGACCAAAAAAACAGGGACAGAGCCATAAAAACTGGGACTGTCTCGGCTAAACCGGGACATCTGGTCACCTGGAGACTGGTATGTAGACAGGTAAAGCATAAATGGGAGATCTAGATGTTAATAGCCCTACCACTGCCAGGGGGGCTGCTTTGCAATGTATTGTTTGTCTCCGTGGAGTAAAGGGGTCATAAGACATTATTATTTAACTATTTATTATTATCTGGAACATGTACGCACGTGTATTTTTATTGTCTGGTCTCGCAACCGGTTGTATTGCAAGTGGCACATGGAGGCGTGTTATAAATTTATGCTAATAATCTTTGTGCTCATTTACATGTCATTTCCCAGAATCCCTTGCTGCAGTGGAAGTGCTGCATGCTAGGAGATAACGGTGAAAAGCAGGGTTGCAGACCTGTCCGAGACATGTGATCATAAGTGATTCTTTTCATTTGCTGTATGCTAATAATGATATAAAGAAAAGCTGATATTCTTAAAATAAACTTTAAGGCTCTAATGTTAAAAAAAAATTAAAAAAATAGGAAGCTTCCAGTGTCGTACTGAGACTACAAAGCTCCAAAAATGTGCCCACACCACTTGTAGAAACAATTAACCATGATGGTTTCGAATCAACGCTATCTTCAGCTTTCTCCACTGTAGACATTGAAGCAACAGTCCCTGCCCGAGAAGGAGCGGGACCCAGGAACCGAACTTCATTCATACATGCCAGGACAGGTGCTGTCTGTGTTGGAAAAGGAACTAAACCAGATGCTGGGAAACTCCACTGTCAGGTGTGTCTCAGGTGTGCTCCTCTTTGTGCATTTGGCAACCAAAAACTGGAAATATTCTGCTTTTAAAGGAAGCTAGAGGGTGGGGTGTTACAGGTGTGAGTAGTAGAGATCAAAAGTATGCTGTGGCAATAGCATTACCCAGAGTCTGGTTTAGTTCAATTTTAGGACTGAATAGCAGAGGTTGAGGGTTTTAATCCTGTTGGGCCTGACACTACATCTTCTATACCTTTCTCCTTCCTTCTGCCTCGGTCCCCAATGTTTCTCTTGCTGTCATTGTCCCCTTGCCCAGCGGGGCCTTAATATACCCTTCCCTTTAATAACCACCACAAACAGGGATGCCAACACGGGTGGAGAGTCGGGTGCAATTTACCAGGCTGACCGCTGGGGCCTCCATGTGCTGCCTGGCCCGAGCTCCCCTCTGCTGCAGGACCCTCCCTAACCAAAATCCCCCTCTCTTCCCTCCCCCCCCACACCCACCAAATATTTATACACACATACCTACCAGAAGGCTTCCACCCATCAGCCATCCTCCTGGCCTGAGGTCCAAAATACTATACCACCAAGGATCACGTATGGGTCCACTGAACAATGAGCCCCATACATCCTAGTAAGAACCTCCCCTGGACCTCCTGATAACACAAATCTGACACAAGACAAACTAAGTTACCATTGCAACACAATGGAGGCTCAGGAGGGAAACGCTGTTCTTCATCCAAGCTTCTGGAGGTACGCTTCCTTACCTCTCCTGCCATAAATACCTCCATCCCCTGACAATGTGTCCTCCCTAACGCGCAGAAGTTCCTTTCTGAGGTACGTGTCTGCCTGTCTGTCCTTTTCCTGCTGAGACAAACCTCCTTCAATTCCCAGGAGTCTCCCAGGGTTCGAAATCTTCTGTGCTGCATTGCTGTTTGCAATGCTCTGTGCATATCAGATGGGGATTATATTTAGAACTACACTTCTGAGACGCCCTATTAACCAAAAAGTGGCAGAAAAGTTCCTCATTTCTCTGTTGCTTTGGATTTCGTTTTTCTGCCTCTTCACAGTCTGCAAAATTAAGTTGCCATGGTAACCTGCATACCGTGGAATAGATATACCACCTGACTATCGTTTATCATCATCTTCAGAACAAAGCCTTGCAGTCCAGCCCCCCAGTGCTGAAGGTGTCAAATGGGGTCCAATTAGAACGCTGGAGGTTCTTTCCCAGTCTTTATGATGACAATTGATGAATTCTGTAGAACAGAGAAACTGCCACGTTCTATAATGAAGCCATCTTTCTAGGGCCCAAAAATCTGTCAAGTTTCAATCGTGTTATAATGAGCCTCACTCATTGGAAACCAGTCCTCAATGTTTGAAGGCACTCAATCACTCAATCACCCAATCACCGCATCACAGGCAGTAATGGATTCTCTCTGGCACAGCAGTCAGAATCATACTATTAACAGGGTATTTCACTGAGATTGGTGAACATTGATACTCACTATAATGATCTCACATAGTTCAGATAGATGATGAGCAACTTAATGGCTCATCATCTTTCTGAACTATATTTTATATATATATATATATTCCCATGCATCATATGTTGTATGGGAATATACTGTACAGTACATAAAGGATATATTGCCATCTTATATAGTTCACTCAGTATTCAAAGTCTGGTACTAGGGGGAGGGGTAAACAGTACCACTATTTTACCTACAAACCCACACTACTACTGTTTTTTATACTATTACCATCCCATTTCCTTCTTTTTACAGAGAGTTTTAATTTAGAAATACGGTTTTTCCCCCTAGGGCACCTCTCGTAATGTCTACTATCCTTCCCTGGCTGTGAAAGTTAGAATGTACCTAAATGTACTGTATTGTCCCAGCACCGGCAGAACTAACCCCTGCTCCCACCCCCCCACCCCCCCTTATTATTTTCTGTACCCCACCCCACCCTCTAAATATAAAACCAATAAAAAAATACAAGTTTAAAAAAAAAAAAAAAAACTGTTTAATGACATAAAATATTGTAGAAATAGAGTACAAAATTCTATGCATTTTTAGAGGTGTTTTTTTCTCTTAAATGAGGCACAGAACCAACTGCTTTTTTAAAAACCTTTTTGCTGTCGGAGAGGCTTAAAACATATCATGCATTGCCGGTCTCCATGGCAACAAAAGGGTACAGGGGTCAAGCCCTTTTGACCACTGGGATCCCTCATGATTTTATTGATACCGCAGCATCCCGGGAGTATTCAGTCTATGATTGGGTATCTAAGATCACAGAGCAGATGAGTGATGAACTGATATTTATCCCTCGGGACAACCATTGTATAATTGAATAAGTCACCTCTTCCCTTTGTACTGTAGCAGTCACAGCAGAAAGCTCAGTTCTTAGGCCGGTTCTATAGTGCGTGTGTGCGCTACGCCTTGCGCGCGGCAGTTTTAGTTGGCTGAGGTTAGTCAGCCATTCTATAATGGTGCCACGCGTGCGCACGGCAGGGAGCGTGGTACTGGCCAACAGGGGGGAAGATGAGAAAAAGAAAGAAATCGCGCCGCTACCGCCGCTGAAATGTGTGTGTATGTGTGTATATGTGTGTATGTATGTATGTATGTATGTGTGCGTATGTATGTACAATGTTATTAAAAAAAATGATTAAAGGATTCATTTATTTATTTGAAAACACATTTAAACACACACACACACACACACACACACACACACACACACACACACACACACACACACACACACACACACACACACACACACACATACATATTCATACATACACAAACAGTACCTTACACTCGCGCACAGTATACACACAAACTTGTGCGGCACATGCACGCGCCTTCGCACAGGCGCGCGCACGGCTGCACACAGTATATAACAGCCCTTAGGCGTGTTCTGCATCATTTTCATTCTTTTTTTTTTTTTTTTTGTCTCAGGTATAATTTTCAGACACCATCTAATACAACCTAAAAATAAATCCAAGAGATGCTAAAAATATCCTTTTCTGATTCATTCCTCCCAGCTTTCAGTGCATTATCCCATTGAGCAATCACGGGCCAGTTCCTGGAAGTGATTGCTTTAAACGTACACCAAATCATGCACAAATTGTCTAATCTCTAACGGACCAAACTGGTCTGGTACCCATCCCATCACTGTGCATTTTACAGCAGGTAATACGTTGCGTGATTGACACTTTTCCTAGGCGCCACTATCCAAGTCTTGGAAGTTCAGAAGCGTATGGCAAAAAGCAACTTTTCAGAAGGTTTTCTCTTTTTCCAATAATACAAAATGATATATATATGTAGACGTCGCGCTCGTTATTCTTAACACGATTGCGTCCAAAGTCCCTAAATTGCTCACGCGAGTCCTTAATCAGCCGCTCCATTTATTTGTATTGTGTGATTTTGACAAACGTGTTACAACTCGCGCTAGTGAAACCACATTATAACGCAAAATATATTTATTTTTTTTCGCAACACATTTAAAGACATTCACACAACTGGGTGTTGCGACCAGAGGTGACATGACCATTTATAGGGCCATATTTGTATATTTTCATGCATTTCTTGCTAATGGGAACTTTCCCCAAAGGGCAACATTTGCAAAGCATAGATATATATGCATAGATATATAGAGGGTTTTTTATTTTATATATATATAGCAAATGGAAATATTACTGTATGCTCATTTGCATGTCTTAGACAGGTCTGCAACCACACCTTTCACCATTATCACCCAGCACACAGCACTTCCACTGCAGCAAGGGATGCTGGGAAATGACATGCAGTGGAAGTGCTGTGTGCTGGGTGATAGTGGTGAAAGGCGGGGTTGCAGACCTGTCTAAGACATGCAAATGAGCATACAGTAATATTTTCATTTGCTATATGCTTTGCTGTGGAGGGTTTTTGTCACTTTTTTTTACCCACCATAACTTAACTAAGTATATATATATATAGTGACATAGTCCAAAGATGTTAGGCAGCTTTCTGCCCCATTTTAGGTCAGAAAGTGCAGGAATAGTTAAAAATGGTCCATTCCACAGCTTCACATTAACTCAGGCTGCTGGATGGAAAATCCAGACCACAGATTACAATGGATCTAGTTCTCCCTCACCTGCTCTTCTAATCACATGCACAGGTATTTAGAGCAGAGAGGTTTGCATTTCAGTCTCTCTCCTTAGAGCCTGGAGGCTGGGGGTATCGCTGCTCCCCTGCATCCAGTTTTGGGGTGGACGGCCCCTCCAAGTATCACAGTACCAGAGGATTTGCCTGGACACTTGGGACGAAGTTCCCACCACGAACAGATAAGACAAACAAATGTTTATTGCTGTTTCTAAAAGACTATGCTGTATCTAGTGACCCTAAATGAGAGGGCATTGTTTTAAGCTGGGGAACCAGGTTAGTTGGCCCAGCAGCAGTTAGAGGCTGCTTCTGATGTGTAGTTAGATCCCTGAAAGGGATAGGATTTCTTTATATGATTTGGTTTTTATTTCTTAAAAGTTACACTGTGTGAAATGTTATAACACTGATATGAGTAAACCGCTGAATGAAAATATCTGAGTGCCTCTAACCTACACATGTTAAAGCTGCAGTCCCTTACTGGGATGAAAATAAAGCAGGCAGAAGCCTGAGTTAAGCAATGTAATACTTTGCATGATCCTGTTTTTTGTATAAATAACCATAGAAGACTGTGTCGGGAAGAACCCAGACAGACGTCAGCGCTACAAAAGAGGGGCGTTTGTCACAATATATATATATATAGTGACATAGTCCAAAGATATTAGGCAGCTTTCTGCCCGGTTTTAGGTCACAAAGTGCAGGAATAGTACAAAATAATCCGTTCCACAGCTTCCATTAACTCAGGCTGGTGGATGGAAAATCCAGACCACAGTTTACAATGTATCTAGTTCTCCCTCACCTGCTCTCCTAATCACTAGAACAGGTATTTAGAGCAGAGAGGGTCTATCTTCTTAGAGCCTGGAGACTGGGGGTATCGCTGCTCCCCTGCATCCAGTTCGGTGAGGACGCCCCCTTCAAGTATCGCAGTACCAGAGGATTTGCCTGGACACTTGGGACCGAGTTCCCACCACGAACAGATAAGACAAACAAATGTTTATTGCTGTATCTAAAAGACTGTATGCTGTATCTAGTGACCCTAAATGAGATGGCATTGTTTTAAGCTGGGGAACCAGGTTAGTTGGCCCAGCAAAAGTTAGAGAGGCTGATTCTCCTGTGTAGTTAGATCCCTGAATGGGATAGGATTTCTTTATATGATTTATTTTTGGTTTCTTAAAGTGACAGTGTGTGAAATATTATAACAGTGATATGACTAAACCGCTCAAGGTTAATATCTGAGTGACTCCTGCCTACACCTGTTAAAGCTGCAGTCCCTTACTGGGATGAAAATAAAGCAGGCAGAAGCCTGAGTTAAACAACGTAATGCTTTGTATGATCCGGTTATTCGTATAATTAACCCTAGAAGACTGTGTCGGGAAGATCCCAGACAGACGTCAGCGTTACAAAAGAGGGGCATTTGTCACATATACATATACATATATATATCTATATATATATATATAATTTTTTTTCTATATAATGCATTGGAAACCAAAAGCATTCCAAGTCCTATTTATGTTAGATGACTTTCCATACACATTATTGCAGAAGAATATAAGATGCTGTCCAGCTGTGTGCAATGTTCAGTACATCCTCTTATTTCTATCAGCAGAAAGACCTGTCTTATTGCAGCTATCGTAACACTATTACATTGTATGGGTGCTTTTGCATTGTTTGCAATCTATTGGACATAGCTTTGCTTGAAGATGAACATTTTCTAATGGTGCGTTAGACTATTATCCACAGATTTATAGCTTCCAATGTAATTGCTTAAAGCAGATGTTAACTATTTGAATGTTGAAGTGTTTCTGCAACAAGTTGCATGGAACTGCTGTGGAATCCCATTTGGATAATGACTTGATATTTTCAGAATTGACTAGCTCACTTGCCAACATTTACAGAAGATGTCACAAAGGATTTTTGAGCTTTCACAACAATTGTTTAAATAAACGTGCATTCAGCGTCAGAGCCAAAAGGGGAAAGACGTATGTTATTGTTATGCATATTCTGCGACTAGAATCTTCTTTTTATTAACATGAGTAATTCCATAATTATGTAAATTGTCCTCTGATTCTCAAATCTGCCTCAATAACACTGATAAATGCTTTCATGGGATTCGTTTCCAATGACCCATTCTTCTCTCTTGGTAACATCAAGTCAAGGTTCTTCTTTGTTAATCTTATTACAGTACTACTGAAGTGCTTGCCGAAAATTAAATCATACACTTATAACAGTATAATGCTACTTCAGTAAAAAAAAAAAAAAAAAAGCCTCTAAAATATTGTTTAGTACAGGCATACCCCGCTTTAAGTACACTCACTTTAAGTACACTCGCGAGTAAGTATATGTCGCCCAATAGGCAAACGGCAGCTTGCGCATGCGCCTGTCAGCACATCCTGAACAGCAATACCAGCTCCCTACCTGTACCAAAGCTGTGCGCAAGCGGGGAGACTATAGAGCCTGTTACAAATGCGTTATTTACAACAGTTATGCACGTATATGACGATTGCAGTACAGTACATGCATCGATAAGTGGGAAAAAGGGAGTGCTTCATTTTAAGTACATTTTCGCTTTACATACATGCTCCGGTCCCATTGCGTACGTTAATGTGGGGTATGCCTGTAGTCTGGTTCCTCTTTATTTACATGCTGACCCCATTGTATTTATTTCTAAAAAAAATGTTGTACCAGGAAGTAATTCATTGAGAGTTACCTCTCGTTTTCAAGTATGTCCTGGGCACAGACTTATAACAATACATGGTTACATTAAATGAACAGGGTTATACAGTCAATTCACAGACAATTCATGGGCTGAGAGAGTTGGAAAATTGGGTACAGGGGATAAAAGGGCTGGTGAGTTTCAGATTGAAATAAAGAAGCTTTAACATCAGCGAACAGTAACAAACAGTTCACACGCTTTAGCTGGCCTTCGGCTGCGCCAAAGGCAGTCCGCCTTTGGGGCAATGTGCAGATGTAGACTGAAAGGGTTCAGATTGAATGCAGCTGTGGATTCAAAGTCCTTTATCTTCCTGGCTCATTAACATTCCAGTGGGTGGAGTTGATGTTCCACATTGTACAAGCAAGAGCAAATGTTAACTCTTAGCATGCTGGTTCTGTTCAGAGGGGGGCAGCTCTTGGGGAGCCCCATCAGGCTGTCCGCCTTTGGGGCGATGCTGATGTACACTGAAGGGGTTCAGATTGAATGCAGCTGTGGATTCAAAATCCTGTGTCTTCCTGGCTCATTAACATTCCAGTGACCTTGTGTATGACCTTGTGCCCAAACAATGGCATGTATGCACCACTTATGTGTACTATAAATGTGCCAAAATGTAACTTTTTGTTGGCGTAAAGGATGAATACAAGTAGACAAACAATTATTAATACATTCACATGTATGAACATGATGCACACTGTGCAAAGAATAAGTAAACACACACAAAGTGTAAGACCAAGAATAAGATATACCAACATATGCCACTAACGATTTTAGGGGACAAATTGTTTTTTTTTTAATGGTGTGCACTTTTGCAATTCATTTCCAAAAACAATTTTTATACGTAGCCTCCAGTATTAGAATCAAACTATCCCTGATCTGTCAAGCGGCTTTTGAATCGCATGTAAGGTTTAAACAGTATTTCCCCCCAGCTGGTTAGGCCAGAAGGTTTACTTGAAAAGATAGTAAATCTGTGTAAATGTTGTCTGAAGCTGTAAGGTTTCCGAATACATCCTACTAACAGCTTTTACCTTTTGGTCTGCGCATTCACGGAATATTAAAGCTGAAATTTTGCACAGCAAACCTTCCAGCACAAAGGTTAATGTATCCCTGATCCGCCCATTTGCACACTAAAATCGCCTTAATACGCGGTGGGAGACTTTGCTGCTGACATTAAACTTTTAACTTTCAAATAAGATTCAATCCAGTGCCACTAACGTATACATATATTATATACATCATTATATTTCAAATTACTTATATTAATATTAGCCTCACCTTGTCTCCTGCTCTCTGAGTCAAATGGCGCTGTCGGGTCATGTGATGTCACAGCGTCATTTGACGCCGTGTTGCCATGGCGATGTGTCGCTGAAGACAAGGTAAGTGAAGTTGCAGAGATCTCATTCGATCCCCCGGCATTAATTTAAATGCCTTGGGTGAAGAGCGTGAGGCTGTGCAACCGCCGCACCCCCACTGAAAAATCTTGCGCCCCCAGTTTGTGCACCTCTGCTCTAGGGACCCTATAATTTACGGCAGTGTGTTTCAAACCTCTCCTCGTGACCAGCGGACACACCAGGTTTTGTGAATAACCAATGCACTTGCATCCAGGTGAATGCACTTTTTATGCATATTATTAGAATGGTAGTTGGCTGCCTGAGAAACGTGGTGTGGCATTGGGTCACGGGAAGGGGTTTGAAAAATACTGATGTATAGGGTCTAAAAAAGACTCTAAATGCTCGTTTTCTAAGGGGAGATCTCGTTCGCCGCTCCAATGGAGTATCCTCCACTTCTGTTTACGTCCTGGTAGGGACGTCTCACCACCCCATGATAACTAATCCCCAAGCGATCTTCCAGCCTTCCGGCACCCACAGGATTAAGGGACAATTAAATAATCCTGGGTCATTGAAGAAGCATATATATTTTTACCAACATTTAAACAAAGAACAAGACTGCCATGTTATCACTTTGCTGATCATCCATGGTACAGGACGTTCCAAGTATCATAGAACACTCAGCTCTCCATAGGTGGCAGGAAGATACAGTACCATGTAACAAAATGATCTATCAGCAGAGATACAGGGGATACATCCCTGCTAAAGCATCTTAGTCCGAAATGAAAACTTTGGATTCAAATCACGTGTTTCCAACACCCCCCTCCTGCTGTCGCCAAATGGTCCCACTCACAGGCAGAGCCATATATGATTTGACAGGAGGTGACAGCTGGGTAGCAGAGATGGGAAACGCAAAACATGGCGGCACACAGAGGAAAACCACAAAGTCCATTACCTTCATTATTTTATTGATATATAGGTCTTTCTTCATATATTAAACACTTTGCAATTACTTGACATGAAAACATTCAGATTCACATTTTGAAAATGTAACTTCATTGTACAAATTAAACAGATTTGTTTGCACTTGAAAAAATGATCTTTTTTAAAAATATGCATTACAGGAGCAATTAAAGGAGCTCTTTTACAGGTTATTTTGTATGTTATGTCTTTATTTATATAACTTCTCACAACCCAGGGGGAGCATGGAGGAAAAAACAACAGAAAAAACACAAACTAAGTGCAGACAATAAAGTTCAGTATGGCAACATGTGTACAACTTGACTCTTGTGTGCAGCCTACTCACAAGATAGTAGTAGGGTATGGACAAATACAGGATCTATGGAATCTGGGGAGTCTTCTAAACGCAGGCAGGATACACCTCACAGTCACAAATCAGATGGATGAGAACATGGAAAAATAGAAAGAAATCTCCATGGTGCAGATCAATGGTAAAAAGGGAAAACTTTATGGTAATGCTAAAAATGGGCACTTACAATATTAAAAATGAATATCAACATTTATCACTTAACAAGTGACTCGGGAGTGATAGGGATTTGGCCGCAGCTCACCGCACCGCCGTCACTTCGTGATATCTTTCTTGTGGGCTCTCTGTGTTCTCCTCTCCACCGCAGTGTATAGGGATCACCTCCAGCACTCTCCCCGATGCGATACGTCACTTCCGGCGTACACACTGAGCTCCGTCGTCGCGTCACTTCCGGTGCGGCCCGTGATTGACAGTTAGCAAGGACCAATCCTTACACTTCCTGGGCGGGTCCACTCTACGCGTTTTGCCCAATAGGACAGCAGGCTTCGCCATTAATGTACATAGCGCTTCACAGCAGTAATATAGGTGACAATCGTATAAATAATAAATAATATAAATAACACATAATGGTAATAAGTCCTTCAGACATAAAAGTAACATATAGGAAAAGCAGTCCCTGCTCGGAAGAGCTTACAATCTAATTTTTTTTAACCCAGGTGTGAAGCAGGGGGTCTCCAAAGCTGAACCCTATTAATTTTAGCTCCAGGGACCCCCTTCTTCTGGAGATACTTACCTTCGTCTGAGCTAGCTGGGTTTTAAAGTTTAAAACTCCCACGTCATGCGGATTAGGAAACGGAACCTGATGACATCACGGCTTCCTATTGGCCCGCAGTGCGCCGGAGCTTTGAAACTCCGCCATAATGTGAACCCCAGTAGCCGAGCAGAGCGACTACCGGCACCCCCTATGGAGGTAAGTTATTTCCGGAAGCAGGGGGTGCCCAGGGGGTGAAATTAACGGGGTTCAGCTCCAGAGACCCCCTGCTTCAATCCACTGGGGGGGGGGGGGGCAAAGACGGTTTGGATTGCCACTTTAAGATGTACTGTATTTGTAGTTGTGCTGGTTTTAGCCAATCTCTACATTTTCAAAAGCAATTTAACATGAATTAAGAAAATGAAGGCGAAGAACGGAACGGAGAAAAAACGTGTTATATAACCAAGTGGTTTCCCCCCCCCCCCCCCTTTATTACAGCTCAGAGTGTTTGAGTTTTTAAAAGTAGGGTGGCGCATTTGTATCCAAGAAATTAATTCGACACGAAAGTGCAGTGCCAATCGGATTGGATGCAGGCTGAATCTTATTGAAATGGTTCAGATAGTGTACAGTATATCTTTTTAATCCTTTCCTTCGTTGCTAGGTCAATAAAATGCGTCAGACCATTAAATACTGTCTGACATTCAGGAAACTGTTTCACACATTGAGCCCAGGGCCAACGCGTTTTTGTTGAAAACACCCGGCTCAGTTTCTCTCTCTGCTAAGGCTATTTGCACCTAAATCTTCTACATGGTGAGGCTAGAAGTTCTGTGTCCCCCACCAGGGAGAAAATAAAGGTCATTAGTGTACTCTGTGACATTTTAATAGGGTAGTATACAACTTTGACATCTGATATTGGCATCTGTCTGTTGGGTTGTTAATTTCTCTCTTTGCTCCTGTTATAATTTTGTAACTGATGAACAGCGTAGAATAAGATGGACAACTTCAATTTCCGTTGTTTTGCACCTATTAGTTCCCGGTTATTATGTGTAAAGGTGTCACCAGGAAACCGGAAAGTGCTTTTAGACGTAGAGAGGTGAAAGAAAATTCAAGCAAATTAGCACCCACAAAAAGCGTCTTTGGACACCTCTGAAAAATGTCAAAGGCCGCAAAAAAAAAAATGTCATCGGTGATAACAAATATTGTAAAGTTAGGTTGTCTAAAAATAAAAATACAAAGCGAAATGCTGCAAATATTTGGGTATTTTAGGGACTGGTCATGCGATCGCGGCGTCACTTAATCCAGAAAGAGAGGGGGAGACGCCTCTCCTCTTCCATTTCCCTGCATTGCAGATCTAGTGAGAGCGACCTCCCCTGCAAAACGTGCTCAACAAGGGAATGACGCTGCCACACTTCCTCAGGGATGGCCAACTCTAGTCCTCGAGGGCCACAAAACAGGTCAGGTTTTAAAAGGATATCCCTGCTTCAGCACAGATGGCTCAATCATTCTACACCCCACTCCCCTGCACCACTATTGGGGCTCAGGTGTAGACATCTGTCCGGAGCCCCCTGGGAATGCTAGCGGCGGACCTGACTGATGCCAATGGGTGGAGAGAATATTGATGCCAAGTTGGATGATGCACATATTTATAATGTATCAGTCAGTGCATTGCTCAGCAAAGCCTTCTGTTGTTAACCCCTTATGTTCCAATGGGACCTGCAACCACTCTGTAACGAAAGGGGGTTAATAAGGCCTGTATAAACGCACAGAGGAACGCCTTTATAATAACAAACCTGTGTGGATCCCACACTACAGCGGTTTAACTCATGCCAGGTCTCGGTCTCTGCATCTGCTGCAGTATCGACTCAAACTACGGCTTTTTAAGGACAGATTTTCCTTTGCAGGTGACGCTCGGATGGCTTCATTTGTCATGAAGTTAATTATAAGGCAACTTAGTTAACTCGCTAGCCCCGGTAACTCCTCTGCATTCCCCAGATAAGTGGCAGCACACATTGTGCGGCTGTAGGTATTGTGAGAACAAGCAGCCAGGGTTTTATCATCTAGTGGAGACAGGCGGGGAAAACACATGGGAGGAGCTGCAGAGACGTACTAGGTATCTGGGGGATAGGGAGATAATCATTTATCAAAACAAGCACAGGGGTGCAGCTCCAATCCAGTGCGGCAAGATGTTTTTGAGGGCACGAAGATGATTGTTGGGAAGCAGAGTGCCAAAGAAGGAGGAGGGGCAGGTGGGGTATGAGCTAAAGGCCAGCAGGAACGAAAAGCAATTCTACTGTATTTTGTAGGTCCGGAGTATATGACCGTAAGGGCCAATTGTTAGGGAATACTGTATATACACACCCAGTACTGTAACATCATTTAGTTCAGCTCCTATTACTGCGATATACCCCATATTTGAATTATTTGGGGTACCTGAGTAGGTCGGTTCTGAGGCTGGAATTATCCAGTATGCGAAGTGATACACACTGATCCATTAGGATTTATGAGACTGACAGGGTAATTTGGTATATCTCTGTTTCTGCCAGCAGCATATTGGAAGTATCAGGTTTTATTAGTTAATTTTCTTTTGGTCCCAATTTGTTAGGACTATCTGTGTGATTGTGTATGTGTCTGTTTGTCGTCCTCATTCATTTTAAATCGGAGGATAGCTCTGAATAAAATTATTTTAATACTTTTCATTATACATCGGATCATATACTTTAGAGATTTATTGTTTATATCCAGTTACCACGGTCTCCTCCAAGATATATTTATTCAGTGCTCTCAATTGGGTCATTTTTCTCTTAGTTTGCATTCACTATTACCCCAGATTGCAGCACCGTATTACTTTGGAATAAAGCAGTAGCGAATGTTATTCTTTCCTACTCCCCCTCCCCCCCTTATCCCTGGTATTAGGTACTTATAGGCCAGGAATCAGGTATATACTATTAGCTTTGCTTCAGTAGGTAAGCCGGAGTATCACTACTTCCCCCGTACACACCTACCCATATTATTCAATAGCTACGTAGAGATGGGCACATTTTTGGGCCGGGTTCCTTTGGATTTCAGCGGATCAATATGAAAAAGGGCGATTCGCGTTTTTTTGCGGATTTTGTATTATTATTATTAAAAATACGCTCCGCGGATTCTGCGCCGGGTGGACGGATTTGTAGAATCCAATCCGTGGATTCCGTAATCCGTTGGTGGGATTGCTAAAAATCCGCTCAGCGCGCCGCTGAATCGCCCGCGGATTGGATTCTACAAATCCATCAGCGGGTTGCATTGAATGGCGGTTTTTGATGAATCCGCACGGATTGAAACCGTCCAAATCCGTTTTTGCAGATTTTACACCGTGAAACCGATTTTGGGGGGGAAAGGGGGGATAGATCGGCGAGAATCCGGGAACCGGAGTTGGGTGGATTCGCACCATATCTCTAGCTACAGACCTTAAACAGCCAATCCATTTTCACCAGCTCGCATACCTGCATTCCACATGTTAATATCAAAAGGAGTGTCGTTGCTCTGCTGCAGGGGTGGTCAACTCCAGCCCTCAATAGCCACCAACAGGCCAGGTATTCAGGATATCCCTGCTTCAGCACAGGTCATTCTGACTGAGCCACTGATTGAGCCACCTCTGCTGAAGCAGGGATATCCTTAAAACCAGGCCTGTTGGTGGCCCTTGCAGACTGGAGTTCGCCCTCCTCCCACTCCTCACCCTACCCCTCCTTCCCCCCCTCTCCCCCCCTGCAGCAGAGCAACGACACTCCTTTTGATATTGACATGTGAGTTCATTTCCAGCTACACTCACATTGTGTGACCGTGGGACTTTATCTACCTGTGCCCAGATCCCATCAATGAGTGTAAATTCTAAGCCCTTCTTTACTGTCTGTTAAGAATGTTGTTCTTGCGCAGCACTGTACTCTAATGCCGGTATGCTACGTCTATGGTGTTCTTCATCAATGTTTTAACAGCAATTATTGGCCAAAATAGAAAAGGCGCTAATTTCACAGGAGGTAGTAGGGACAGTAAATACATTTTGGACAGAATAAACGGAACAGCAGCTTTTAATTCCTTTATGCTGCCAGACATGCCCTTCTAGCAGGAAAGGGGTTAATGGGATTAGTACTGTAATTCGGTGGGTGGGTATATTAAATCTCCTAGCTCAGCTCCTGAATAGAATAGCAGCACAAAGCGCAGACCCATTGCTCCTGCCCTGTTCTCTGTAAATCCATATAATTACATGAATGGCTTTTAACCGTAGCTCTGGCTCTTAATGGGCATTGCTACAATGTTGCAGATGGATTGTGCATGCGCTTTGTTGGTGGGACAATGGAAGTCCATTAGAGTGATAAGGCAGTGCCATGCAGTTTAGTCTCAAGGGGATAACTCAACCTTCCTATATTGATTACCAGTGATTTAGCTCTTGGGAGGCTTGTTGGGTGGGGTGCATGTTCCCAATGACATCTTTTAACTACTTCAGGGCTGCCTTGGTCTAGGTATCATTCCTTAGAAAAGCATTGATGTGAAATGTTTAGTATTGCATTTGATGCAGATCATTAATTAAATGTACAGTGATACAGATCTTAGGGTCTTAGCTTTTCCTAATTCTTTCTATTGATAAATAAGCCACACAGTTGATCAAATGTCAACATTGTTGGATCTTCTGCATGAGAGATATACCCAGATCAGGAGTATCCAGTACATGAAATACATCATTATATTATATCACATCAATAACCATACAGGCTAAAATGTTCTCCTTTAATTACTCCCCCAAAAAAACCTTCACTGCCGTAGGGGTCTGGAGCTTGGATGAACCAACTATGCACTTATAGATGCTTCCACTTCCAAAGGAGTTAATGAACTTTGAACATTTCCAGACTGTTTCCTCCAGAGTTTTAGCTATTCATTCCCCATGAAATTAACACTCACTCATAGAAATGAAACTCTACAAACTACAGGTTTATTAAGCCATTTTAATTAGTGTGGGCTTGTTGGGCACAGCTCCGGGGTTTTCTTCAACACACACAGAAGACATCCGTAATAATAAGAATTAATGGTTTACAAAAAAACTAATAGATTGGCTTTTCGTTTACCATTTGTGAATACGTTTCCGTTCTTAGCAGTCTAGGAAAGTGAAATGTATATCTCTCAAAGCTCCCAACATTGTTACATAGTTACATAGTAGATGAGGTTGAAAATAGACATGTGTCCATCAAGTTCAACCTATGTTAAATTTAGACGACAGATAATTTATGCTATATCCGTACTTACAGTATATTGATCCAGAGAAAGGCAAACAAATAACCCCAGTGACATATCATCCAATGATATCTCATAAGTGGGAAAATAAATGCATTCCTGACTCAAAGAATTATCAATCAGATTACTCCCTGGATCAACATCCTTCCCATGTTTACTTATTTTGTATATCCCTATATACCTTTCCTTTCCAAAAGGTATCAATGTTTTTTTGAAGATATCTATAGTATCTGCCATCACAGTCTCCATGGGTAATGAATTCCACATTGTAACTGCCCTTACTGTAAAGAACCCTTTCCTTTGTTGCTTGTGAAATCTCCTTTCCTCCAACCTTAAGGGATGACCCTGTGTCATTTTAACTGCCCTTAGGATGAATAATTCTTTCGAAAGCTCCTTGTATGTATGAAACATACATACACAATGAGCAGAGTGATGGAGCAGTAGGAAGGTGTGATCAACTTTTTCCGGTAACTGGATTGTCTAGTAAAGTTAATTAAGATCCTTATTCAATATGCTGTGAAACCTCTTCCCTGCGCTGGAAAAGATTTTATTCCCATTAATTTGAAATTAGCTAATTTTTTTTCTCCGGCAGCAGCAAGTGACTTTGCAGAATACTGTAAGGATTCTGCCCGATCCGTGCCAGGGTTTGCTGCAGTTCGGGTGTTCCAGCTTGCCTGCCCTTTCTCCTCAGTTTGGCCATTTTGGTTACTGGCAGCCTTCAACTTAAGGCTGCAGTTCCCAGTGGGAGTCGCCGAGCAGAGTTCTAAGTTTGTAAGCTTCTGTCGGCCTTCGCTGTCACGCCTTCCCCTGTTATCTGTTTGGATTCCTCAGTTGCTGACCCCGGCCCGTGACCCTAACCTCGCTGCTTTCTGCCTGCCCTGACCTTTTGCCTGTTGCCTGGATTTTGCACCACTGTTGCCAGCCCTGACCTCCTGCCCGCTTGCCAACTATGGATACTTCAACAACCCCTGGGCTCTGGTTGATTATTCTGCCTCTCTACCTCAGCCCTGCGGGTCTGCTTCCTGATATGTGTGAATCCTCTATTCACACCCTCTATCTACTCCTTCCTGCTGCTGGGGATCTCCCCTAAGCCTAAACCCAGACATACACACCTGATTTCACCCATGCCTCCCATCTCTTCCCCTGTAAATTGTGTTAACCCTCTCATTTTAATACTGACTAACCTTAACTCCCCCCACAAATAAAGCACCCCAATAACCTGCTCCCATGGTTACTGTCCAGCACTCTGTCACTCCTACCACCCATTGTGACCAAGCACTGCCACCTCCTGCACTTATTCCCTCACCTGCTGTCTCTGTAAGTTCCCCATCAAACCACTTAGATTGTAAGCTCTTCGGGGCAGGGATTTGCTTTCCTATTGTCTGATTTTGCTGCACTTATTGTATTATTATAATTCCCTGTCCTGTATTCTTTATGAAGCACTGAGTACACTTTTGGCGCTATTTAAATAAAGACATATAATACAATATGAGATGAGCATCGTCACAAATACTAAATAGGGGCCTCTATCTTTCTCACTTAATAACATTTACAAAGGGTTACATTTTGAGGCAGGCTGAGCAACTACCCAGGGTCTTGTGTAAATAATGGGTCTCAGTCTTAGACCAGTCTAGAATTAGATTCACGGAACACCGAAGAAATATCATTAATGGCCTTCGAACACATGGAGTTTCAAGGCACTATTTAAAATATCACAACAAAGATCCAACTAATACTGTATGAAAATAGTGGGATTGGAACACATCCCTCCCGCCATTTTGGGAGGAGACAGGTTTTCTACTTTGTGTAGACAAGAGTCCTGGTGGATTTTCAGTATGGACACACTCCATCCGGATGGTCTAAATGAGTACCTCCATGTCAATACTTTCCTTTAAAAAAATGTTCTTGGGGGTGTGCTGCCACCTGACACTCTTTTTGCACCAATGTAAACATCCGCAGGTCAACATTTCACAATATACCAAATGTTTTAAAACGTGTGGATTGAACATGCATTCGTAGATAGAATGTAACTATATTCTATCTATGTATTTGTGGATATTATTATTATATATAGTATATGCCTATTGCACTTCCTGTAATTATATTATACTATATTATACTGTATTATATTATACACTAGCTGAGAGACCCGGCGTTGCCCGGGATGTAATATTCCCTCTCCTCTCTCTCTCCTCCCCCCTCTCTCTGGGGTAGGGGGGGGTGAAGGGCAGGGGTAGGGGGGGTGAAGGGCAGGGGTAGGGGGCGTGAAGGGCAGGGGTAGGGGGGGTTAAGGGCAGGGGTAGGGGGGTGAAGGGCAGGGGTGGGGGGGTGAAGGGCAGGGGTAGGGGTGAAGGGCAGGGGTAGGGGTGGGGTGAAGGTCAGGGGTAGGGGGGGTGAAGGTCAGGGGTAGGGGGGTGAAGGGCAGGGGTAGGGGGGTGAAGGGCAGGGGTAGGGGTGGGGTGAAGGGCAGGGGTAGGGGTGGGGTGAAAGTCAGGGGTAGGGGGGTGAAAGTCAGGGGTAGGGGTGGGGTGAAGGGCAGGGGTAGGGGTGGGGTGAAGGGCAGGGGTAGGGGTGGGGTGAAGGTCAGGGGTAGGGGGGGTGAAGGTCAGGTAGGGGGGTGTGAAGGGCAAGGGTAGGGGGTGTGAAGGGCAGGGGTAGGGGGGGTGAAGGGTAGGGGTAGGGGGGGTGAAGGGCAGGGGTAGGGGGGGTGAAGGGCAGGGGTAGGGGGGGTGAAGGGCAGGGGTAGGAGGAGGGTGAAGGGCAGGGGTAGGGTGAAGGGCAGGGGTAGGGGGGGGGGTGAAGGGCAGGAGTAGGGGGGGTGAAGGGCAGGAGTAGGGGGGGTGAAGGGCAGGGGTAGGGTGAAGGGTTGGGGTAGGGTGAAGGGCAGGGGTAGGGGGGGGTGAAGGGCAGGGGTAGGAGGGGTGAAGGGCAGGGGTAGGAGGGGTGAAGAGCAGGGGTAGGGGTGGGGTGAAGGGCAGGGGTAGGGGTGTGGTGAAGGTCAGGGGTAGGGGGGGTGAAGGGCAGGGGTAGGGGTGGGGTGAAGGGCAAGAGTAGGGGTGGGGTGAAGGTCAGTGGTAGGGGGGGTGAAGGTCCGGGGTAGGGGGGGTGAAGGTCAGGGGTAGGGGGGGTGAAGGTCAGGGGTAGGGGGGGTGAAGGTCAGGGGTAGGGGGGGTGAAGGGCAGGGGTAGGGGGGGTGAAGGGCAGGGGTAGGGGGGTGAAGGGCAGGGATAGGGGGGGTGAAGGGCAGGGGTAGGGTGAAAGGCAGGGGTAGGGGGAGGGTGAAGGGCAGGGGTAGGGTGAAGGGCAGGGGTAGGGGGGGTGAAGGGCAGGAGTAGGGGGGGTGAAGGGCAGGGGTAGGGTGAAGGGCAGGGGTAGGGGGGGGGTGAAGGGCAGGGGGGGTGAAGGGCAGGGGTAGGGGGGGGTGAAGGGCAGGGGTAGGTGTGAAAGTGAGGCACAAATTATTGGCAGGCGTAAAATGTCCCCACACACACACACACACACACACACACACACACACACACACACACACACACACACACGACGGGAGTGAGAGGTGGTGGAGAGTGGGACTGGCGCATATCCGAGGAGGCTGCTTTGCCCCCCAGCGGCCGGGGAGGTAGCGCCGGGGAGGTAGCGGCGGGGAGGTAAGGGAGCGGCGGGGAGTTAGCGGCGGGGAGTTAGCGGCAGGGAGTTAGCGGCGGGGAGGTAAGGGAGCGGCGGGGAGGTAGCGGCAGGGAGGCAAGGGAGCGCCGGGGAGTTAGCGGCGGGGAGTTAGCGGCGGGGAGGTAAGGGAGCGGCGGGGAGGTAGCGCCGGGGAGGTAGCGGCGGGGAGGTAAGGGAGCGCCGGGGAGTTAGCGTCGGGGAGGTAAGGGAGTGGCGGGGAGGTAGCGCCGGTGAGTTAGCGGCGGGGAGGTAGCTCCGGGAGGTAGCGGCGGAGAGGTAAGGGAGCGTTGGCGGCTGGGGTAGGAGGGCCGCGCCTCGCTTCCCCTCCGTCTTTCCGGGAGCAGGTTGAGAGCGAGGGGGGAGGAGCCTGAAGTTGGCGGCAGGAGGGCCGCGCTTCCCCTCCGTCCGGGAGCCGGTGCAGGGCGGCGCACGTGATGGAGGGGACGGGGGGGGGACAGAGGGTGTGAGGGTGAGTGGGTGAGTGGGTAAGTGGGTGTGTGGGTGTGTTGGTGTGTGACCTTTGGCCCGTCACTCCGCCTCAGGCCAATGAGAGGTGTGCGGGGGTGGGCGGGCCAAGGGAGCAATCTCATTGGCCTGGCCCAAGGTCCAATGTGATTGCCGCTAGGGACACAGGGAGACACATACAGACACAGACACATAGGACGCTTTCAGAAATATATAGATAGATGTATATATGCATGTATGTCGAATAGACTATTTGTGTTTAATGTGTATCTATATACACATTTTTTACATTGTGGCATGTGTAGATGCTCCATAACTCCTGGTGTTGTATACATTTATACTGCTATATTTGCATTAGATTTAAACATTCGCATGCCTACTGGAGTCGCTGGCATCTCCATGTTACTCCTTTTTAGCAATCATTTTGCTATAATATTGCATTGACGCACAGATCGCAATGAACTGCTGGAACATCCAGAAACTAAAACGAAATGTTTGATGCAGTTGATTAAAAAAAATAAATGTAATAATTGAGGCGCTAACACAGAATTTATGGGAAATGTTCATTGAACTGCAATGCTGCTTTAATATAATGGAAGTCAGTGATACAATATGTGCTTTTGCCTAAGACTTAAATTGTAGCCCCTAACACCGTGACCCTTTTTACATGCTAGAGAGACCAAGCAAAAAAAAAAGGAATTCCACCCGTAGTGACCCTGCCAAGTTAAAATGACCCAGCATGCTTGCCTGGCTCAGTCCTGTCTTTGCTTCGGGAGTGAAATTGAATAAGCGTGTACAATCTGATGGAGTTTTGTACATGGGTAACATCTGTCCCTTACAATCAAGTGCTTCTGTCATTGGAAGTGACAGATTGATCAATAATCAGCGAGAGTCCTCATTTATGTGGGAATCTGTGTTTTCCTTTCCAAATGGACACATTGCCGATATACGTTTGATGGACTGGAGGAGCGCGGGATTCTTTATAATTTACTTCATGGTTTAATCCATCAGTCTGGGAGGCTGAAAATCAAACCTTAACCTATCCATTTTCCAGCCATTTCTCTGCTGGACAACTCTTTCTAAAGCTAATCAGCCGAGAAGCTGTGGCAGGAGGAGTTCCTTAGTGGTAAGAATACTGCCTTGCGGGTGAACCTGGTTTAAATACCAACGTCGGCTCTCCTTATGAACTTGGGCATGTTGCCTTTAATCTTTGTGCATCTTGCACCCAAATTAGATTGTAAGCTCTTTGGGGCAGGTACTGTACTTATTTTGCCTGAGAAACTGTCAGTGCTGTATAAGAAACAATATTATCATTTATTATATATTTGTTTCATTTATTTATTTATTTATAACATGTTTTACCAGGAAGTAACACATTGAGCGTTACCTCTCGTTTTCAAGTACGTCCTGGGAATAGAGTTATAATGGCAAATACATGGTTAAAAATACATGGTTACAACGAGTGAAATGGGTTATACATGATATACAAGACATTGTGTGCACAGTTAGAGATAATATATATTATAGGCGTATGTAACAGTTACAGACCAGATTAAAATGTGACACAGCATGGTGGTGGCTGTGAGAGTCTCCGGTAGACTGTTCCAGTTTTGGGGTGCACGGTAAGAGGAGGAGCGGCCGGATACTTTGCTGAACCTTGGGACCATGAACAGTCTTTCGGAGTCAGATCTCAAGAGGATAAGTGCTGCAGGATAAGGGGTGAAGAGCTTGTTCAGATAGACGGATAGCTCACCCGGAAATTATTTGAAGGCAAGACAGCAAAGATGAAGTAACTTTGGAAATCTAAGGTTGTTATATTCTTGTTACCTTGTTACTGCTATATGCACGTTCCCGAGTGGTTAATTATCACCAGCAACCACAGGCAGTCCTGCCCCCTGGTGTGAACTTCAGCTTTTCTTTTACATGTACCAGATCAGCACTTTACTGTATATATACGTTTGTAGATATTATAATAGGTTGTATTATTATCTGTTCTATTTTATAGTATGCGATTTTTGCTACTCCGATACATTAAATGTTAAGTTGTACTTTCTATTAATTCATCTTTATTCAGACATTTACTGAATAGTGTAGTGCCTCGCACACAATTTCTTTCTCTCTTGTATTGTATGTCTTTATTTATATAGCGCCATTAATGTACATAGCGCTTTGCAGTAGTAATACGCGACAATCATATCAATAACAAATATAAATAACAGGTCATGGGAATAAGTGCTTCAGACATTAAAAGTAACATTTAGGAAGAGGAGTCCCTGGTCCCAGGAGCTTACAATCTAATTGGCAGGTAGGAAGAACGTGCAGAGACAGTGGGAGGGCGTTCTGGTAAGTGCGTCTGCAGGGGGCCAAGCTTTATGTATCACGTGTATAGTATTAGCCACGGTGCTACTCATATGCTTCTTTAAGCAAGTGTCTTAAGGTGGGTCTTAAAGGTGGATAGAGAGGGTGCTCTCCTTTGTTCTTCTTGGTACACTTCAAATGGTCAATGGCATGAAATCCATGTGTTTTCTGTATTCTGCGGAAGTGCATTAAGAGACCGCGATCATTTTCTTGGCTGAATTCCCAGCACATATCTTATTCATTCGCAGAACACCTGGAGGGGCAGAGGGTTTCTCACCAAGTCAAGCCTGGAGTTTAAGTGACAGAGCAGCAGAGAAACGTAGAATTTCTTCCGAGCCCCAGGAATGCTGGGATGGGGACAGGAGAAGTGCAGTAAGTGGAAGTAATGTAGGAGGGAGTGGAATAGTTGCTAAGAAACTCTCCCACCTCAGTGGGGTATCCCCATCACAAAGGCAGAACTATATCATCAACATCTAGCCGCCGGAATGGGACATCTCGCCGGCTCGCCTCCAAGATAAGTTATTAAGGGGGTTAACGTTGGGGTTTTTAGGGTAAGGTTAAGGGGTTGGGGTAAGGAGTTAAGGTAAGGGATTTTAGGGTAAGGGGTTAGTTAAGGTGTTAAGATTTTTAGGGTGAAGATTAGCATTAGGGGTTATTAGGGTTTTAGGGTATGGAGTTAAGGTTAGAGGGTTTAGAGTACGGGATTAGCAGGTTATGGCAAGGATTTAACGTTAGGGGCATTTGGAGTAGTAGGTAAGGTTAGGGGGTTACCTTCACAGTGAGATGGCTGGCGGTGAACTGCCCTCGGAGGCTGATCAGCGGAGGGGTGACTGGTAAGTTGTTCTAGACAGCTAACTGCTTCACCACCAGAGAAAAGCAATGTGCTGCAAGTCTGGACCCCAGTGACTGAGTTGCCAAGTCTTGACCCTGGAAGCAACTCACGAGGCAAACTGATCCCTGTGTCTAAACACATTACAGGAGGAGTATCGGAGCTTTATACTGCAGGCCTTTAAGTGAGAGCACTCGGCCATTTAACAACTTCTTTGTGCACCTCTACGTGCAATACGTATTAATGGTGCGCTTTGTGCCAAATGCAGAGTATCTTGCATCAATCTGCGAGCAGCGACATATGTACGAATGTTTCCAATCTCGCTCTTTACATTTGGCGCAGATCTCCGGAGCAGAGGTGAGCGCCACCTACGCCTGGCGGATTTATCTGGGAAAAAGACGAAAACTGCACCAGTTACAGGCGCGTCTTTTGAAACCGCTCATTATAATACTGCTCTGACTCTATCCTCCCCTAATGCCTCCAATAACCACTCCCAAAAACGCAAATTGCGCAAGTGCTGCAAAGCACCTTTAGGCCTCGGATATACTGGACGCGCGCGACGGAGCACGTGGCGTCACGTGTGCCTGTCGGCCGAGCGATCTGTGGCCTGAGATCCACAGCGACGGGCAGGCGGGGCCGTGATGTCAGTAGGCTGGCTCGCCCTCATTGGCTGAACCGCTCACGTGACCCCGGCAGTCGCGCGACAAAAACAAATTCTCTTGGTCTGCTGAAAACGCTGACGCGCTTCGTCTCGTGCACTCTCTGGCCGTCCTCATAGAGGTGCGGCCTGTTTGTGCCACGCGCAGGGTCGCTCGCAGTATCGACCCGGCCTTATACAGTGACGCAGAGACAACAAGGAGGCAATTGGTGCTGGTTATGGAGCAATGCTCCAGTTTGAAAGATGTGATACAACCCAACCCCAACCTATGACTTTTCATGCATCCAAAGCTACTTCTGTGTAAAGACATATTGACGATACCCCAAACAGGTGTCTATGTATGAATCTCTGTCTACGGCATATGAATTTTTAAAAAAAACATCCTTTTACAATAGTATCACATATACTATATACAGGGAGAAGGAGCGGCTCACTGAGTAAAGACACTGACTGACACTGAGATTGTTGCAGGGGAGCCTGGTTCAATTCCCGGTGTCGCCTCCTTGTGACCTTGGGCAAGTCACCTTCTCTCCCTGTGCCTCAGGCACCATAAAAAAAAAAAGCAGATTGTAAGCTCCACGGGGCAGTGACTGTGCCTGCAAAATGTCTCTGTGAAGCGCTACGTAAAACTAGCAGCGCTAAACAAGAACATGTTGTTATTATCTTCATACATTAACACTCCCCAAAACTGGCCAGTTATCAGTCCGCTCAATCAGTCTGAATATTATTACCATTAAGGAAAAAATAATTGACTGGAGAATGATAACACTGTTTAACCCTATGCTGCCATTTCCCGCATGCCGCGGTTAGGCCAGACCAGCCGTTGTTTATTTGCCGCACATCATAGGGACAGCATGAAATCCAGGATCTAAAAAGCGATACCGTGCCCACGCCGCGTCTTTCTGCTTTATCTGCATAGTCCCTGCTTCCGAAGTGAACCCAGTACATGCATTATTTGTATGATAAGCAGCCTCAGCATTGTATTAGGTGAGGAAATGCAGGACTGATAGGGCAGAGTTAGCAGTAAGCACCAGGAGCTATTAACCAACGGGTGGTCTCCTGGTTCAGAGAAAGGTTAATGGAACAGCTGCTGATTAGAGAGATGGTGCATTTGCTCTCACAAACATGTACCAAGACCTGCACAGGGAAGTTATCAGCAGCCTATTTCCACTGCCAGTCTCAGACAATCCCCATTTAAAGCTGCAGACCCAGCAATATCCTACATGTGTTTTAGTTTAATAAATCAGTTCTGTACTATGAGAAAATACTTGTAGCATTTAAAAACTCTGAATGACCTTTTTAATGTATTATAATGTAACAAGCATTTTTTTGTTCCTATAGCAACCATTTACAAAGTCACATCCCCTTCCTCTTCTGAAACAGGCTCTGGCACACCCCTTTTTAAGCCCTGCCCTCTCTCTAGCAGTGCACCAATTGTATCTAGTGACTGCCTGGTCACATGATCTCCTGGTCACATGATCTCCCCCACAGAACTTTGCATCGTTGGTCCTCTTCTGCTGCACTTAGTGAACCCCCGAGTCGAATCTTCATCGTTCGATCACAGTAGAATGGATCGATCGGCAATTTAGCTAATTACTTATCATTGTGTGGATTGTATTGATTAAAATATTAAAGGGAAAAAGAAACATTTAAAAAAATGGCAGCTTGGATTGCTGGTTTAAGTGAGCTCCCAATTGGAGAGATTCACTAGAGTCTGCTGTGGGTTTACAGGGGTGCTCAACTCCAGCTCTCAAGCCCCCCATACAGGTCAGGTTTTCAGGATACCCCTGCTTCAGCACAGGTGGTTCAGTCCAAGATTGAGCCACCTATGATGAAGTAGGGACTGTTTGAGCCACCTGTGCTGAAGCAGGGATATTCTAAAATCCTGAGCTGTTGGGGGTGGGGAGGCTTGAGGTTTTCTATGGGTGCAGTTTTTTTTTGGCCCCAGGTTGTCAGCGAGAGACATTGATAAATTCCCTCCACCTTTACAGATCAACAATATAATATTTCTGCAATTATTGTATTGAAATTGTATGTCTTTATTTATATAGCGCCATTAATGTACATAGCGCTTCACAGTAGTAATATACGTGGTAATCAAATAAATAACAGAGCATGGGAATAAGTGCTTTAGACATAAAAGTAACATTAAGGAAGAGGAGCCCCTGCCCCGAGGAGCTTACAGTCTAATTGGTAGGTAGGGAGAACGTACAGAGACAGTAGGGGGGAGTTCTGGTAAGTGCGTCTACAGGGGGCCAAGCTTTATCTATCATGTGTTCAGAATATCCACAGTGCTATTCATATGCTTCTTTAAGCAAGTGTGTCTTAAGTTGGGTCTTAAAGGTGGATAGAGAGGGTGCTAGTCAGGTACTGAGGGGAAGGGCATTCCAGAGGTGTGGGGCAGTCAGAGAAAAGGGTTTAAGGTGGGAGAGGGCTTTAGATACAAAGGAGGTAGAAAGAAGACATCCTTGAGAAGAACGCAAGAGTCTGGATGGTGCATAACAAGAAATTAGGGCTGAGATGTAAGGAGGAGCAGAAGAGTGTAAAGCTTTAAAAGTGAGAAGAATGGAGTGTGAGATGCGGGATTTGATCGGAAGCCAGAAGAGGGATTTCATGAGGGGAGATGCTGAGACAGATCTAGGAAAGAGTAAAGTGATTCTGGCAGCAGCGTTTCGTATAGATTGTAGGGGAGACAGGTGAGAGGCAGGAAGGCCGTACAGCAGGAGGTTGCAGTAATCAAGACGGGAGAGAATGAGGGCCTGAGTCAGAGTTTTAGCAGTCGAGCAACAGAGGAAAGGGCGTATCTTTGTTATATTGCGGAGGAAAAAGCGACAGGTTTTAGAAATGTTTTGAATGTGAGAGAGGAGTCGAGTGTGACCCCTACGCAGCGTTCTTTGGCTACTGGGTGAATGATCGTAGTTCTAACAGTAATGTGGAAGGATGTAGTAGAGCCAGGTTTGGGAGGAAGTATGAGGAGCTCTGTTTTAGCCATGTTGAGTTTAAGGCGGCGGAGGGCAATCCAGGATGATATAGCAGAGAGACATTCAGAAACTTTGGTTTATTCAGCAGGTGTAACGTTGGGTGTTGAAAAGTATATTTGTGTGTCGTCAGCATAAAGGTGATAATTAAACCCAAAAGATGTTATTAGGTCACCTAGAAAGAGTGTGTACAGAGAAAAGAGAAGAGGTCCCAGGACAGAGCCCTGGGGTACCCCCACAGAGAGATCAATAGAGGAGGAGGAAGTGTTAGCAGAAGAGACACTGAAAGTACGATGGGAGAGGTAGGATGAGATTCAGGATAGAGCTTTGTTCCGAATACCAAGAGTATGGAGAATGTGAAGGAGAAGAGGGTGGTCCACGGTGTCAAATGCTGCAGAGAGGACGAGTAATATGAGCATAGTGTAATGACCTCTGTCTTTGGCAGTATGGAGGTCGTCAGTTATTTTAGTGAGGGCTGTTTCCGTGGAGTGAGCAGTGCGGAAGCCAGATTGTAGAGGTCTAGGAGAGAATAGGTGTTGAAAAAATGGCGAGAGAATACAAGACGTTCAAGGAGTTTAGAGGCAGGAGGGAGACAGGTCGATAGTTAGAAAGACAGGTAGGGTCAAGCTTGCTGTTTTTGAGTAATGGTATGACTGTTGCATGTTTGATGGAGGATGGAAAGGTTCCAGAGCAGAGGGAGGAGTTACAAATGTGTGTGAGTATAGGGATTATAGTAGGAGCAAGAGGTTTTAGGAGATGGGAGGGAATGGGGTCAAGAGGGCAAGTGGTAGAGGGAGAAGAGGCGATCAACATCGACATATCCTCCTCTGAGACAGTGGAAAAAGAGCCAAGGAAGGCAGGAGGAGAGTTAGGAAGAGGCGTAGGATGGGAGGAAGAAACAGAGGGGATGTTCTGACGTATTGATTCCACCTTTTCTTTAAAATAGTCAGCAAACTCCTGAGCGGAGATGGAGGAAGGAGAGGCAGCTGAGGGTGGTTTGAGTAGAGTATCAAAGACAGAGAACAGTCAGCGTGGGTTAGACTTGTGCATGTTGATTAGTGAAGAAAAGTAGGCTTGTTTAGCTTGCGAGAGGGCAGAGTTGAAACAGGATAGCATAAATTTATGTAGTAGTGAAGGAAGTCTGCGAGAGTATGAGATTTCCTCCAGAGGCATTCAGAGGAACGAGTGGAGGAACACAGCATGCGCATGTGGGAATTTAGCCAGGGTCTAGGGTTAGAAGGGCGAGGTTGGCAGAGAGAAAGCGGGGCATGTAGATCAAGAGAGGAGGACAAGGCAGAGTTGTAGTTCCTGACCAGGTTGTCAGGGTCTTTAGCAGAGCTGAGAGAGGAGAGGGAGGAGCGTAAAGTGGACTCAAAGTCAGGTAAGTGAATAGAGCGCAGGTTTCTGCAGAACCGGGGGGTAGATGGAGGTGGAGAAGGGGAGAAGCAAGATAGAGAGGATGAGGTGATGGTCAGAGAGAGGAAAAGGGGAAATGGAGAAATCGGAGAGAGGAGTTTTTAGTGAAAACCAGGTCTAAGTAGTGGCCATCCTTGTGGGTGCTGGCTGCAGTCCACTAATGAAAGCCAAAAGAAGAGGTTTTTCTGTGGTTAGGGTTCGGGCACCTTTTTTCCCCTCCACACCAGGTATTGCCAATTACTTACCATAACACTAGCTTCAGACGTAATCAATGTCATCTTTTGGGGTATGCCAAATATTTATACTCTCTTGTGAAAATGGATAGTCTACAGAATATCACAAAGTTTCAAAGAACAAAAGTTTGTGGTTATAATTACAGTGTAAGCTCTTGGGGGGTATGGATTCCTCTTTCCGTGTGCTCACACTGATATTTTGATGCCTTTATCCTTGTGTATATATATAAATCCTTCTATTTTAAAATTGCCCGCATGCTTTCACTGTAAAGTGCTATGCACATGGTTAGCGCTACATAGAACTAATAATGTATAACAATGTTCTGCTGAAATGTAGTTTAAAGGGGGACTGCATGCTTCTTGCTCTCTCCTTACTGTATTTATACACAGAAAGTCAAAACAAGGTCAAGTGAAATTTCTTTCCAACAACATTTTGAATTGTTGTGCGTCCGGTTTCATTATCTACGAATACAACCTGCCAGTCCCACGGAGCGGCAAACCTTTTATTTGCAGTGGCATCTGGGAAATAAATTACAAGCCTTTATCTTCCTCTCTGCATTAGTCATTTGAGAAAAGTCAAGCGGATTTAAGACAGAGCAGAAAGGGCGCGAGTTTAATGAGTTGTGAAAGGGGGACAGGCTGCAAGAACCGTTCAAATTCTCACTTATAATAGCACAGGTGAAGTAAGATAGTATCAATGTCACTGAGCACCAATACTTTTTTATTCACTTCCCTAAAAGTCCAATTCTCTTTTAATCCTTAGGAGCAGGAAGGGTCAAGGAAAGCTCTATCTAAAAGCACTTTCTGTCAGTTTTACAGCCCAATTATATCATAAACTGTGTGATAGTTTAATTGAATGTGAAAGACATTCTCTGTTACACTCTCCTGTGATCAAACTCCGAGGACTATGTACCAACGGACAGACTAACTGGTTTCGACGCACTGTACCAATTTCACCCCATAATTGCTTCATACTGTATGCTCGTACAGCTTATACCAAACTTGCTGCTACAGTTTCATGAGGAAAAGTGGCGCACAATTTAATACATGTTATTATAATCTGTGTGCCATGTAATTGCTCCCTTCGACATTTCTCAAAACACATGACACAAAAACTGGTGCGAAGTCCTTGATACATTGTTACAAAGAGGCATAAAGCAAAACGGATGCAATTTGCACCACTTTCACTCCTCAATTTCCTTGGCCCAACACAACACCCAACACCCATGCAATCCAACACAGAACCCATTCAATCGAACACAACACCTAACAGAAATCTAATCCAACACAACACCCAAACAATCCAACACAACACCCAAAATCCATCCAATTCAACACAACACCCAATGCCCATCAAATCCAATACAAAACGCAACATCCATCCAATCCAACACAACACCCAACACACATCCAATCCAACACAGCTCCCAACACCCATCCAATCCAACACAGCACCCAACGCCCATCAAATCCAACAGAATTGGCCCAAGAGCCGCCTGTTAGAGAACAAAAGCTGTGATTCCCTCCATTTCTGATTACATCACATATTTTGCCAACGTAGCTGCACGATATGTCAAAAATAATTTCAAACAACAAGTCATGAATCATACAGTAACTACAGCTCAACACCCTTATAACGCTGTGCTTGGGTTCCAAAGAATCACATCGCGTTATAAGCGGATCGCGTTAGAAATAATGTACAATTATATGCATTGTACAATAAAGTATTTAAGACGCCAATAATCGTGTTGTAAAGTATTCATAAATACGACAATTGGGAGCCACCCTTACATCGCGTTATAAGCGGATTCGCGTTGTAACGGATCGCATTATAACGGGGTTGAGCTGTATTAAGTGCCATGCAACACACATTTTATGAAGGTTTCTATTGCTTTTTAGCACAGAAACGTAAAAGAAAATTGCTAGTACCTATTGTTTTTTTGCACACGTTATTGTTTGCTTAAGCAGCATAGCGCAAACACACTGGAAGTTGTTGAAATAATTTTTATCTTCGCTTAACCCATTCCGTACGGAGCAGATTTTTACCCAAGAAATGGCGTGATTGCTCCTATGACGTTTTGTTTGAATAAAGTGAAGACGGTAGACACACGCAGAATTGCATCCTGTATGACTGAAATCCATGTCAATTAGTTTTCCAGAGCAAAAAATACTAAAGCCGCCTGAAACCTGGATTTTCCAGTAAGGGCAAATCAGGCGATTATTCCGTAATGCAACATACAGCAGAAGGAGCGGCTCAGCGAGTAAAGACACTGACTGGCACTGAGTTTGAAGCAGGGGAACCTGGTTCAATTCCTGGGGTTGGCTCCTTGTGGCCTTGGGCAAGTCACTTTATCTCCCTGTGCCTCAGGCACCAAAAAACATAGATTGTAAGCTCCACGGGGCTGGGACCTGTGCCTGCAAAATGTCTCTGTAAAGCGCTATGTAAAACTAGCAGCGCTATACAAGAACATGCTATTATTATACAGTATTTTCTCTTCAATCTTTTGAAATGAAACTGCAGGTAAAAGAAATTGTTCATTAATTGCAGGTAACAATAGAGGCACAGATGTAGCCTCTGAGTCCCCTGTGCTGAAGCTGGAATATCCTGAAAACCTGACCTGTTGGTGGGGGCTTGAGGATTGGAGTTGAGCAGTCCTGGTCTAGACCTAACTGATTGCAAAAAAATAAATAAAATGCCAAAAGCAGTTAGTAGAGAAAAACTACAAATTGGCTTCCTGTTTGTAGGATATCTACACTGTCCTCCCAGGAGAATAAGTACAGCGCAGGATAGGCAGGAACCATAGTACTCACAATATCTTGTTATAATAACTGGGATGCTGGAACACAGATATTGACTGAGGATATGCAGAGCACGTGAGCATCATAGGGGGGGGGGGAAGTCTGCTCTGTGTGGACCCAGACAAATGTCTGTCTTAATCATACTAATATATATATATATATATATATATATATATATACAGTGTTTGACAATCCTATACATTTACACGCCCGGGGCGTGTGGATTTAACCCCCGGGCGAGTAAATATTGCCCCAAGCAGCACACGTGTTTGTTTTTTTTAAATTTCCCTGCTCGCGCTGAAATTTCCCCTGCTCGCGCTGAAAAAAAAAAAATCCCCCTACCTGACAGCTGATTGGCGCACGCTCCCAGGCTTTGTGGGCGCGCGGCCAGGCTCTATATGAGCCCGCCCCCAACGAACGGCCATTTTTTCTGTTCGGAGATATCTTGGAGGGTAAATACTCTAATCCTCCATCCTGTGGCCCCTCTGCAAGCCAAGGTGTCCCCCCCCCCGGCATCTCGCCCCACTTCCCGCCGCGGGTGATGGTAGTGGGGGTGCTCCCCCCTTCTCTCCCCGTGTCGCTTTCCGCTTCCCGCGATACCCGCGATACCCGAGATACCGGGACAGTAGATGGTAGTGGGGGTGTTCCCCCCCCTTCTCTCCCCGGTCCCGGTGCCACTTCGCTTCCCCCGATACCCGCGCCGTGGGTGATGGTAGTGGGGGTGCTCCCCTCCTTCTCTCCCCGGCTTCCCGCGCCACTTCCCGCGATACCCGCGCGGGACGGAGGTGTTTTCCTCCTTAATCCCCGCCCCAGACCCCGCGCGGGGCTGGAGATTGTAGCGGGGGTGTTCCCCCTTTACCTCCTTGGTCTCCGCTTCCCCACGGTCCCGTGGCTGCCCGCGCAGGGCGGGAGATGGTGCTCGGTCGCGCGGCCTTTCCTCTTCCCCCTGTCGTATGGGAGTGTGTGTATGCATGGGAGAGAGAGAGTGTGTGTGTGTGCGTGCATGCATGGGAGTGTGTGTGTTCATGGGAGAGTGTGTGTGTGTGTGTGTGTGTGTGCATGGTAGAGTGTGTGTGTGTTACCAGAAGTGTCACATCACCCCAATCACCCCGTTACATCACCCTGTCACCCCACCCAATCACCCTGTCACCCTGCCCAATCACCCCGTCACCACGCCCTATCACCCCGCCCAATCACCCCGTCACCCCGCCCAATCACCCCGTCACCCCCCCAATCACCCCGTCACCCCACCCAATCACCTTGTCACCCCACCCAATCACCCCGTCACCCCACCCAATCACCACGTCACCCCACCCAATCACCCCGTCACCCCACCCAATCACCCCGTCACCCCATCTAGTCACGCCCTCTGTCTCTCTTACCCTCTCTCTCTCCCCCTCTCTCTCTATCTCCCCGTCTCTCTCTCTCTCTCTCTCCCCGTCTCTCTCTCTCTCCCCCCTCTCTCTCTCTCTCACCCCCTCTCTCTCTCTCTAACCCCCTCTCTCTCACCCCCTCTCTCTCACTCTCGCTCTCTCTCTCTCTCAACCTCTCTCTCTCACCCCCTCTCTCTCTCACCCCCTCTCTCTCTCTCTCACCCCCCTCTCTCTCACCCCCTCTCTCCTACCCCCTCTCTCTCACCCCCTCTACCTCTCACCCCCTCTCTCTCTCTCTCACCCCCTCTCTCTCTCTCTCTCTCTCTCTCTCACACCTCTCTCTCTCTCTCACCCCTCTCTCTCTCTCTCTCTCTCTCTCTCTCTCTCTCTCACCCCCTCTCTCTCTCTCACCCCCCTCTCTCTTTCTCACCCCCTCTCTCTCTCTCTCAACCCCTCTCTCTCTCTCACCCCCCCCCCTCTCTCTCACCCTCTCTCTGTGTCTGGATCTCTTATTTACCCTATATACCGAAATAATCTATACTGCTTTCTTCAAGATCTGACTCAAGCTTCACATGGAAGACATCGGAACCCCCCCTAACCCAGAAGACAGGTAGGGAACACCTCCCCTCCAATGTATAACATTGCGGGAATGAGGGTACCTGGACATTGAGGGACTGCGGATCAGGTAAGATCCCAGGCGGGATTGCTGCTTTAGATATTGTGAAGCGCGGACGTCCAGACACTGGTTAAGGGGTTCAAGAAACTAGTCATTCACACCTGGCTTTTATTTCTAGATCGACATTTACACACACACACACACACACGTAACAAGGACTTATTGTAGTATAATGTAATACAATAAATACATTTATGTCAAAAACGAATGTTGTTCTGACTAGGAATTTATTAAACGTATTTTATTTATATATTTTATTTTAAAGTGGGGTTGGGGGTGGGACTAAGGTTGTGGGCAGGACTAGGGGCGGGGTTGGGGGCGGGACTAGGTGGAGAGTAGATTTTTTGGTTGGGCGAGTAGATTTTTGGGTGATTTGTCGAACACTGTATATATATATATATATATATATATATATATATATATATATATATATATATATATATATATCCTTTCCTAAATGAGTTTACATCGAGTTGAACGATATACATAGCAGTGTAGAGTCTTTCATACCTGTTCAGGGTGCAGGCTGGGCGTGGATATGCAGAGAGAATAAGGATGGGCGCCAGGAACTTTTATAATACAAAGAAGAGCTTTATTCACATTTGTTTATAAGGCTCCCCATACAAGGACATACCTCCCTTTGGACATATTAACTTGTGGCAAATCATGAAGTTACTCTGTGCTACTTACCATGAAGCCTTCAAGCCTATGTTTGGGTGCTACTCCTGCTTGTTTCACTTAGTATTGCAAACAAGATAAAACATTAGGCGTTCTCTATGTAGATTCACATGTGGTGATAAAGTGAATACCGTGATAGCAATTGTGTGCTCATAATCGTACAACAATAAGGGAATAAAATGGATGATACGCTGCTCGACTCATTAGGATCCTCCTTTGATCCTTGTAGAAGTGGAAATGGTGTTGTTCGAGGAGACATGTGGGATATGGGAAAAAAGTACACATAGTGCAACAATGTCTATAATCCGAGGGTGGCGGGGGGGGGGGGTGATAAGAGAAAGATAGTAAGTGGACAATGCCACGACTCACATGGCCAAGTGAGAACGAAATGCACTGAAAGGTATCTTTTTGAATATCCCTCTGTTTGCCTCCGTCTCCCCAGGGTCTTGTGAAGGTGGTCGGGTGGTGTGTGGAAGGCAGGAAGGCTGTGCCCCCCAAACGTGTGGCAATGGATATCCCGCAAGGATGAATATTTACACAGAGAGATAGTGTAGAAATATATTTATGTATAAAACAAATTAAAAGCAATACTGCACTTACATATAGTGATAGATGGCTCAGACAGAGCATCCACAGCGTGGCGGTGCAGCGTCTCTCCAATAGCTGCGGCACGGGGGAAACCACACTTCCGCGTCCGGCTAGCAGGCTGCAGCATCTGCTGGTTGGAAAACCATGTGATCCTCCTACGGTGGCTTTCTGGAGCTCCGAGTAGCGACGTCACGGCCAACAACGCGTTTCGCAAATACAGAGGGTTATCCACAAAGATACCTTTCAGTGCATTTCGTTCTCACTTGACCATGTGAGTTGTGGCATTGCCCACTTGCTATCTTTCTCTTATCATCATCCCCCCCCCCACCCTCTGCTCTGGATTATTGACATTGTTGCACTATGTATGCTTTTTTTTTCCATATCCCACATATGACTCTGAACTCCCCGAACAACACCATTTCCACTTCTACAAGGATCAAAGGGGAATCCTATTGGGTCGAGCAGCTTATCATCCATTTTTATTCACTTGTTGTATGATTATGTATATAGCACCAACTGTTTGCAAAATTACCATACGGACAGACTAATACACAAGGAAGGATTATAAAATTCAAGGAGTGGATCAATAGATTGTAGTAGAGAGAAGGGCAGATTAATTACGCTCCGGTTCAGGTTAGGGCACGTGAGACAGTGTTAACTCTCATTGAAGTCAATGGCCAAGATCCACAAAAAGGTGCTGAGCTTCAGCACTCCATGCTATGGGAGAAAAGGCGTGCCAAAGCTTAGCACTATTTTGTGGATCTGGGCCAATAGGAGTTAAAGCCAGACCGGTAACCCGTACCAAAACATGATGAATCTTGCCCCCAAGTGAGAAAGGAATGAATGTCCTAAAGAGTTTATTGTCCAGGTGAAAAACTTATAGACAGGCAATAGATGTCAGGGCAACCATCATGTACTGTGTTTGCACAGTAAGGAGGTATTAAATACACAACCTATTATCTCTTCAGGTGTTGGGTTACCAGGAAATGGTGTACTAGAAAGTTAGCAAAGGATCCAGTTCCTTTTGACAAATTGGGGTTTTAAAACAGCAAATATGCTCTGTCCTCTCAGTTTCCGGTGGAGCCATCTCAGAACAGAAACTTTTGGAGCTGAAGGAGTTAATAATGGCAGATAACATTTTGGGCTCCCAGAAGTTATAATGCTACCAATCTCTTATCAGCTTTCCATGCTGCCATTCAATCATGCACAGCCACTCCAGGGGCTTCAAAAGATGATTAGAGCAGGCATCCAAACACAGGCCTGCTTTACTGGAGCTTTGCGTGCAGTGTATAAGAAATCTAATACTGTTCCATTGTTTGACAGCGAGACTCAAATTCGTACATTCATGGGTCCTCCACAAACACAGACGGTGCTACAAGCTGCACTACATCTGAGCAGCCTAATATCAGAGGTGCAGTATTCATAATCCATCAAATGTGTATCTATTTCAATACCCTGGATAGCAGGGGGATCGAATGTTTCTAACCATAGTCAAGCCATTTGGTGTCCCAATCCCTGAGTTTGAATGACCGTATTCTTTTAAAGGTACAATTCCACATAGTCGGTATATTGGATTTCTTAGGGGGTCTCTGAATGGCCCACCCTGTCATTATCAGAGAACCAATAAAGATAAGGGGAGGGAGGATTCTGGCTGTAGAAGAACTTGCTGATCACACAGTGACATGACAAACTGACATCATACAGTGACATCATACAGTGACATCACACACTGACATCATACAGTGACATCACACACTGACATCACACACTGACATCACACAAGGGAGCAGCCAGAGAAAATGAAACCCCTCCCAAGCCGCACCTCAACAAAGAACATACAGTACTTGATAATTGCTCATAGTTGAGAGCGTGTGAGCAGCTATGAAAAACTTGCATGTTACTCCATTAAAAGGCATCACAACTAGAGATCCCCGAATTTACGGAAAATCCGCTCTACCACTATTTTGCTCCAACTTTATTTCAAGTTCTAAAATTGGCTAAAAGTTCTCCTAAACGTTGTTGAAAAACTAAACTAAAAGCGAATGTACTGCCAACCTGTGTGACAATATAAAGGGAACTGATCGACTATTTCCCTCCACTCACGTGATGTGAGGACTTTTCAAGTCTGTCACAGAGTTAAATGAAACAGCCTATCAGTCCCCTTTATATTGTCACAAAAATCTGCGCTATATTCTCTTTCTGTTTTATTTGTTTGTAACCGGGGATTATTTGTGTTCTGACGTTTTTCTGCCATTGTTTGAGGGATTTAGGAAAGTCCCTTTCCAAGGAGCTGCATCTTTTCCCAGGGGTTGTATTGTGTGTTATTCTTACATTTACACACATACACACACATACACACATACACACATACACACACATATATATATATATACACACACACACATATACACACACATACACACACATATACACACACATACACACACATATACACACATATACATACACACACATACACACATACACACACACACACACACATTTAAATAAGTGATTATTTGCGCTTGTTTTCTTTTTTCACTTTTTGGCGACCTACAGACACATTTTCACGTGGTTCGCAAACGTGAGCGAAATATTCTGCACATCTGTAAATCTCAACCTGCAGTGGTTATGATGTGAAGCAGCTTTTTGCCATGCTCTCTCCTTCACTTGAGTTTTTTCCTGTGCAGTGAAGTGGAGTAACTTGTTTACTGATTCAAATAAACACAGTGTATTTCTTCGCAGCGATACATCAAGTGGAACCTTAGCTGCTTTAAGGTTCCAATAAATAAATCTTTTAGAAATCCCTGATATGGATGCAGTATATTATTTCACAAAGTTATTAACATATAAAAAAAAAATCCCTGACTGCTATCGTATAATACTGTCACGTAGCGAGAGTCATCTCCTCCTTCAATCAGATAAACTCCCTTTCATCTTTAGTATTCATTACAATAATGGAAAATGGAGTGATATATGTCTTTGGTAACTGTATGCAGGTGGATAACCTTGAGAATCTGTGTTGTCTGGTTATATTTCTCTGTTGACTATGCTGACATTGTTTTTATTTTGACTCAGACAAACTGTTGAATTACCCCTGAAAGTCCTTGACAAGCAGATTTTCTAGGACCCCCACATTGTAAGGCATTGATGATTTGGTTTGCCAATGGCTAATACCACCCCAAGCACAATAACCTCCTTATAATCAACAGCTGACACCGATGACTCTAGACTCTGCCATACACTTTGTTTGAGTGGAGTAGGTCGGGCACTGATGGATGAGTGAAGCGGGGAGGCGTGGAGGGGAATTTGCTGTATATATGACCAAACCTTCATCCAATCAGAGTCCTCCATTTCTTAACGTTCTGAGCAGCCAACTTCTTTGGTGCCAAGAAAAGAAAGAAAAGGGTATTTAAGCTGCGCAGGGTGGAGCATTTTGATCAGTTAACCTTAAAAACAATCCATGGGGTATCTTTAATGGAACCAGTAGCCCACACTTTTGCCATGTTCCTGCCCCATGCGTATCAAGCAAAACATACTAAATTGACTAAAACTTGGATTTTTTCGATGCAATAAAGAAGGGATCTGAGAACATTAGTAGAAATTACCTTTGCACAATCGAGTAACTTAATTTACAGATATTATGGAACAGCAAGAAACTCCAAGTGCAATGGTTATGATTGATGAGATATAGTTTGAAATTCAACAAAAGCTATCTGTTGGCTTTGTGTGGCAGGAAAATGTATCACTCACAATCTTGCATTTCTTTTTTTTTTTTTTGGATTTTGATGTGTGTCCCTCAGGGGAAGCATAAATTAGCGTTCAATTGGAAACACTTTGGAATTGGATCTCCTGCAGGGCAAAGCTCTTTAGCATTCTGAAAAAAACGGCTGCTATGCCGCATTCACTACATTTACTGACTCTCTGTCTTCCTCTCTTTATTCCTCTTGTAGAGCCATTGCCATCCTTGTCTTTGAAATACGTTGTCAAAACTTGAAAGGCCCTTTACAATTGACAAGGGGGAATATGTAACCAATAATGCCCTACTCAGAGGGCCTATGCCAGAAAATACTGTGAGGATGGAAAGCTCCAGAGGCAAAGGGGTGTCAAATATGATCTCTGTCATTCAGTCGTAGAAGTTCCATCTTTGTCATTGCTAGCTGATTTGTTTATATATTGAGGCATCCAGCTGTGTCTGTAGTAACGCCTGTTTACAACTGTAAATGAGTGCTTCAGGATATATGGAATCGTCCCTGTATTAAGAGAAGCCTGAGCTGTTACTGTATATGTGTGGGATTAGTGTGAATCCAATGAATACGAAGTACATTACAATAATTCAGCCCAATAATCATTATTCCTTGTGGCTGGAGGCTGTCTTTCCTCTCAATTTTTTGGATATACAGTTCCGGAGCAGGATTGACGCGACGTCTAACTGAGGCGCACCCGGAAGTGAAACTCCATCATCTGTCTATCCGTGAGGCACAGGTCCCGGCCGTGAGTGTGGCTGATTCATACATCCTTGGCTCTTGCTACAGTTCTCCTTTAAACTATCAAACAAAAATTGTGAATGTTGGTCACTCAGAATGTTGTTCATTACAGTTTGATTATCCAGCAGGATTGCGGCAACTAGATTTAACTAGTTAATTTAGTGGAATGAATCATAGAAAATCTGTTGAATACTTATAGGACGAAAAGATGGGCCCTTTAAAAAGAAGCTGGAGTTTATTACTGTAACTTTTAAAAACAAACAGAGTGATAGAACATATTGCTAAATAATGAGAACATCATAGTAAGCGCTAGGGATGCGATTCCATTGATAAAAATATCAGCTGATGGTCTAAGGAAGACCTTCTGTGCGTAGTCTTCAGGGTCATGCAAAAAGCACAACTTGTGCACCTACATAGGCCAATCCGTACCTGGTCTGGTGGGAGGAGTGGGAGATCTTTAGGGAGCAAATTAAGAAATGGAAGCAGCACATACAGTGATAGGTCCATTACATCGATGATGGGACGGTGCTGTGGTCTTCTGCCACATGTTTGTGTAGATGGTCAACATGAATATATATAGTGAACCTCTGAAAATAGCCCAGAGAGTATTGTGTTTCTGGATTTGAAAATGAGGAACGATGGACCGTTGCAAAACCTCAATTTTCATAAAGAGTTACTCCTCGTTAAAGGACATTACATCCGAAACGCGTAGGAGGTTGCTCAACTCCCTTGGGCGATGTTCATTTTTTGAATAAAGAATATTACATTTTTTACCACCTGGCTCCCTGGCAGTGCGCTGCTTTATTCTTCTTTGGCTATTGGATTTCTACCTTTGCGGCTGGACATGCCATCACAGACTCATGGAGGCTCAGGAGAGGGTAAGATTTATTCAACCTGCTATTTGAAGAGTGTTCTTAAACTCCAGTATTGATTTCGTTTTTCTCCATTGAGATAACTTCAGGTTGATTTATCATCACCTTGATTTCTTCAGGGAGATATTATGTTCTCATCTCAATGGTTTATCACTCAAGATACCGTACTTTACCCACTCCACACTAGAGTCTTACTCCAGAGTCTCAAATATAAGGATTATTGAAATAAAACTATATATTCCAAAATCCTTGGAGCACCCAATTTCTCATATGCTGGAGTAATCTATATGGTTACTTGTGTCTGCTGATGCAAATACGTGGGGAAACCATGTCAACAACCATGCAGACGAATATTGGAACATATAGAGACCATCAAAACAGACATTCACGGTGTACCGCTCGTGCTACCCGCAAACCTGACAAGACCCCGGTAGTGAGGTAGAGAAGGGAGAACCCACACACCCGCAGCAACGGGGGCATGCCCGGGGTGTGGTATTGAGCGTAGACGGGTCTTGGGCTGTAGAGAAAGGTTAGTCGGGTACTTGCCAGATCCTGGGTTCCAGAGGGAGGCGTAGTCGAGTCCGTAAGCCAATGGTCTGGGAGTAGAGAGAGCCGCGTAGTGAGTGTCTGTTTGCAGAGTCCGAGGAGTAGAGAGGGAAGCGTAGTCTAGTCCGAAGCCAGGGGTCAAGATCCAGAGAGGGTACGTAACCAGGACAGGTCAGGAACAAGGGGACTGGAAACACAAGGGAGAGCAAAGCACAAAACAAGACAGCACGAAGCCACAGATGATTATGCTGAGCACTGACTGAATGCGGGGACAGGAACTAAATGAAAAGGAAGGGCCAATGGGAGAAGAGGAGGAGCAGAAGAGCGTCCCCAGAACTGCAGGGATAGGGAGAAGAGCCAAGGGGGAGGATTAGGGGCGGTTGCGCTGCTTGCGTGCGTTGCGCAGCGTCCCGCGATGGCTGGGGGCGGGGACAGGCGCAGGAGACCGCCCACAAGAAGCACGGTTCCACGCGCACCCTGTAACGCTGGTGCGCGGGACCCGGCTGGCGCGGGGAAGGAGGAGGGAACTGCCAGCATCGGAGCAGGAGGGAGAGCCGAAGCAGCGGGGACCGGGGTGAGTGAGGAGGGGGCACGTTGTGCAGGACGTGCCCCCGGATCCCTTGCACACGGCCTACATTTTAGTACTGGCTACATCCCGCTTGGTATAAGGAGAGGGGATTGTAATATTGAGAGCGGAATCTACACAGAAAAAGCATTATCCCCAATGGCCATAATGAAGGTTTTTTTATTTGCATTCTTCATTAAATAAAAGATGTTGTACACAGTTAATCTGGTTAATCTGTCGCAAACCCTTATGGAATTGTGTTTATTTTCTCTATATATTCAATATTTTCATTTTTAAAGTGGTCTACTTTTATTATTTTTGGTTTTTCTTATTATTACTTTGGGCCACCAGGGAAAGGTATATTAATATGTCATCTCCTATTAGTAAGGAACACGTTATTTGTTGCAAGTCTAAGTATCCATGATTGCGTATACAATCATGCTGGTTGCCATAGTGACAGTTGGCAAATAACGAGGCTCCGGAGCCTGAGTGAGCCTCGGAGTGAAATACGGGTCGGTCTTGGTGACATTGGTTTGTGTGATGTCACAGACGTGACCTATAGTGTAGTACAGTGATTTTCAACCACGGTTCCGCCAGCACCCCTCAGGGGTTCCGCATCCGCCAGGGGGGGGAAGAGCTGGGATAACTCCCCCAGCTGTTCCAGGCCCAGCGACATGGCAGCACCCCCACCCGGCATCAGCAGCAGCCGCACTTTCCTCTCCCTGCTTCTGCCATCAACGTCCGGCTGTAAGGATTCTGCTCGATCTGTGCCAGGTTTTGCTGCCAGTTCTGTGTTTTTGCAGCTCCTGTCGGTCTTTGCTGTCGCATGTTCCTGTTACCTGTTGGATTCCCTGTTGCTGACCTCGGACCGTGACCCCAACCTCGCTGCTTTCAGCCTGCCCTGACCATTTGCCTGTACCCTGGACTCCAACGGATACTCTTACAGGACTCTGTCCCTGGGCTGTGGTCGGTTTATTTGCATCTCTACCTCAGCCCGGCGGGTCCGCTTCCTGATTTGAGACGAGCGCGGTCGCACCGGCTGATAGGAGAGAGAGTTCTGGTGTAGTATCTATCTGGCTTCCAGTGCTCTACAGAAAATCCTTATGCCTTCCTGTAAGGTAATAGGTTAAGTGCTATTTAGGGATTGTATATAAGGAAATAGGATTTCTTATGATTGAGCCACCTGCGCTGAAGCAGGGACTGAGCTTTGCAGGTCTCTCGGGCAGAGAAGCCGTTTAATGGAGCCCAGTATTTAAAACACGACACCGAATCTGTGAGAATGAAGCTGAGTCACATATCAGCTGCTTGGTCATTTGTCAGAGCAATGGACAAGGGGCTAATGATGGTCACTTGCAAATATGCATTTCTTTCTAAATATGAAAGTCTACGACCGCCCCGTATCAACATTTACAAGCATTTCGCTGATGTTATCACACAGGCAGCAATCCGTTCCTCCTCATTAAATTCAGTCCCCGCAAAAAGAAGACGATCTGTTAAAGATGTAGTTCAAGCTCCCGTTTTTATATTTATTTTTTTTATTTTATTTTTTACTTCAATAGTTTCATGTGGGCAATCTCTACTTACCTGAAGAACTGCATAGCTGCCGGTCAATTCGTTCTCCATCTATTGATCGGCAAAGTTTGGTGACATCTTTAGATCTGGGGAATGTAAATGGTTGCTATAGGAACAAACATGCTTGTTAAAATAGAATACAAGAAAATTGGTCTTTCAAAGCTGTTTTTTTTTTTTAAACAGAAAATTTACTACAGAACTGATTTATTAAACAAAAACACACATGCAGGATATTGCTTGAACTGCAGCTTTAACCCCTTTGCTTTGCAACGTGGTTATGGGCTCTCTGGTAGCAAAAGGGTTAAGGCAGGGGTGGACAACACCAGTTCTCAAAGGCCACCGGCAGTGCCAGGTATTGGGATATCCCTGCTTCAGCACAGGTTGCTCAGTCATTGGTGGCCCTTGAGGGCTGGAGTTGGCCACGTCTGGGTTAAGGGGCAAACGCACCTGATGTGATCAAATGCTGGATAATTACCCCTGAGTATCGTCTCACCTGAGGCATTAAGGATGCTCTGCATCGGAGTCTCCCAGCTGCAAGACTGCAAGTAAAACAGCACCAGATTTATGCATTTTAAGCAATGTGTTGCCCTCTGACACACACAGGGGTATGTACGCATAGTATTTTGCATTACAAGTTGAATGTGTTGCTGCATTGATTCACAGTACTAGTACTTTCTTAAATCACAGCAAGTTCAAGTGAGTTGATGACCTTCGGAGAAAGTTAATGAGAACCAACAAGTGTACAAAACCAGCAGAGGTACAATAATAGTTGTTTTCTCAGTGGAAGCTATATACATCTACATCTTCGTCTCCCCAAAGGCGAATGCCTGATGGGGTTCCACAAGAGCTGCTCCTCTCTGCACATAACCAGTGTGCTAAGGGTTAATCTCTGCATTTGCTTGCTGCTGTTTCGTCAGCCCCACCCTCTGGAATGCTAATGACCCAAGAGGACAAAGGACTCTGAAACCACAGCTGCATTCATTCTGAACCCCTTCAGTCTATATCTGCATCGCCCCAAAGGCGCGCCGCTTTTGGCGTGGTCGAAGGGCAGCTAAAGGGTGTGATCCGTTTGTTGGTGTTAAAATTGCTGTATTTCAATCTGAAACTCACCAGCCCTTTTATCCCTTGCACCCTATTTCCCAACTCTAACTGTCCATGAAATGTATGTGAATGGATTGAATAACCTCTGTTCTTTTAATGTAACCATGTATTTTTATACCTCTGTGCCCAGGACATACTTAAAAATGAGGTGACTCTCAATGTATTACTTCCTGGTCAAACATTTTATAAATAAAATAACTAAATATACAATTATAGAGGAAGAAAAACATGTTGTCCTTTATATACTCGAAGGACCTTTCAACTTCATAATGTGTTGTTGTATGTACCAGGTTTTCTAGGAAAGAGTCAAGCTGATTAATGAGGACCAAATGAGTTTAATATTCTGTCCATGGTTCATTTATGTTGAATCTCAAACATGAAACACTCCCTGTAATTGTATGCTCTCTGTATACCGGCACCATATATACAGTATGATGTGGTGTGAAGTAAAGTCCCATCAGCTATTCTGTGTTAAAATGCCATTTTTCATTCCCTAACCTTTACATGCAAAGTCTTAGATCCAGGTGAAACTTTGCAAACTGGTGTTTTCATTTTCAATCTAAAATATTTTTTGGGTTTTTGATCATGAACAAAAAAAAATGTTTTGTTTTCTAAAAAAATCCACGAGATAAAATCCCATTTTGTCGTATTTTCGGAACATTAAACTATTGGGGAAAAAAACCGTTCAGGTTTTATTTTTATTTTTTTAAAGTTAAACAATTTTATTAAAATAAAAGATATAAAAAACACCAACTAAACTCTTTAAAAAATAAATAAATAAAATCCAACTCAGAATTTGAATCGCATTTGGAATCCACAAAGTTCAGATTAATAATAATAATAATAGCATGTTCTTATATAGAGCTGCTATTTTTACGTAGCGTTTTACAGAGACATTTTGTAGGCACAGTCCCTGCCCCGTGGAGCTTACAATCTATGTTTTATGGTGCCTGAGGCACAGGGAGATAAAGTGACTTGCCCAAGGTCACAAGGAGCCGACACCAGGAATTGTACCAGGCTCCCCTGCTTCAAACTCAGTGTCAGTCAGTGTCGTTACTCACTGAGCCGCTCCTTCTCCCTATTTCAAACCCGCGAACATGTCAACCCTTATTTTGTGTGTAGTGACATTTTATTAGTCATTTTTTTGATCAAAAAAAGCGAGAAACTTAAAGGAGCTATCCATGCGCTTTTTTTTTTTACATGTATTTTTTTACCCAGGATTGAATATGGGGTTCTCCTGAGCTGAGCCCCAGTCATTTAAGCCCCGGGTACCCCCTGATTCCGGAGGTACTAGCCTCCATAATAGGTGCAGGTAGCCACTCCAACTGAGTAGCTGGGCTTTAAATTTAAAGCTCCTGCATTACATGGGCCAATAGGAAGCTGAACCTGATGATGTCACAGCTTCCTATTGGCCAAAAGGGTGCGGGAGATTTGAGCACCAGCCATTACGTTATCCCTGGTAGCAGAGCGGCTACCGGCACCTAATACGGAGGTCAGTATCTCCAGATCAGGGGGTCCCCGGAGATTAAATTAACGGGGTTCAACTCTGGAGACCCCCTGCATTAATCCTGGGTAAAAAAAAAAATAATTCTTAAAAATGTTTTTTTTTTAATGTTGGGTTGCCACTTTAAGAGTAACATATAAGATAACAGGAGAAGGAGCGGCTCAGCGAGTAAAGACACTGACTGGCACTGAGTTTGAAGCAGAGGTACCTGGTTCAATTCCCGGTGTCGGCTCCTTGTGACCTTGGGCAAGTCACTTTATCTCCCTGTGCCTCAGGCACCAAAAACGTAGATTGTAAGCTCCACGGGGCAGGGACCTGTGTCTGCAAAATGTCTCTGTAAAGCGCTATGTAAAACTAGCAGCGCTATACAAGAACATGCTATTATATTTGTAGTATTGTAAGGCCTCGGCCATGTTCCTTGCTTGCTGACGCGCGCTCCCGCTCAGCACTGAGCCCTTACAGCCGCAATTAGAGCGGCTTTAGTAGGGACTCGTCTGCGCTTCCGGAAGCGCAGGTCTTAGGGAATTTAAAATTCAACCGCTTGCAGGCGCGACAGGCCGGTCACGTGAGGGCGAACCAGCTCCGTGACGGCCCGCTGACAGCGCAAGCAGGGAGCATGGCCGAGGCTTTAGATTGAAATGCTTATTCCTTTCTAACCTGTTTCTGTAGATGCAACTTAGCAGCCTTCAATCTGAATCACAGTGCTGGCAGCCAGTCTTATCACCAACAGATATCAGATTAAGATCATTAAAAAAAAAAAACTCAAAATATATTGTTTATTACAATGTAAAGAGTTGAAAAAATAATTTATACTTTAAAAAGGTGTCAAAAAGCTCAATTTAAGCTAATAAGCATGACACTGACTCACTAGTACACCTCGGTCCAAGGAGTGACTGTCCCTTTATGTGTATGGTACTTTTATGTGATGGTCCCTTTATGTGTAGGGTCTCTTTATGTGACTGTCCCTTTATTTGTACTGTCCCTTTACGTGACTGTCCCTTTACGTGACTGTCCCTTTTGAAGTTAATAATTATATAGAAATAGCCGTGTTAGTCCAGTTGCGATAGTGGAAAATAAATGAGTACTTTGGTGATACCTTTTTTTTATTCAGACAAACAATTGATATTTTAGGACGAGCTTTCAAGAGCTCTCCTCTCTTCCTTTGGACAATTAAAGGAGTCAGTCTCCTTATTGTGATTAGTACAGGAGAGGCTGCCCATGATATCCTTAATTATACTCGAAATCAATCAAGGGCTTTGCACATGATGAGATAATCAAGCCTGTGTCTCTGACGTCTTGTTTAATTTGATACCAATGCGACCTGATCACGGGATATCACCAGTGTAATCACATCCTCACACCCAGGTACAGGTTCTGGCATTGATTGAACATAAGTCATGCTGCATATCCACCCTTTAGCAATGTATACTTCTATAGGTACAGTACAGTATGTCTTCAAAGTTCCTTCTTCAATTTTTTGTTGCAAATTTCTGTAACATTTTGAGTTGTTCAAAACTTCGGGGATTTTTTCTAAAGTAAAAGTATATAAAGGGTCATCTAATGTGACCTGTGTTTGGGGTCGCGTGACCTGCACATTGACTGTTAACGCTTGGCTAACTGATCTGGGGCTATTTTTCGTGAATATTTTCACAGTTTATTTTTTCTGTGAATTTTGCCCACTTTGTGGAAATGTCTCTCTACCAACTAGGAACCAAATGAACTGGGAGAAGGAGCGGCTCAGTGAGTAAAGACACTGACTCTGGTCATTCTGCTGCCCCTCATTACTTTGCCAAAGAGATAAAGGCAAAGAGCAGTAATTGCCAGTTAAGGTTAGAATTAAACAGACCTAAAGAAAATTGAAACATATACACTTTTACCCAGGACGCATTAAAGGGTTATTAGGGTTAAAACAAAATGGGTTTACCTGAAAGGGTAATCATATTTTAAGCTTTGTATGACATATTACAGTGAGTACGCTAGCATTACTGCATTTAGTGACCCAACAAACGAAGGCGTCAAATCTTTCAGTTCACATACTGAGCTTTATACTTACGGAAAGTGGACTGTAAATTAACGAACCTGTCAATTAGTTATGGAGCTTCAGTAAACTACCTAAATTAAATTCGATTGGCGTCGGAGGGAGAACACTGTCAGTAATTAGGATTTATGGCCCGCCTTATTCATCCAGCAGGGGAAAGGAAAAAGTTTATCTGAGACTTCATGCATTGGCTAAGGGCGAAAACGGGGACGGTTTGGATGAGTGAATTTGCAGTGGTCTGCTTCTCATGCACTTCTTTAGTAAGAAAAAGTGGGGCACAGGCTCCCATTGGCACTGCACATTATGTGTTCTGTCTTATTGCCTCTGATTCTTTATCTCAGTAGCTACCACATATGTTTCAAATTGATACATGTTTATGTTAAAGGTATCATTATATGGGTTAGTTTGTGTCAATTTTGATCTACTTAGTTGATCCCCAAGCTTTGCTTATTTCTAGCTGTGCATTGGATACTGAAGGATGATATCTGTTTTAATTTATGTTCATTCCAATTTTCACTGTCTGTAGTGGTCTCTCCGGTGGTGAGACAGTTAAACAGCTCTTCACCCATCATGCCTCTGCTCTGGATCATTATTGGGCCAGGTGTGTCTTGGCGGTAGCTGTTTCCCCACGGTAGCTGTTTCCCCACGGAGAGGCAGCTGTTTAAGACATTCTGTGTAGAGCACTGGTCACTCTTTGAGAAAGCGCCTTCACGGAGAGAAACGTGTCAGAGGACCCCTGTTTTGTGTGTTTTTTTTGGCCAATATGCCCATTAAATAGTTTTATTTTCATACCTGCCCCCAGCCCTCTATTTTTGCTGGCTGTGCTCCATCTTCTTTTCTCCATACTACACATTAGTAAGCTCACATTCCTAATGGAAGTAACAAAGGAGGGAGAGGGACGAGGGGGTATGATACCTTTTATTGGACCAACAAGCAGTTGATATGTTACAAGCTTTCCAATCTCTAAGGCAGGGGAGAGCAAAGGGGGCGCAAGATTTTCTGGAGGCGGGGAGCGCGGCGGTTACAGAGGCCCCCGCGCTCTTCCCCCAAAGCATTTAAATTAAATGCCAAGGGAACACACGTGGCCTCTGTAACCTCTCTTCCACCTAGTTTCCGATGGCGCGTCGTTATGGCAACGTGATATCAAATGATTACGCGGCGTCATTTGACTATGGAGACAAGGTAAGAGGGGGGGTGAGCAAGAGTTGGAGAGCATGCAGTGCAAACGTTTGTGCACCCGTGCTCTACGGGTTAGTCTTACCAGATGAAGGACCATGAGAGGTTGGAAAGCTTGTAACAGATCAACTACTTGTTTGTCCAATAAAATGTATCATACCCCCTCCTCCCGCTCCCTCCTTTCTTACTACATGGAAGAAAGGACCAACACTTCTCCCCCCTTCTTTGCCATCCATAATGGAATAATCACAGATGCCTCAAACCGGAGTTGATTGTGCAGTATGTTTTGTATGAACGGTATGTCCCGATTCATGTCAAACTTTGACAACCATTTGCTCTTCGAAGTGGGACTCCCACCAGGAAAGCCAAGTGAAGGTATGTATGGATATCTTTATATAGCGCCGTCTATGGACATAGCGCTTCACAGCAGTAATACACGTGACATAATAAACATAGCAGTAACATTAGGAAAAGGAATCTCTGCCCCGCAGAGCTTACAATCTCAGAGAGAATTGCTAAACGCTTAATGGGAAGAATCCAAGATTTCCGTCGTCCTCATTATCTATTATAATTATTTGATAAGCCGAATTAGTAAGCAAGTTTTGGAGAACAGAGTTATACAGTTCTCACTAGCCCACATTACTGTATCTGCTGAATGATGTCACAAGGTCAAGCATTAAAAGGAAAAAGTTATAGGCAATTTGTGTACACAACTGTGCAAATATATTCCAGATAATAAAATACTCTTATAATATGAGTTTAAGAACCTGTTTGAAGAGTGAGGTCTCTCTCCTTCATTACTGAGGACACAAACCTTGGCCCTCATTAACTGGGATTTACTTACTGCAACAACAAAAAAAGGATTCCGATATTTTTACTTTTTGTCTTGTTTTTGTTGAGTCCCTTGCAGGCTGCTATACATTTTTTGCCATTAATGCTGACCAGAAGACGTCCCAAGACCTCACGTGCTACTTATTTAAGGCATTGATTGCAGTTGCTGAATTATTCATGAATCTCTCCGGTTGTGGAAAAGATAACTGCATAATGATCTGAGTGAAACTCCCCATCCTCGCATGTGTCCCAGCGATAACGCAGCAAAAGGGAATCATTTGTTAACAGGTTGTAAATGGAATCCTTAAACATCTGTATGTCGGCTGCAGGAGAAGGCCAAGGTATGAATGGGATATTTTATTAAGCAGACTCTATACAGACCATGCCATCTGTCAGCCCAGGCGTGTCGATGCCTAATTTATTTAAATGAACTCGACGTGGGTCTACTCACACGTTTTAATTAAGAACGCGTATTATTTATACGTAACGGGGACCGGGTGCAAACACAGTAACAACCCACCAATCCAGCACTTTTTTTTGGAACCATGGCTGCGATTGACGTTTTTTTCATATGCAGGTGCTACCTGGTGACACTTGCTCTTCAGGTAAATGACCTCAGTCGACATTTTCGGAGGGCGTCGTTTTCTGTGCCTCGTTCCGGGTATAAGACCAGGAACGAAAGGAGGCACAGAAAATGTCACCATAGAGCCAGATTAATGGCGACTCCATCGGTGCCTCTGTAAACTCCAGCATCTCCTCCTGCTATGATTTGGTATTGCATTGCTATGACAACGCGACGTACTGTGCCGTCGCAATGTCACTTGACACCACCTTGCAGGAGGAGATGCCGGGTGCATAAGGTAAGGCCTCGGCCAGGGTGGTGCTGAGCGGGCGGGTGCGCTGGCCGGTATGAAACACATGGAGGCAATGTGTGTGGCCAGTGTGAGTAAGCGCTTAGCGGCTAGCAGAGCAAGCAAATTTGAATTTATCGTCCGCAAGCGCGTCACGTGAGCAGTTCGCCCACTGAGGGCGAACCAGCTCTGTGACGTCAAGGCCGCGCCCCCCTAATCGCCCCCGCCCCCCACGCGCGCACCTAGCCAACCACAAATCTCCCGGCCAAGCAGGGAGCGTGACGTCATCGCGCATGAGCGCCAGCGTGCTCGCTCCCTGCCTGGCCGCAGCCTAAGAGGCTCCGCGCTCTCTTGGGGGCAGCGGCTCTCTGTGCTCACCTCGGGCGTTGAATTCAGTAGAAGACTGAATGAACACTTTGAGTTGCCCTCCGTTAAATGTGCATTTCCTTTTCCTCTGTGCGAGCTGGCTGCTTGCTTCCTCCATCATGATCGGGCAGAGCTTTCTGGTAGCAGAATGAAAAGAGGCCCCCAAAAGTAACCGTTAATAGGGCATGTAGCCATTTCCTGTAATTATTCTACACAAATGCAATATATTTACGCATGGACTAATGATTATGCAAGATGTAAAAATGAGAAATAGTCTATGGCACTAATTTAAGATCTTATTGGAATATTTTAATTTGCGACTTTTTTGCAGGAACTCTAAATTGGGGTCTATATTATATATATATATATTATATTCTCATTACAATATGTTAGATTGTCTATGACATATACTTTATCCCTGGAGCTTTTTCTTGTCTTCTCCAAAGCGCCCGGATTCTGTACTGTGGAAACCTGTACATACAGATACAATGGCCGTTATTCGAACATTTCACACGTTAACGGGTGATGGAGCTTGATTTCGAGATATTCTCGCGTTAAGACGTGAGATTAGTAGTGTTTTGATCGAATGCAGAAAATAGCATTTTAGCATTTTTATCCTTGATAAAGTGCTATTGCACGGAACATGTACGAAGATTGTCAGACCTCTGTTTTTAATGGACGAATAAAGCTCATTTTTGGATACACTTTTTGACCCACTCTCTTGGCTGTGCACTAAACTTCCTATTGTGCTTGCAATTAACATTGGCAGTGAAGCCATTCTTGAGAAATCACAATGCAGGTCTTATTACAGCTGCGCATGCTTGTGAAAATGGCAAAGACCTTTCTCAGCCCAAAATCAAAGATAATGTGCCTTTTATTTTTTTAACTCATGTCTCATGGCAGGGCAGGGGGAGGTGTTGAGAACTCATCCAATCCTTTTTCCTTAGCTTTGGCTTTGGGGGGGGGGGGGTAAGGTGGTGGGGAAAGGTGCAATGAAGTTACAATAAACCGCCTTTGGCTAAAGCTGTGATGACAGTAGAATGATAATCATTTGAAGTTTTTTAAAATGTATTAAGTTAGATCTCCCTGGAGAACATGCAATCCAATTACTATACAATACTGTAAAATATTAGCATGGCAAAGTTTTAAAAGCGTAAAGCTGTTAATACTGACGGACTGTATACAAGTAAAAAAGGCAACGTTTTAAAAAAGCGAAATTAGAGTTCCATCGAACTTCATCCTTACAGTATCTTTTGCTGCTCGATTTCAAACTTTCCTGGAAAAAAATTACAGGGAATGCTATTATTTCCGGTACTGCGCATGCGTCAACTTGCGCTACAGTATATGGTGCATGTCTACAAGCATACTGTACACTGCTGTAGAGTCATTGGGAATTAAAGCTACTGTAATACTGTATAGTGTAACACTGTATAGTACAGTACATTATATTTACCTTCATTATAAACTTTGCCAACCGGGTGGAGATGAGCCAATGTCAGAGGTGTATTGTGCGTAGAAGCAGTGGTCACTCATGTCATCTGCATTATAGTTGACATTTGACTGCTGAAGCCGGTAGTCAGATGCGGCCAGATAGCAATCATTGTCAAGTGCAAAAAAGGTGTGTGAGGCGCTTCTCATAGAGGTGCGATAAATTATATATTAAATTAAACCTGTTAATAAAAATGAAAAAAGTGCTCTTATGTGTATAAGTGAATAATATAAAAATTAGTGAACGTCGCAGCTCAACCCTCTAAGGAGAAGATCCAATTTCTCCTGTCGTTGATTGTAGAAAGGTAGCTTGTGGGGAGCGCAGATGTCACCATATGTGGGAAGATAAATGAAAATATATAGTGTAGTATGTTCTACAGAAAAAACAACTTAATGAATCACAGTTGGGGACTCACAATATCCCAATGTGAGCCCCAACTGTGATTCATTAAGTTATTTTTTCTGTAGAACATACTACACTATATATTTTCATTTATCTTCCCACATATGGTGACATCTGCGCTCCCCACAAGCTCATTTCAGCAATCATTGTCAACAGGTGGGGTCAGGTAGCAAGGATTGTAATCAGGCGGGTTCACTAGGTTTTCAGTGATGGTCGGCCAGTTATTCCCATCATGTTGGCAAGCCAGGGTTGGTACATTGCGGGGTCGGGAAATATGAATCTTAAATGGATTAAACCCGACTTTTCTCCTTTTGAAGCTACCATCAGCAAACATAAAGGCAAAACCTGGGAGCACAGACCAATAACCCCTGCTATCTCCCTCAGGAGGGGCAGTGCGAAAAAAGCAATCCTCATTAGTTGAAATTTGCCTTATCGAATGCTTCCACCCACGACGGTTAGGTGAAAATTTGAAAAAAATCGTAGTTCTCAATGATATGATGATATATCACTGCTAAAGTCACCTTCTTATCTGTTCCAGCATTAATTGCAGAAAATATTAGATATGCATAACAAACGCTCGGTTTTTAATAAAGACTTGGCATGATGTTGAGTGTACAGGTTCGGTCTATTCAGCAATTGTGCGGGCATAGAAATTGAGAATAATGTACCCAACATTGTGCTTAGATTCTTAAATTATGAAAACGCCTAAATTTGATAACGTCTTCAGCATCTTGAGCGACCAATGGATCACTGTAGTGGACTCTCTTTTTAACTGGGTTTTAAATACCTGCAAATTGATACATTGTACAATACAGTAACAGTGCTATAGCGCAAAGGGGATTCATTGTGCTTCCTGGCGGATACGCGAAGAACTGCACCCAAACAAATCAGAATCCAGGAAATTCAAAGAAATCAACAACGCTAAACACTGGTGTGATTGGAGTGATTGGACATGTTAACGCTAGCGCTCACCGAGAATAGCGAGTGAACCACGCGTGGAATACAGCAGACTTTACGAAAACGGATCCGAGAAATGTTCGAATAACGGCCGCTGCATCTGTAGGATGAATTCCTAAGCACCGTCGCCCAACACATTCACTCTCCCAAGGTCAGTATTAGAAGACTGAGCGCTGCAGATCTTTATAAAGAGTTTTACAGAAATAGCTTCTTAACCTTGTCAGAGAATGTTTCTTTCATTTATTATTCTGCACAAATCCAACATGAGAAAAGTACAGCTTTCTGTCAAGGTATTTATCCTGGATTGTGCGCTGTTTTTCCTCCTATGTGCCTTGCTGTTCTGTCAAGGTGAGTTAATAGAAAGCCGGGTTAAAACCACAAAGCTTTTCACTTGTTGATAACTATGGGATTTATCACTGACATCAATTAAGTATAAGTATTGCTGTCAGTTTTCATACTATACTGGAGTCTTTACACTTATATGTATTTTATATAATGTGTGATTTATGCAGATTTTGATATCTTTTCCCGGCACAGTAATTAAAATGAAGACGTAGCAACTTAAAAGCGTGGTATTACTGATATAGTATATGTGTATTCTTATCTAGCGCCAACCAGTTAATTAGAATTAAAAATGTACAACACACATTAAGAGCATCAAACTTGAAAGTGTTAAGAGAAACGGCAATGTTCCTGATTTAAAATACATATATCTCCATTTACTAAACACTGAGGCAGAGCTCGTTGGAGTGGAAGTTAGAATAATGTAGGCAATATTTATGCTGTAAAATAAAAAAAAAAGGGCAGAGACTTTCTCAAATCAACTTTAGAGTTATACGTTTGTAGAAATATTGGTACTCTGGGTGTGAAAATAAAAAAAAAAGGACTTGTGCTCTTTACCCCTTTAGGTTGTTCTCACTGTGACCACTGGTTAAATTAAGAGGTATACATGGATCGCAGCATCAGTCATCAGCAAATGAGTTACACATCGCATAACAAGCCTGGATATTAATGCTCCCCTCCAGCACAGAGTGCACACACGTGCTCACTCCATCACTGATTGGGCATTACGTGATTAAGCAGGGACACCGCTAACAACTGCATAAGATACCCTTGAACTGTGCACTGATGGGAAATCAATATCATTATTGGACACCACCAGATAACACAATGTCAGCCGAGCCCACTGCTGTTGGCAGTGTATCCAAGGAGTACTTAATTCCACTTTGATTGTTTTACTGCAGAATTCATAACGATGGTCTTCCACTATACCAATGGCATTTTCAGTCCCCCTATCCCTGGGGTTTGCATTCTATAAAAAAAAAATTTTCTCCAAAATATTCAGAGAGCCGCAACAGATGCATGAATATTACACCCCCACAAACACATACATATGCTGTACACACACTAATAGGTATATACTGTATAAGCATTAACATACGACAAAATATATGGGGGAATAAATAAAGGGAATAAGTCTTTTTTCTGTGCAAAACAGTGTCATTTACAAATACACAAAAAAACCTTAACACAAACACATCTGATCAGGTTGTGGGTATCTATTACTTGAACTCTACTGGAATTGGATCTTAAATAACCTTAACTAGTGTAGTGTTTACCTTGTCCAAAACCAGACTGGTTATCCTGATAACCTCCATCCCCCAAAAACACTACCTTCCCCCAAAAACACCTACACGACCCCCCCCCCCCAATACACACACTACCCCCTTCACCAAATACGCACACACTAGCCCACCGCCCCCCAAGTACACACATACATACACTACCCTCCCCAAAAAAACACCTACCCGACCCAAGCCCCAAATAAACACAACCCCCCAGCCCCAAATACACACATATTAGGCAGGCCAGTAGCTGGGGAGACGTCGGGCATGGCAACAACAAGAGACCTGACCAGCGTCAGCCAGCTCCCCCCACCCCCCCCCACCCGGCGCCAGGATAGTGAGGGAGGGAGGCAGCAGCTGGGGGTCGGCAACCTGCAGAGAGCCGCAAGTAGGAGCAGAAAGAGCTGCACGCGGCTCAGGAGCCGTAGGATGCCTACCCCTGCCCTATCCCCCTGCCCTATCCCCCTGCCCTATCCCCCTGCCCTATCCCCCTGCCCTATCCCCCTGCCCTATCCCCCTGCCCTATCCCCCTGCCCTATCCCATTGTCCGATAGTTACTGGATGTAACAGAATGTACAATTGCACAGAAGCAATGTTTTGCTCCCTACAGAAGGGGGGTAGGCTTCAGGAAACGCACGTTTGCTGTGAGCTAAGCTGACATAGAACGCACTTGTTAAAAAATCCCTAACGAACGCCATTTTAACGTGGCTCCGAAAATATTACTTGACATGTATATTTCTCCAAAATAGAAATATATTTCATTATTATATGATGAACATGAAAAGGTAGCTTGTAAATATTAACCGTTTTTGGAACAATAACGCAAAATGTGCAGGGATATTTTAGGGAAACTGGGGCATGTTTAAGAAAGAGCGCAATAATTTCAATACATTTGCAATAAATATCAAACCCAGCTAAGATCAGTGAGTTATTGACAGTGATATATTTTGCTAAATAATGCTTTTTTGCGCCAAAAAAATCTAACAAGTATAAATATTGTCAAAAAATGTTAATGCTTCTCTGGTAAAGAAGATGTTACAGAAGGTTTGCACAGTCTTTATCTAATCTTATTTACCTACAAGACTGTTTAAACCTCTTCTTCTTCATGCAAAGTGTCCCTTTGTTTCTTCCCTCTCTCCTGCCCTTGAGAAGTAATCCTGCTGCCATAATTAGCATCACCATTAAGTAGCTGAAAAGATTGCAATGTTCCCATTGAAAAGGAAAACAGTATTCATTTTTCACTTGACACAGACGAATGCACGATATGCTCATTAAAGGTTATTAAATATATTTATTTAGAGAACTTAATTGCATTGATAAGTTGTTTCATTTTTTTATTTTATTTTTTTTTGTCTTCTATACAGAGAAAGTTAGGCAAATTTAGAAGATGCCCGAGCGTCTCTGCATCTGTCTTCTGAAGTCTCCAAACCCACTGCATCCCGTTATTATGTATCATGCATTGGTTAGGCTGCAGAAAAGGATTCTGGGTAATGAGTGACATGCAAAAAAAAAAAAACCTCAGCCAAATTAGCCCTTTGTCCACCCACAGTGATAGAATGTAGTTGGGTTTAACATTCCACACTTGATCGATTTGTGCTATTATACAGCTACATGAAGCCGAGTTACATACAGTATGGAAATATACCTGGTATTTATAGTATACCTTGATTAATGAAACAGTCCCAGAATGTTTTGCATACATGTCTTTCACCGTGATTTACGTTTGTTTTTCCTAGAACTGAGATCAATATTTATGAGCTCTATTCATTATCATAACATCTCCCAGGGAAACATTACTCATTATTTTAATTACTAGTACTGCTTTCCCCGAATTTCCTACTTTGCAATCAATACTCGTCTCGTATATAAATGTTACAAACGGTCCAGTTTTCTGAGTTGCTATTCTCAGATTGAGCATCCAAAGGGATTCTTTTTATGAGCAGTGGGGGTTTCATTATTTCTTTTATAGCCTCATTCAACGTGTAAAAATGTACAGAGGAAAAGGAGCCCAGTGTTTTAAAGGAGGATAGTAATAAGATGAATATTTAGGACCTTATGGTGTTGGTTATTCTGCGCATGTCTTGTGCTCTTAGCCAACATATATATCCAAATAAGGATGAGTTACCGCTGTTTTTGGACAAGAAAAAGATGACTGAGAGATATAGTAGGATCAGCTTACAAATGTATATATGTTGTATGCCCTGTAAGAGCAGATATACCCATCATTCACCACCGCATGGATCTTTCTATGCAGCCACTGCTAATGAGCTGAATTTGAATCCGTGTCTATATAACAGTAAACCTGCAATATGGAACATGTTCGAAGACCCGGCAAGGGGTTAACGCAGATTCTCTCTGATTCTTTAGCAAATTCTGTATTGCTGTATAGCAGGCTTTTTGATGGAGATCCGTGCTTGCGCTGTTCCAAAGAAGCATGTTGATATACCTGTGCTGCCGTCCGCAGGAGAACTCCTTAGTCTCATAAAACTGTGAGCTCCATAAAAGGGGCCCTGTGACGGAGCGGCCTGTAGGCGAGGGCAGTGAGATGCATAGACAGAGGGTTCTGCTTAACTGGATTGGTTTATTAACCACAAAACAGCAACCAAAACATTGGGCCTACTGCCCCTTTAAGGCAAAACACAAAATAATAAAATAAACACCTACTCCATGTTAGGAGACTAAATTAACATGCAGATCCATAGCTAACAGCGCTGGCCAACTAACCTGGTTCCTTGCCAAAACCATATGAAACAGTATTTAGAAAGACAGGGAACAATAGTGAAAGTCTTATCTGACATTGTTGCAGGGATTCCATCACAGGGTCTCCATGTTGCTCCTTCACTTTTATTTCCTTTCATCTGCATCAAAAACACAGCCCAGTCTTAGGTGGGGTAAATTTTCCTGCATATTAATCTGATTTATGTTTCTGATGTTTCTTACCTCTGACGCCAACACAAGCATTTCTTTGTGTTCATGCAGGGATCTCAGTGGATTATTCGCTCCAAGGAGGCAGCTAAGCTACGACATGGGTTCTATGTGTCAAGAAAGTGGCACTTTTGCATCAAACATTTGATATTTTTCTGTCTGAAACGTGACATATTCATGACGTGTATTTGTACGGTTTGAAGAGATTGGCGCACGCTGCGCTGGTATTCTGCGCCAAGACTTACGCCGCCTTCAAGGTCACGGAGAAAACCCACGCAGAAAACCGTCCAGAAAAGTAACGCAAGCCGCGCATTTATTAATACACAGACCGGCGCCAATATGCAAATGTGACTCCGCCCCTAACTCCTCCCACTCACTCCATCACTCCCTCAGACAGACGCAGATATACCTAAAGATGGTACAGCCAAGATTATTACATAGCACAGGTTTTTGTTCAGCGCAAAGTGCGCAAAAAAAATAACAACAACAAATTGCATTTGATAGAGACGCATGTGCTGGGTTTACTTGCTGTATGAGCATTCTGTGCTGTAGCTAAAAGTATGTATGTATGTATGCTGTCTATGCTGTCATCGTGACAGGTCTCAGCATCAAAACACCTTCAAACGACCTACAGTGAAATAGACTTGTTCCATTCTATAGTCCTGCGTATGTCCGGCGTGGCAAGACACGTTGTGTAAAGGAGTAATGTGAGGGATAGCTTTAATATTCTGACCTCTTACTGAGCATTCATAACTCCTAAAGCTAACCGGCCCCAGGGCTCCTGTGAATATCCCTTCCTGCGCATGGCGTTGAAGTGTTTATAGATCAATGCCCATTGTGTCTCCCTTTCTGTGTTTTATTGCCGTCATGTTTTCCCTGCTCCTCTTTATATATCACTTTGTGTGTCTTCCTTCTTTTTACCTGTCATCCCCCCTTTCTCTGCCTCTTCGTTTAATCAATCACCGGACGAAGCTAAGGAGGAATTATAGTGAGGGAGAGATCGTTAATTCTCCCTGTGATTAAAAGCAGGGGGGAAGTGAGATTAACACTCACTCTTTCTCATTCGTTCCCTTTCGGGCTGAGTAGTTGAAGGGTTATGGTAGTTGGGGATACAGAGCATCACTACTATTTGATTATCCCACCCAGAGTACCACTGCTTTTTTTAATATACAAATGTACATGTAGCCAGGTCTCCCCAGCACTCCAGCCTCCCCCTCACCTGCCTGTCAATCGCGGGGGCCGCCGCGTCCAATGGCGGCTCCGTTCGGCGATGGCAGGGGAGAGGGCGCTTTACAGGGCTCCCGGCGCTCTCGGAGCCGGGTTGTAAGGGAGCCGCCATGTTGCGCCAGTTCGCGCATGCGCAGTAGGTCCCAGGCGGCCCCGATAGCTCGCACATGCGCAGGGAGGCTACGAGAGGCAGGGAACAGTTGCGTGAGGGCAGGGAAGGCGCAGGAGAGTCGCGCGAGAGTAGGGATAGCTAGTGAGAGGTTGCGGCGGCCATTAGGAGTTAGTGTAGGCAGAGGGAGGGCGCGCACGCGGCCCCAATGTTGTTATAGGTGCCCCGGGACTACAATTCCCATAGTGCCTAGCGAGGGAGGCACCAGGTGCCTCATAGGAGCCAATAGGGCTGCAGGACTGCCCTGGATAGATTGGATACATTTCGTGGCAGAGAGCTGCGTGTTCAGTCAGAGCAAAGTCAGAGGAAGGAGCAGACAAGGGAAGGAGGTAGGGTGCAGGAGAGAGGGACTCCCCTGTATTAGGCCAGCACCCCCTTGGTCCAAGATAGCTCAGCTCCCCAGTAAAGTGAGTGTTGCCAGGGACAGCCGTCAGGTTAGGGACCCTGCCACTTACATTAGTGGGAGCTGGGAAAGGAAGGTTACAGAGAGTTGGAGTCAGGGAGCTGTAGGGAAGGAAGGGTGCGGGGAGCGAGTGCAGCTTCTGCCCCATATAGGTACCTACACCCCAAGTAGGCCCCAACTCCCCACTAGTTGGGTGGGTAACTGCTTAGGGAGGTCCTAGAGAGGGACGCGGCCCCTAGTTTGGAGTGCTGCCTTGTCAGAGTCACAGCGGGCAGTGCTGTGAGGTCTGACAGGCAGGCACCTTGTTGCGCAGCACGTTGGCTGCAGCCTCCAGTGAGCTACAGCTTGCTGCTGTAGGCGCTGGGACTAGTTAGAAAGTAGTGAGGCTGAAGGGACTTGGGTAGTTAGGGGAGTGGGACAGGTCATTACCCCCTGCCGGCCATAGGAGTTCCCCAAGCCACTACAGGTTGCTGTACTACAGGGACAGGCCCTAGGTTACGGTTCCTGTCACGTTAGTACCACTTATATAGATAGGGACACAGCGGCTGCGGCTGTTCCTGTGGAGCGGTTGGACCCACGTTGGGGTCCACAGAGACTTTCGTACGAATAGGATTGCCCCTGGCGGTTCGCACGTGCAAGGAGTTCGGTTGGAGGATCAGACGGATTCATCACACGACTGATCCTTTGAGAAGATTGTTGCTGACCCGAGCACCGGAGTGCTCGGCAGGTATTATACCATCATATGTGCACCAACAGGCCTAGAGGTTCTTAGTGACTGCGCAGTCACCCATTGACTATCTCTGTAGGAGTACGGGACATTGGGTGGGGTTCTTGGGACACTGGGTGGGATCACCTAGTGTTGGGGAATCGTCCTGCGAGACGTCACTGTCAGTGTCTCCTTGTGAGAGGGACACAGGTTATTATTATATGTTAGTAAAGTCCTTAGTTATATAATCACTGTGTGCGTGGTTTGTGAGTGGGTTCCTATGTAGGGTCATTCTACATTCCCATAGAATCCTACATAGGTGGAGGCGCTGAAAGAAGATCCGTTCCAGAGGATTCACCCCAGGCTCTCACTAGCGGAGGCTCAGACCTCCTGTAAGCCTGCAGGTATACGCACCACACCGGTAACACCACATGTTCTACTCACCCACACTATATATGCGATTGGGTGGGGTGGAATACCCGTTACATACAGTTTCACTTTCTTTTTAAATAAAGGTGATCTACTCATCTGTCCCTCCTTACATCTCACCCTAATATCTCCCTATACACCCCTCTGCCCCTCCTTACATCTCACCCTAATATCTCACTATATACCCCTCTGCCCCTCCTTACATCTCAGCCCTAATATCTCACAATACACCCCTCTGCCCCTCCTTACATCTCACCCTAATATCTCACTATATACCCCTCTGCCCCTCCTTACATCTCAGCCCTAATATCTCCCTATACAACCCTCTGCCCCTCCTTACATCTCACCCTAATATCTCACTATACCCTCCTCTGCCCCTCCTTACATCTCAGCCCTAATATCTCACTATACACCCCTCTGCCCCTCCTTACATCTCAGCCCTAATATCTCACTATACCCTCCTCTGCCCCTCCTTACATCTCACCCTAATATCTCACTATACTCTCCTCTGCCCCTCCTTACATCTCAGCCCTAATATCTCACTATACACTCCTCTGCCCCTCCTTACATCTCACACTAATTGGCTGCAATAGGAAACTACAACTCCCAGCTTGCAGTGCTGCAGCAGGGAGCCACTTCTCGTACGGAAAGGATGTGACTTATGATGGACATGGCCTCAGCCAATGAGATTGGACTCGAGAGGCGGGACTACGGAAGGAGCTCTCTAAGAGTTCCTGGCAGGACACACAGGGGCAGAGCTGCTACATCAGATCTGTGCACACCTGAGAGATCTCAGGACTAACTGTTGGGGACCCGGGGCCAGTCTACAGTCTGCCTGTGTGTGTGGACGCTGGCTGGAGGGAGAGCAGTTATCATCGCGAGGAGGCTCAGCAGAGCCTCCAAGTGAGAGCAGCAGGAGGAACTCACAACGTCAGAGGGGATCCGCAACGGAAGAAGTATAAAGGGGTACCAACACGTTTTGCAAAGTACAGGCCGGATATAGTAATATCCAGTTAAGAGCTCCAACAATGTGCTGGCGCCATTACACAAGCTTTAATACCCCGGATTGGTTGGCCTCAGCAACTCACACTGACATACACCCCCGCGCAGTGTTAACGGGGAGTCTTATGTTACCATTGTTATATAAATGTATATAGTGATTCTTCTGTTAAGGACCATAATGTATTTATAAAATGTTTTACCAGGAAGTAATACATTGAGAGTTACCTCTCGTTTTCAAGTATGTCCTGGGTACAGCGTCATGGTGACAATACAAGGTTACATTAAATGAACAGGGTTATACAGTCAATTCACAGACATTTAATGGACAGTTAGTGTTGGAAAATTGGTACAGGGGAAAAAAGGGCTGGTGCGTTTCAGATTGAAAAAGAGAGCAGCTTTAACATCACCAAACATCAATGAATTGCAGCAAACAGCTCACACTCTTTAGCTGCCCTTTTGCTTGTGCCAAAGGCTGTCCATCTTTGGGGCGACGCAGATTGCATGCAGCTGTGGTTTCCAAGTCTTTGTACTCCTGGGTCATTAACATTCCAGAAGGTGGGGCTGATGAAACACAGCAGTGAGAAAATGCAGATATTAACCCTTAGCACGTCGGTTCTGTGCAGAGGGGAGCAGCTCTTGGGGAACCCTTTCAGGCGTCCGCATTTGGGGCGACGTAGATGTATGTAGCAGTGGTTTCAGAGTGTCCATTGCTCCATTTTTTAAATATTATTATACCATAAGCTACATGTGGCATAGCACATCCAGAAGGAGGACTCTGGCCGTCGCCTCAGCAGCGGGTATTTGTCTGAGGCATTTAAGAGGGGTTACATATCTAAAGCCCTCTTCTGCCTAAAACCTCTCACTCACTGCCCCACACCTCTATAATGTCCTTCCCCTCAATATCCGACTAGCACCTTCTCTATCGACCTTTAAGACCCATCTTAAAACACCCCTCTGTAACGAAGCATATGAGTAGCGCCATGGCTTATACTATACATCTCAGATGTACTGACCTTGGCCCCTTGCAGACGCACTTACCAGGACACCCTCCTACTATCTCTGCAAATTCGCCCTACTTACTACTTAGATTGCAAGCTCTTTGGGACAGGTACTCCTTTTCCAAATGTTACTTTTATGTATTGTACAGTATTGTCCCATTATGTCATGTACAGTATGTGTAACACTTTTACCCCCACCCTCTGCGAGATTTGGCTGTTACTAGTGTCTTTCATGAGATGCTGTGCATACCTATGAGATGAGTGCTCCGCGATGATGTGGGGAAAGTCAGGACAGGTTTACAGGGTACCTTATTCGTTGGTAGCGCCTCTAGTCAGCGAGGATCTTGTGGTAGTAGGATGGTCCATGCAGACACCTTTCCATATCCCAAGACAGTGATTTACACTTGCATATGGCTCAATGGTATATACTGCATTGGTTAGTTGTTACAGTAGTCCATTCCTTTCTTGCTTCCCCTGGAAGCCTTTAAGGCTTGAGGCCCATCTACAGTATGTTCCATTTTGGTGCTCCTCCTGTATCACCTAATGGGACATAGGGTAGCTGTTGCTCACTCCACAGGGGGAGGAAAGAGGCAACCACTTTTAGGAGAGTACCAGTTGTTATACCCTCGGGTTGGGCTTGTAACCCTGCCCCATAACAGGGCAGGTCTGATACTGACAAGTGTCACATCTGCACATGTAACCTAGCCAGTACCTCCCCCAGGTTGACACTCTCTGGTTGTTGCTAGGCCCACCCTTGCATAGAGTAAGTGTATCCAAGGCTGCAATAGCACACTAGGCCTTCAGTGTGGAATTAAGCCTTCCAGTGCCTGACCCTAGGAGGACTTATACTTGTAGGTCCCAGAGGAAGAAGTAGCGGCCGGAGGCTAGGCTACATATGTTACTGCATAATTAGCTTATAAAGAAAACTTATCTTAAAAGATGCAATTTTGACACAGGCTGCAGCACATTCCTTATCAGTTTTAACACATTTCTTATTGTTATTGTTAATCTTGTACTTTATTTTTTTGTCAGGCTCACTTCCAGACAATATTTTACTTTATTACCCATAATTAGCTTATAAAGAAAACTTATCTTAATGCAATATAACCTTATCTAAATATACTGATATATGGTCCCAAAAGACAGTCCAGTATACGGACAGAACTTTATAATTTAACCCCTTGTTTTACAACGGGGACTTAAACATCTGCTTAGTAGACAGGATTCTATACCTGCTACTTGCCCATTATACAGACAGGACATCCCTATCATTTACACAGTACAATTCTCTTATACTTTAAAGATATGTCTTATATACTTAAAATACATGCACATGCACAACAATAATATATATCACAACAGTTTTTTGTTTTTTTTTATATATATATATATACTTTTCCACAGTCGCCGTAAGAGTATTTCCTGATATTCACAGATATCTATTAGCAGGGACTCACCCTGTCACTATACTCAGTCAGGATTCCCTCTTTATATCCTTGACTCAGCCAGGATTCACTCTTTATATCCGTGGCTGTGGTATTAACTATTAACCATGTAGTCTAATTCGTCCAGTACGGAGGTAATCTATAATAGGGCTCTAGCTAAGGGACACCGGGAGGATAATATACAGATAAAAATTATATCTTGTACTTACCCAGCCGTTGACGCCTTATCCCTGCTTTCTGACACCAAAAGTAAATAAATATCCTCTACTGCATACGTAGGGATCTTCCCCGTACTCGGATCACACCTCCGGAGGCTTTTCCCACTGTTACAGCCCTGGAAAAGTACGAGCAGCTCGGAGGAGAAATAATTGAGTCTGACACCAAATGTGCATCAAAAATCTCTCCTGTTTATTAGGCGTTTACAGTCACATTATATAGGCCTTGAAACAAAGGTGAATATTTGCCAATTTCCATTTCCCTTATTTTGTGCTTATGTTAGACATAATATGTCATTAAATCATTTATTTGGAAACTACCGTACATCACATGATTCCAGATAAAATAGCTGAAAACGTACTTAATTTCCCGGTTTGTACCTAATATGGTCAATACTTCCTATTTCAACACAGAAGCTCAGCCAACATAAAAAGGGTAGTTAGAAAAAGATTAGTTAAAAGGCAGAATGGCAGTGTTAGCATAAAATGGTTATACAGTAGACAAAATGGAGTCACCCCTGATATATATATATTATCACTGCTGTAAGCGCTATGTACATGGATGGCACTATACAAATAAAGATATACCTACATAAAAGGATGCATTGTAGAGAGCTCCTAATTTCTATTTAAGAGCATAAATATATAGCTTTATTCTTTGTAAAATAGTTTGCAATAAACTTTTATTAAGCAACTTTAACCACTGCCTCTATTCAATATTCTGCAAAGAAGATACCTTCCCCATGTTGGAGACTATATGAGTCCCATTACATTAACCCCTTCACAGTCAGGGTGACATGTAACACATTGTAAATGCTGGAGCCAGACAAATTAAAGATAATAATTAAGGTAAATAAAGCTGATCTCTTGTCCAGCACGGGAAACTGTTTCACAACATAATTAAAAGGGGTCTTTTAGTGTCTTTTTCACTCTCTCTTCCATTCTCAGTCTCACTTTCTCTCTCTCCTCTCCTTTTTTTTCTCTCCTCCAACCCTGAAGATAGGATGATTTCAAGCCTAAATAATAAAAATAATATATTGTCTATATACATATATATTCAGCATGTAACTAGTTAAAATAAGTAATTTGGTATTATGTTAGAAATTACATTGGGAAATTATTGGCTGTCTCTGCAAAGATAAGAAGATAAATCAGTCTGAAGACAAGCAGGTGTAGAAAAGTTTTATGTGACATAAAGCTGCAGACCAGGCAATATCCAACATGTGTGTTTTTTTTAAAATAAATCAGTTCTATAAATGGGATAATACTTGTAGCATTAAAAAAAAGACATTTTTAAAGTATTATAATGTGACAAGCATTTTTGTTTCTATAGCAACCATTTACAAAGTCACACCCCCTTCCTCTTCGGCAACCGGCTCTGGCACACATCTTTTTAAACCCTGCCCTCTCTCTAGCAGTGACAATTGTATCTAGTGCCTGCCTGGTCACATGATCTTCCCCAAACTTTGCATCTTTGGTTCTCTTCTGCTGCACTACAGCATTTAGTAAACCCCTGAGCCGAATCTTTGCTGATTGATCACAGGAGAACGGATCGATTGACAACTTCGCTAATTACTTATCATTGTGTGGATTGTATTGATGCACATATTAAAGGGGGGGGGAGAATGGCAGCTTGAACTGCTTCTTGAAGAATCTCTTGTTTTGTTCATTTCCATTTTGTATGAAATTTGGTATGTTTAATGTCTGCTGAGTTGAATATTATATTATATCATGTGTTTGGAATCAATGGTTAGTTAAATAGTTAGTTAGTAGTAAAAAAACAATACAATAGAAGTCGTTCTTAAAAGATTAGGAACACAGTTAATTCTACAGTTACTTAATGACAGAACAAGAGGGTTTTATAAATCAAAGTAAATATTGCAAAATGAAGAAACCGTGTTCTAATGTTGATTTGACTAAGAACGTTTTGGCTGAGTGAGAAAAACAGGTGATTGCTATGTTAAGACTGATTAAGGAAAATGTATATAGATTGTAGTTGGATTTATAGAATTCAGAATCATTTAACATCAACTCTCCACTCTATAATGAAATTCTATATGCCTGGAAACCTGATGTAACTAACTGAAATGATGCTGTAAAATATATTTTCTATTGTCTCTGAATAAATTGAGAAAGGAACCGGACTGTGGACTATTTGATATATATTGAAAGGTGAGACATTAATATGCACCCATCTGATGAGCTAAGTATTCAACCCCCTCTCCCCATATTCTTGGCAGTCATCAATATCCAGTAGACTCACACATTTCTCATTTGTTTTTCAAGGTCTGACTATTTTTATAGCAGTAAAATAAAAACAATTGGGGGGTGAGGGGGGGAATCATTGCACCTACAGGGTGTAGGAACAAATAAACCCCCTTGCTTATTATCCATAAAGGTTAGATAATGCAAACGCCTGAACTGGTTAATGGCGTGACACCATGAACGCCAGCGTCATTGTCTGCGCTATGTATTGCTGCCTTCTGGAATTAATGAACATCTCCACTGACTGCTGACCCCTTAACATCTGGATATGTGCCATTAAGAATGAGTTGTAGAGTAAGTTGTTATGGGCACTTACCACCTACAGATAATCGGGGGACAGTGAGTCATCGTAAACCATCTCCCTCCTGCAGAAACCATCGTCACGTGCCAAAAACAACCAATGCAGGGATCCTTTTCTGATCGTCGGAGCTTCAGAGTGCATTCATTGACAGCAAGAGGACGAGTAAACATCCTAATTAAGACACTTGTGGAAGAATCCAGGTGTTTCTCCCATAGCTGCCTTCTAATAATACCCCTCTCGCCGGCCTGGGCTCTCACATGGGAACTTTCTGGCGTGAATAATGTTTGGCTTTCTGGTTTATCTCTTTCAAGTTGTTGTATATGATACGGATACGCAGCAGAACCCAGTGTTAACCTATTCACTGCTGGAGTTGCCTGCAGTGACTTGAATGACACCCTAAAAGAGCTGTAAATGAGCTATGGATGGACGCTTACGTTACTAAACTTATTGTCAGCATAAGGGTTCATGTGTCTTTTCTCAACTTCTGTGCATGAAATAATCCTGAACTGTTCAGTCAAATGGTTACACTTAGGCCACGGGCATGGTCAGCGCTTAGCCGCTGACCCGTGCTGAGCTGCGCTCACATTTGTCAGTGAGCCCCTGCAGCCGCAATGAGAGCGGCTTTAGCAGGGGCTCGCGTACGCTTCCGCAGGCGTGCGGAGGCGTAGCAGACAAAAAAATTCCGTTTCAGCGCTGAGGGGAGTGGAGGACCGGTCACGTGAGCGGATCGCTCAATGAGGGCGAACCAGCTCCGTGACGTCACTGGCCCGCCCATAGACGCCCCCGGACGGCGTGCGTAGTAAGGCCAGGGAAAGCACCCGCTTTCCCTCAGCCTACGCGAGGCTGCAGTCTCTATGGACTATAGCCTTACCATGGCACGGGTACACTGTAGCTGTTTGGTCTTAGTGGACTTCAGGTTCACTGCAAGTTGTGATGGCTTTTAAAGAAGCAATCCAAGCAGCATTTAAAAAATAAAAACCTGGGGCGCGGGGGGGTTATGTATTCAACCTTTGATTACCTTTATTGAAAACTAATTATCTAGGCTGCCAATTGATTGGTTCTCCCGTGATCGATCAGCAAAATCCTGCTTCCCAAGGGTTCACTAAATGGCTGCCTTCCAGTTTCAATCAATCCTTCAGTCAGTGTAACTCAGCAGCTACAATGTATTCTTACATTACTAAGGTAACATTATCTATTGTTACAGTATGCAGCTCAAGCTGCTGGAAATATTGGCAACAAATTATCACAACCAGGAAAGTGTTACAAAGATCTTGCACTGCTGGGGACATGTGCTAACACCTGCTATCAAAATCAAAGGATGCTCTGTATATTAAAACTCATTAAAAATAGCATTAAGAGTTTAATTTAAAAAAAACTCTCCCCCCCCTCTTTCTCTCTCTTCCCTCTTTATCCCCCTTCTCTCCCCCCCTCTCTCTCTTCTCTGCATCTGCTCTCTCTCTCTCTCTCTCTCTCTCTCTCTCTCTCTCTCCTCTCTCTCCTCTTTCTCCTCTCTCTCCTCTCTCTCCTCTCTCTCCTCTCTCTCTCCTCTCTCTCCGTAACTACCCTGCTAAAAGTTTGCAATGAGATCCAGTGTGGAATGGAACGGGGACAACTCACTGGTGCAGTATTCCTAGATTTTGCAAAGGCTTTTAATACTGTTGATCATGCTATCCTGCTTAACAAACTCCAGTGCTCTGGAATAGGGAAGCATGCTTTAAACTGGTTTCAGTCCTACCTATCAGGTAGATCCCAACATGTGTCCGTCTCAGGCTCCAACTCCAACCCCTTGGATATCACCTGTGGTGTCCCGCAAGGCTCTGTTCTGGGGCTCCTACTCTTCTCAGTGTTCATCAATGATCTTCCTACAGCTTGTAAGGGAGCTTCAATACATATCTATGCAGATGACACAATCTTATATGCACACAGCCCTAGCCTCTCCGACCTCGAACACATACTTCAATCTGACTTTTTGAGACTCGAAAATTGGATTTCCCAAAAAAAACTGGTTTTTAAACACTGACAAGACTGTAACAATGGTATTTGGGACATAGACTACATTTTTAAAGCTTCCACTGACTGAGCTCCAGATCAGAACTAATGCTAACACCACCCTAACTGCTGTTACTAGTTTTAAATACTTGGGCATATGGTTTGATTCCCACTTAACATTCGGGATGCACATTGATAGCCAGACATCGAAACCTATAACAAACTAGGGGTACTTTACAGGACCAAATCCTCCCTAAGTTTGCTGGTCAGAAAGTGTATTGTACAGCAGATGCTAATGCCAATTATCGACTATGAGGACATAGTATACGGCTCGGCACCCCAAACCCACCTTAGTAAACTTGACACCCTCTACAATTCAATATGCCATTTTGTTCTCCAATGCTGGAACAACCTACCGGGGACTCTCACAGCCGCCACGAGTTTAAGTTCTTTCAAAACTAAAGCTGTCTCACATATTAATTTGGTCTGTAACTGTTACATACGCCTATAACATATATTATCTCTTACTGTGCATGCAATGTCTTGTATATAATGTATAACCCTGTTCACTTATGTAACTGTATTTGTCATCTTAACTCTATGCCCAGAACATACGTGAAAACGAGAGGTAACTCTCAATGTATTACTCCCTGGTAAAACATTTTATAGATAAATAAATACAATTCCTAAACAGACCCTGAGGGTTTCATTTCACCCACGTAGCCTACGCCTGCTGTCTCCTTCAGCACCTGCAGTGCAGTCACTGTATTTAAAGGAAGCTAATCGGGGACTGTGTGTGCATTACTATTCCAAAGAGCTGGTGCTAATCGGTTTAATGAGGGTCTAGTACAGAGGGTGGCCAACTCCAGTCCTCAAGGGCCACCAACAGGTCAGGCTAGAAGGATAAGCCTGCTTCAGCACCTGTGGCTCAATCAGTCCCTGCTTCAGCACAGGTGGGCAATCAGTGGCTTAGTCTTTGATTGAGCTTCTGGTTGAGCCACGTGTGCTGACACAGGGATATCCTGAACACCTGACCTGTTGGTGACCCTGGAGGATTGGAGTTGGCCAGCCCTGTTCTAGTAAAGAGTGACTTCTTGGCGCTCTGTTACATTGCATCGCAAAGTGTTCCTAGTACAAATATTGGTAACTTCTGGTCCAATGAACGGTCCTGTCATTAAGTGAGGGGGTTCCGGGTGAGGATGCTGCAGTCATAGGCTCAGGGAGTGGGAAAGTGTAACGGCCATGCGCGGTGGGACCGCAGTAACCAGGAACAAAAATGTCGGTCTGCACGGGTCAAGAGACGCTGAGCTGTCGTCGGCTGGCTTAAATCTCCCAGACGGAGACACTGCCTTTAGTTCCCATAGCAACGTGTTAAGTTAAATTCCCAGGTCTCGAGTTTAAAAAGTCTTGTCAGTATACTTACATACGTTCTAATAAGCTAAGCACTTAGAATTGTAGGATCCCTATCAGTGGGTCCAGGGTGCTGGAGCGTTAACCTATGGGTTTCTGGAGCCTGGAACTGGTTCAGTCATGGCGGCGTCCTTAAGGCATTGCTCAACGCCCATAGACCGCGCATGCGTGCGACAGCAGGACGGGGCGCGCGGTGCGCGAGGAATCGGTTCAAACTGATTCCTCGGCGAGACAGGCAGATCACGTGAGCGGTTCACCCAATGAGGGTGGACCAGCTCCATGACGTCACAAACACGCCGCCCCCATGGTACGTCTACCTTGTCCACAAAACGCACCCGCTTCACGCGGGTGACATTGCGCACACCTCCGCGCGGTCGAAGGCTGTATGGATGCAGCCTTAGCAGCAGTAAGCCCAGAGTGATGCACAGTGTTGCTGGCTCTCCTGGCACTGAAGCGGTTAAGGCAGGGGGGGGTGTAACTTCAGTCCTCATGGGCCAACAGCTGGTCAGGTTTTTTGGATATCCCGGCTGCTGCACAGGTGGCTCATTTAGTCTCTGCTTCAGCACAGGTGGCTCACTCGGTCTCTGCTTCAGCACAGGTGGCTCAATCAGTCCCTACTTCAGCAAAGGTGACTCAGTCTTCCACTGAGCTACTGATTGAGCCACTTGTGCTGAAGCAGGGATATCCTGAAAACCTGACCTGTTGGTGGCCCACGAGGACTGGAGTTGGCCACCCCTGGGTTAAGGTTACATATAACAATGTACCCAGCTCTCTTGAGTCGATGTACCAGCCAGGCGTATATAATTACAGTTAATTAATGTCGTTAATTATGTGGTAATTAGTTGTCATTTTTTTCTCTCTCTTTTTTTAATACCCGCTCATCAGAGGCTTTTAAATGAATGCCCTTGGCAGCGTGTGATATAAACTGCTGGTCTGTGTGTTCAATTATTTACAGACCAAGGCGAGTGACATAGAAATGGGGACTCTCCAAGGGGACAGGGGTTTTGTGCGGTGACGGATTGGATCTGCCGTGAGTCTAGCCATCCACTCCTTTACCCAGCAGAACCATTTCTAAGATGTATGTTAGTTGAGCATCAGCAGCTGAAGTGAGATGGTCCTAAGGTAGCGGGTGGGCAAGTTCAGTCCTCAAAGGCCTACCAACAGGTCAGGTTTTCATGATATCCCTGCTTCAGCTCAGGTGGCTCAGTCATTATGAGGCTGACTGAGGTATTATGACTGAGCCACTGATTGAGCCACCTGTGCTGAAGCAGGGATAGAAAGAACGATGGGACACCAGCACTCGTGGTGGGTGTAAGTGGTTACAAAAAATAGTCGGAGTGGACGGTGCAATAGGGAAAGATACAGATAGATACAAAATAACTGAATAACAAGGTCCAGAGGGACCGGCGATCCAGAAAAGAATCCCTACTTACAGCACTCAATATCACTCATATGTAGAAAAATCATTTAGATGAATGGGTAGTAGATAGTGAGATGAATATGTAGTCATATGTAGCGATGTTTAAAAAAAACCATTTAATAGTATCACAATATATAAAATATGGGGATTTAAAAAAATGTCCCGTAGGCAACAGCAATGCTGCAGTGGTGGGAGGGGGGACAGGGGCTTGAATAAGCCAGTGGACCGAAGTGAGCGTACTAGGAGGAAGAGAGTTTCTAAGCCAACTCCCCCCCTCCCACGACCACACTACAATACGAGCTATATTCATTGGGTGTACCGTGGTAGGAACGGTTCCTGCAGGGAAGCAGGGATATCCAGAAAACCTGACCTGTTGGTGGCCCTTGAGGACTGGAGTTTCCCACCCCTGGTCTAGGGACTGTAAAGGACTCCTACTTTTTTAATGCACACCCTCGCAGCTTCCCTTTCTCTTCAATGAAAAGGACATTCATTTCAGAATCCTTTTCTACCATCTGTTATTACAGCATGGACATTGTCTCAATCTTCCAATATCTATAACACAGTGGAAAGAGTTTTGCCCCAATGCTCAACAAATGTAGAGCGTAGACGCAGTACCACTACTCTTTGTCGCTCTCTCTGGGTGGGAGTGAGGCCACCTTACTGTAGCTATGACTTAACAAGCCTCAGGATAAATCCCGGCCTCTCGTGGCTATGCGTGGTTAGGGGCCACACCTATTTTGCCTATCTTTAGCAGTAACGTTCAGTCCGGAAATATGACTTCCCCTAGTGTTACTGAGCTTTGAAGATGCATGTTAATGCTTAACGAGATGATAACTCGTCAGCATCTCGTTACGTCACATAACGGACCTCCGTGGGTCTGGGTCCAAGTTTGTTCAGTTAGTGTGATGGACCAAATAATACTAAATAATGTCTTTTTAATAACCTGTGGCAGCACGCACTCACCCCCTCGGTACTCACTCACACCCTCGGCATGCACTCACCCCCTCGGTACTCACCACCTCGGTACTCACTCACCCCCTCGGCACTCACTCACCCCCTCGGCACTCACTCACCACCTCGGTACTCACTCACCACCTCGGTACTCACTCACCCCCTCGGCAATCACTCACTCTCTCGGTACCCCAACACCCCCTCGGTCCCCCAACACCCCCTCGGTCCCCCAACACCCCCTCGGTACTCACACACACCCCCTCGGTACTCACTCACCCCCTCGGCACACACCCCTTCGGTACTTACTCACTCCTCGGCACTCACTCACCTCGTCGGTACTCATTCACCCCCTCGGCACTCACTCACCCACTTACATCCACATTTCTTACAAGACTGCAAAGAGAAGGAAAAATGGCAGAGCACTTGCAAGTCTGCAGACTGCAACACTGGAGAGAAATAAACAACACAGGATTTATTACAGAAACAAACCCACTAAAAGCAATCGAATTTGTCTAGCTGCATCTTCATAGTTGGGTTGGGGGGAAAAAATACAAATAAAGGAATTAGTGTTAGTTGGTTAGTAGTAGAATGCTTTAGAAAAATGTGGACCTATGGAAATTGCTTTCTGTGGTTGGACTTAAAAGTACCTATGTATCGTGATGCCATTTGCTTGGGTTGATCGGAGATGCTGAATTCTCTCCCATTTGGTAGGGTGATTTTAATTACACTCTATAAGTGCCCAGCGCACATAACAGGACTGGTTTGGTACTGTGATTTTAATTACACTCTATAAGTGCCCAGCGCACATAACTGGACCCGTTTGGAATTCCAACATTTAGAAAAATAATGGATTAGACCCATCTCTTTCAGAGGCATTAAATGGTATTTGTTTTAATTGTTTTGTTATTGTAAGCTTCAATTAATTTGCTTCAATTCATTCACTCTGTAGCCAGACAGTCATGGCCTGACTTATTTTAATTATATATAACCGCTTTACGCAGGAGCTTGATTAACGGGAAATTGACCTTCTTAATTATTAATTGCGAGCAGCTATAGATTTTCCAATCAAGCTTAAAAATGTTAAATATTTCAGCTAGATTTATATGTACACTGACTTACGACCTCAGATTTTTCAGAGTATCTGCTTTAGGCTGATAAACCCCACATTTAATAATTACTTTATTTCATATAGCACTTTTCTCCCAGTGGGACACAAAGCGCGTCACAGTCACAGTACAGCGCGCGGTACGCAGCACATAGAATTGTTACAGACACAGTCCCTGCCCAGAGGAGCTTACACTCTATGATTTCAGTGCCTGGGGCACAGGGAGATAAGGTCACAAGGAGGTGACACTGGGAAATGAACCAAGTTCCCTTGATTCCCCAAACCCATTATTTGCAGTCAGTGTCTTTACTCACTGAGCCGATCCTCACTTATTGGAGTAGACCATGGAAGTTAAAACCCAGGATTATTAGGGCCTTGCCATAAAGATGGCTGCAGGTATTTCGTATCCCACCTTTTCATATAATTAACATCTCTTTCTATCTTACAATAAGAAGGAGGGAGATGGGTTGGGGAAATTTGCCACATCCTCTTGGGGCCATCTTTTTTCTTGGCCATGCCTGGTTCTAAATCAGGGGTCCGCAAACTTTTCTTGCTGCGCCCCCTTGCCTGCTCTCCTCTGTGCTCGCCCCCCCCCCCTCCTTACCTCAGTTCGGCGTCAAATGACGTCGCTGGGTCGTGTGACGTCACGTGACACATGGCGTCATTTCATGTTACGTTCCCATGGCAACGTGGCATCAAATGAAGCCGTGGGGTCATGTGGAGTGACGTCACATGACCCCGCCGCATCATTCACATGACCCCGCCGCATCATTTGACGCCGCGTTGCCATGGGGACGCGTCCTGAGGCGGCTGAATCTTGGTAATTAGAGTTTGCATAGGCATCGCTTAGTCCCCCGGCATTTACTTTAAATGCCTTGGGGAAGCGCACAGGACCTCTGTAACCTCCCGCGCCCCCCCCCAAAAAAAATCTCATGCCCCCAGTTTGCGCTCCCCATGCTCTATATTAGGGGGGCGCAAACTCACCCCCACTTACCTCGGCTCCAGCGTCATGACGATGGCGACACGTGTGGAGCCAAGGTAAGTAAAGGTTTACAGAGGCCCTGCAGCTTCCCTGGCACTTAATTTAAGTTCGGGAATCGCGCGGGACCCCTGTAAACCGCGCATCCCCCCCCCCCCCCCGCAGGCAGTCTCGCGCCTCCCCTGGGGGTCACGCCTCCCCAGATTGCGCACCGCTTCTCTAAATGATGTACTGCATATGGCCTACATATCAACTGTTACCTTTATACAGGCATACCCCGCATTAACATACGCAATGGGACCGGAGCATGTATGTAAAGCGAAAATGTACTTAAAGTGAAGCACTGCCTTTTCCCACTTATCGATGCATGTACTGTACTGCAATCGTTATATACATGCATAACTGATGTAAATAACACATTTGTAACAGGCTCTATAGTCTCCCCGCTTGCGCACAGCTTCGGTACAGGTAGGGAGACGGTATTGCTGTTCAGGACGTGATAACAGGCGCATGCGTGAGCTGCCGTTTGCCTATTGGGCAATATGTACTTACTCGCGAGTGTACTTAAAGTGAGTGTACTTAAAGCGGGGTATGCCTGTATTTTGCTACAGGGCTTCGTCTCAAGTTAATGGTATCTTCTTCTTGACACTGTGCAAGAATTGCATTTGATGTCAGTTTGCACCAGCAATTAGAAATGGGGGGGAGGGGGGTGTTATTCATTAAACTGTGATCGGGGCTCTTTCACAAGGAAACTCACATTTACTTCAATGGGTGTTTCCGTGCAACGGTTCCCACGGTTGGCACTATTGCGGTTTAATGAATAGCCTCGTGGGACTTTAAACTATTGTCCCATGTTAATATTGTCCCTTACACTGCTCTCATAAATTCTCTAGAACTGCTCCCCAAATCGCCCACTGATGCCAGTACTCTAAATACAACTTATTATGTCTTCATACCAAAAATATATATGTTGTCCCAGAGCGTCAACCTCAAGTTTCTAGAAGACGTACTAATCGTGGGGACTCATTATGGGTTGCGTTACCTTTTTAGGGACCAAGATGAGAGTTCCTGAAATTATAATGTAGTAACAAAGGAGGGAGAGGAAGTAGGGTTATATAAGTTGGAAAAAAGAAGCTCAAACTAAATATCTAACCAATAATATATTATAATAACTATAATTTAATTATAATTTTGCTCCTCTGTGCTGCTCAACGAAAACAGTTTCTAGAAACTGTGTGCATACATAAAAGTGGAATAATCAAGCACAATAGCGTGAAAACAATAAAATAAATAAACCAAAATCAAGTGCAGCGGTGGTGAGTGACTGAAGCACTCACATAAGTATTGAAGATAAATGTCTCTGCAAACTCCACCTCTCTTGAAAAAATGTATAGAGAGGACATAGCATAATACAGTTTTATTGAACAGCTGGGAGAGAAAAGATACACTCACATTCTCCCAGTCTTTTGAAGCATTGAGTGCAGTAAGGGCCCACTCACACCACTCTGGATCACCCGAATCGTCCAGCCAACTTGTCCTTGGATGTATACTTCACTCCGGCAGCCTAGATCCTCCGATCCTCGTGGCTGTCGGCGTCGGCACTTCCGCCTTTGCGCGCGCTGCGGTATGGTGGCTCTCTGGAGTCAAAAGGCTTAGTTGCTGACTACGGGATCCTCAGAGGGTCAGAAATCCCTACGCGTTTCGCCTTTTCCTTGTTCCGGCTTCTTCAGGGGTTGTAAATCACAGGCCCTCCATAGTGTTATTTATAGGCGCAAAAGTCCAGCGATATAAAAAGTCAAATTACGGAAAGTGCGCCAAAATGTCCCTGCGCTCTGCTCCAATGGGACCATACTGTATAACCTCATAAGGTGGTGTCTATTAAATAATCACAGTATAAACAGCAAACTCTACTCCGAGTTGCACTACAATGTTTTAATACAGTCACAAAGTAAAATTTAAAGCACATTTATGTAATATAACTACCTAATATTTCACAAAAGAACAATATAATATACTGATTTCCACTAAAATAAAATGACTATTCACTAAAAATAGAAGAGGCAAGTGTTAGAAACACAAACATGTTACAAATATTAAAATCATTGGTAAATGTCATATAGACATATATAGACATATATAGACATATATAGACATATATAGACATATATAGACATATATAGACATATATAGACATATATAGACATATATAGACATATATAGACATATATAGACATATATAGACATATATAGACATATATAGACATATATAGACATATATAGACATATATAGACATATATAGACTTATATATATATATATATATATAAGTCTATATAAGTCTATATATGTCTATATGACATTTACCAATGATTTTAATTTATAATATATGTGAACAAATGCATTAGCTAAGTAATGCAGATGATGCCAAACACCAAACAACTCCACAGTGTTGCTAAAAACATATACTTTCATAACATAAATAAATGATAATAATCAGAACCTTTTTAAGTAAATAAAAGCAGGATAACGATAAGATAAAATATCCCCCTATTTAAATGTAAATGGAGAAAAAAAATCAATATTGCAATAGAATGCCACTTGGGATACAAAGCATTAAATTCAAAATGAGCTGAGTTCATAATCTACTTTTAAACCTAATGGTTTCAAAGTGTTTAACCTGTAGATCCAGAGTGTCTCTTCTTGACAAATCCTTTTCTCTGGTTCCTCCTCTCCAATCTTTAGAAACAGTCTATGCCTTTGAAAAGTAGACCCCCTGGATCTGATTGGTGATGTAATTTGAAATGCAAGGAGATGTTCTGTGTTTCTAGCCCTATCCTGATGTTATGTACATGTTCTAAAATCCTTATCTTAAGTAATCTTGTGGTGTGGCCTACAGAGGTCTTCCAATAGATAAACTGCAATACAAATGTTGTAGTTTATCAAATTTCTAATGGAAAACGTCTCCCCAGTTGCATTGCAACTAAAATCTTTAGCTCTATTGTCCCATGTGTGCATGCTTTGCAATGCAAACAAGTACAACGCAAACAAATACAATGCAAACAAGCTACTCATATGCTTTGTTACAGAGATGTGTTTTAAGGTGGGTCTTAAAGGTGGATAGAGAGGGTGCTAGTCAGTCATTGAGGGGAAGGGCATTCCAGAGGTGTGGGGCAGTCAGTGAGAGAGGTTCTAGGTGGGAGAGGGCTTTAGATACAAAAGGGACAGAGAGAAGGCATCCTTGAGCAGAACGCACGAGTTGGGCAGGTGTATAGCGAGAAATTAGGGCAGAGATGTAAGGAGGGGAAGAAGAGTGGATAGCCTTAAAAGTGATTATGTGTGCCCTTATCTATAGTCTAATAAAGCGAATGTAACGGTTTTTCTGGACCAGTCGGACCCACCCAATCTCACATTGGCCCCTGTGGTCTAACCAGTCCCCATTACATGGTCGTGTCTGGTGGTGCACCCGTTGGCAACAGGACTCCTGAGTCTCCCGCATGATGTTAGTATGGGGAATGTCAACCCAGACAGGCAGCTCAGGTAGTGTGCTTGAGTCCTACCTATATCCAGTGCAGCGCCTCCACCTCATCAGGATCCCTGAGTCCGCAAGGGGATGGTTCTGATGAGGAACTCCTCCGTGGTGCCTTCCTCTGCAGAGTAATTCCAGACTCACACATGAGGATGTCTTTAATCAAGGTCATCTTTATGCTTGTGATGGTATGGGCCAGCTGCCCCTCACAGCTGGCAGCTCAGCCGCACATCTTTCTGTACTGTCTCTTAGAAAGGTACGCCCTCCCAATGGAGTGGGATCCCCTCTCCCCTCAGGGAGATCACCCCTGTGCCAGGGCCCTGAACACAGTGTGGCCTTGTCAGGCTTGATGCTGCTTGACTTAGATTTGGGCCACTAGTTACTGCATTAGTGGACCTCTCACTCGCAAGTCTCAGCCCAGACTTATTCCTTTCTCCAACAACTAACTTTTGGCAGTGCTGTGCCTTATATACTTCAGGAACTGGCACATCTCTGATGTCACTAACGGTGGACTCAGAGTATGCAGCCACTCCCCTCCCTGTATATGACACCTCATCAGCGTGTGAGGGCAAACCTCCATGATTACTGCTGGCAACCCTGTAACTTACCAGGTTTACTGCCAGCATGAGAGGATACGGTTGACCATTTTACAGCATGGCTACACGAATCTTCAGCGAATTTGTTGTCTGATCACCCGGTTTTAGCGAATTCCACAAATTAGCCTATTAAATGAAATTGCAATGCGCACTGACTTTATGCTTGGCGAGTTGCTTACGAACTCTGACACAGCCACGGCCCAGTTTGCATGGTTCGACCTGCCGCGAGCGTTTCGCACCTCTCTTGCCTGCACGTCACATGGTCTGTCGCTCCCCCCCCCCACCCCCTTAGACATTCATGTCTTTGCTTCTGTAAAATGGTTATTCCCCCTTTATTCCCTGAAGGTCGTCCCTGCTGTAAGAGCAATAAAACACGAAGACGAGAGAGAGGAGAGAAAAAAAAAATATTACTGGATACTGCGTAGCGTTCAGCAAATATTCCTCGTATTACAAGAAGATGCCGGTATGATAAACGTTTATTGTGTCACGGGGTCATTTCCATGATTGAAAAATACCAAGGGCGGCTCCATTTACCGCCGCTAACGCATGGCAAAGCAAAGGGTTAAAATCAGGGACTCCTGCTTATTGTGTCACCTCTGTGTGTGCAGGTCCCGTGTGCCCTCTGCTTTATTGTAGCAATCGCTCATGGAGAACTGTCTGCTGTCAGCAGTATGAAGATGCATCCACTGGTCTTTTGCATTGCCTACAGCTACACAAGCTCATTAACCACTCATTTGGTCTTACGTGAGTACTGTAATTAGGGTGTTAAAGGTACATTCTTTGTTGCTGTTGCTGCTGCTTTGAAGGCAGGTTAGACCATTTCTAAAATGTATCCTCCAATGTTAAATGTACAGTATGAACGTGCGAATTTAGAGAGCGGCAACCCGTATAAACAATAATCTGTACATTTTTTAGGGGGTTCCCTTTTCAGGAGTTACGTTCTTCCTTGGAATTAACCTCTTCTGGAACAGCAGAGAGCAGAGTACTGCATTACAGGCCTCTCCAGGAGTGACTGGGTTAATCAGGAATGGAGGATATGATGACCCTATGTTAACTCTGCTGGCGGCTCTATGGAGAAGCCCGCGATACACTGCTCAGGGGAGATGCCAGTCATAGGGTTTGTATGAGAGGCCAGCTGTATACTGCTCTATGGAGAGGCCAGCTAAGCACTGCTATGTAGGAGACATCACCATGCACTGTTTGGGGAGGCCAGCCATTCAGTACTCAAGAGGAGAGGCCAGTTATGCACTGATCAGTGGAGAGGCCAGTCATACCAAGCTAGGTACAAGAGACCAGACATACCAACCTCTGTATGAGAGGCCAGCCTTATACTGATCTATGAGATGCCACCATACACTGGTTGGAGAGGCCAGCCATCCAGTGCTCAATAGAAGAGGCCAGTCATACACTGAAGTATGCTGCAGACTTCTGCAGCAAATAGTTTATGATAAAAAACCAAGCCAGGCTGAATGTAACTCTTCTTTTTTTTTCATCCTCCAAACGAAAGTAATTACAGTCAGCAGATCTGTTCCCGCAACCTGTAATTAAAAAAAAAAGGAATGGCTAATTAGCTGCTGGCAAAATTCTAATATTATCCTCAGCACTCTTACCAGGTTAAAAAAAAACTGATGACTCTGGGCTATAGTGTGATTCACTGCCGCGCTACCTCTCCCGTCACCGCCTGTCTGAGCTCTGAAAAGCTTCAAGCACTGGGGCCAAGGTGCTACACAATGTCTTTTGCTATTGGCCAACCCAATTTCGGACCATTTATTGAAGCTTTCAGGTTGCAGGAGAGGCTAAAATGCGTGTGTGTGCGTGTGCGTGTGCGTGTGCGTGTGCGTGTGCAATTACTGGTTATACTTCCTGGTTCTGAAAGTGGAAAATAAATGAGTATTTCAGTATTATGTGAGACCTTTTTTTAATTTGGACTAACAATTGATATTTTAGGACAAGCTTTCTAGAGTTTTCCTCTCTTCCTCGGGTAAATCGGTATCGCTGGACCTGAGGCAGACAGGAGAACTGTCTAAAGTTTCTCCTAAAAAATCAATTGTTGGTCCAAATAAAAAAGGTCTCGCTTAATACTGAAGTTCTCATTTACTCTGCACTATCGCAGCTGGACTAACACGGCTATTTCTACATAATTCATGGTTTCTAAAGCAGTAAAGTAACAAGAGAGGGAGAGGGTGTTGTGATAGCTTTCATTGGACCAACAAGTAGTTGATACGTTACAAGCTTTCGAACCTCTCAGGGTCCTTCATCAGGTATGGCAGAAGGACAGAACCGGAGAATATTACATATAGTGTTTGTAAGAGGGATATCTGGTTGCAATGGATGCTGGCAAGCTAGTGTGAAAAGGAACAGTGGAGGCATAAAAGGCCACTATCTATTGAAATGTAATGGTGACCTTCCAACATACTATTACATACTGTACATCACTCCAGAATATGATTTAACTTCGCAGGCACTATCCGTCACTCAGCCTATTCATCACTGAACCCAGTATTGCTCTTACTGAGGTGTATGAGTGCTTGCAATTGGGGCCTTGCCTGTCATCTCCTCACTTAGGAGATAGCTTTCTGACAGGGCTTCTTCCTCCCTACTAGATCTCATTTCCCCCGAGTGCTCCGATGCCCCAACCAGTATTTCACTGTCTAGGCTGAGCGGCTATTGACTGTTCTCTTTCGTATGGTGAACTAGAAATAATACATATGGGGCCATGTTTACTAAGTGGTGCTGCTCCATAAGATATCTTCCGGCACAAGAAGTCACCTTTTATAGTCCATTCATTTCAATAGACCGTAAGGTATCTTCTGGCGCCCGACGGTGTCTTGTGACAATGCAGCTCAGTATACATGGTCGATATGGCCACATTAAATAAGAAATATTTTTCTATCTGTGTGTTGAGCAAATACAAAAAAAAATGGTTTCACTTGAAAGAACTGGTTGAAATGAGTTTGGTTAATGATGTATTTTGCCCCAGTCCTTCTGCGTCCACAATATATAAGAACTTAGTATGTTCTGCTGAAATCCCATTTCAAGCATTGAGATGTGCACATAACGAGCTCATTTTGCAAGCATGAGGTGACTTCTTAACATTCTAAGGGTCCTGTCCTTGTGAAATATCTGAAGTCTTCTATCTATTTGCTCTGCTTTAACCTTCGCCGTTTTTAAGGGCTTTGTTATTTTTGGTGCTGAAAATATATGGCGTAGGTTGAGTGCAGGTTTAGATACTGTTGCTTTTAATGGTACACCATGAACATTCTTTAGAGATGTACTGTAGATGTAAAAGTTTTCAGACCTCCCACAAGTCTCCATTAGAGATGTAGGAACTCACTGAGTTTAGCCCAAACTTTTCAAAAAGTTCTAACATTCGCCAACATTTCTGCAAATGTTTTCCAAAGAACGGTGGGTAGCCGTGCTAGTCCTTTCTTTCATGCAGTAGTGTTAAAAGCTTTCCAAGCTGTCAGTGTCCTTCATCGGTATTTAAAACCAGAGACAGAACATGAATCACAGACAGAGCTCAGTGCTACATCCAAATACACTAATACACGGTACAGTGCCTAAATATATATATATAGATCTCTTTTGAATAAAATGGTCTTTTAGTTTAACTCTTTGGCCAAAGTGTTGTAAGCCCTTGAGCCCCTCCAAGGCAGACCACATCTCAAGGGTCCTAACACTAAAATAGATTTTTAATAACCTGTATATTACCAGGAAGAATGATTTATAATAAATCTGTCAAAATTAGTTGCATAGTTCTAAGTCTGATTGAAGCTCTTATTAACCTGTATAATACCAGGAAAAGCACTCTGTATTAGATAACACTTTGGCCAAAGAGTTAAACTAAAAGACCATTTTATTCAAAAGATATCTATATATATATATAGATATATATATATATCTATATATATAGATATATATATATATATATATTTAGGCACTGTACCGTGTATTAGTGTCTTTGGATGTAGCACTGAGCTCTGTCTGTGTTTCATGTTCTGTCTCTGGTTTTAAATATATATTTCCATGCTCAGTAGCACTCCTCTTTCACACTTATACGCATATATACATGTTGTGGTTATTTTGGGGGTTCAATATGAGCTTATAGGGGTCCTGTATGTTTTGCAATTCTTGTTCAGCTGGTCCTAGCTGATTGAGAGTGCCTCCTCCTTCTCTAGTTTGAAGCTCACCCCCTCCCACTTTTAAATGGTTAAAGCTCACTCCTTTGCACCTTCCACACCCATGGGAACTTGCTTGCAGTTTGATTGCGACAAATCTAATACAGAGTGCTTTTCCTGGTATTATACAGGTTAATAAGAGCTTCAATCAGACTTAGAACTATGCAACTAATTTTGAAAGATTTATTATAAATCATTCTTCCTGGTAATGTACAGGTTATTAAGAATCTATTTTAGTGTTAGGACCCTTGAGATGTGGTCTGCCTTGGAAGGGTTCAAGGGCTTACAACACTTTGGCCAAAGAGTTAAACTAAAAGACCATTTTATTCAAAAGATATCTATATATATATATTTAGGCACTGTACCGTGTATTAGTGTATTTGGATGTAGCACAAAGCTCTGTCTGTGTTTCATGTTCTGTCTCTGGTTTTAAATATATATTGCCATGCTCAGTAGCACTCCTCTTTGACACTTATACGCATATATATATATGTTGTGGTTATTTTGGGGGTTCAATATGAGCTTATAGGGGTCCTGTATGTACTTCATTGGGTAACCATCCCTGAGAGGTTGGAAAGCTTGTAACATATTCAACCACGTGTTGGTCCATTCAAAAGGTATCATACCCCCTCCTCCCTCTCCCTCATTTGTTACGAAAATGTTTTCCGAAACTTGAAGTGAAATTGTCGAATTTCAACAGCGAATCTATGCACAAACAAGATCCACGCCCTGAATGGTTAAAATCCGATTTCAGGTTATGGAATGGAGTTTATCTATTTTACTGGACGGACCGCATGCGAACGTTTAAATCTCTGCGCATTTTGTTTGGTGGGAAAAAAAAGGGCTCGGTTTTGGCACAATTCGCAAACTTGGGGAACATTTTTATACATCTCACCGGTCCTCTCCCAAAGTTCTCTCTGAGATTCATCAAAACCACGACCCATTAAAGTGCATGTCCAGCTGATCGCTCAACCTCTCGTAATAGCAACAGTGGGGACGCAGTGTTTCTCACACTTACTCCTGGAATAGGCAATGCAATTATTACTTTTTTTTTGCTTATGGAAAATTCATGGGACAACCAGTGAGGCTGACATAACTCAGCACAATGTGACGCACAGGTTGACGTGAATAATACTTGACATTGAAAAAGAATGCCCTAAATCAGCCAAGATCCAAGCCCTCTGAGATGTATTTTACCAGTTGCATTTCTTCTTTATTTTACTAATCCCCCCAAGCAAATGTATTACTGACCCATGTGTGACTCTGAGAGAGACAACCGTGTCTGCTGCCAAACTGCAATCTGCATCACTTTCATTATACAGCTACCAAGGTTAGAATTAGTGGCAATTAATCTCCTGTAACATTTCCCTGATCTCTACTTATACCACCTGTGCTGTAATGGGCCAAAGATGAAACATAGGCATTAACTCGGCAGAATCCACGGTGAGAAATGAAGGCAGAAGCAAAAGGTAAAAGCTTCTTGAAAGGCTCAGATTGTGAGCCAAGGTTATAAAAAATAAGTAGCACTTATCCAAGCCCAGATTTGGCTGCAGATGGGCAGAGTCTGGAGAAAAGCTCTCCTCGTATTCGCGCAAGCTTGTCAAGTCCCTTTAATCTTTGTTAATCAAATAGCAATGTTCATAGCAACACACAAATTGATGGCACATTAGGCCCCCCTTGCTTGTCAGATGTCCCTCCCTCCTGTGAAGCCTCAGACCTTGTTAGATCACCTGGTTTTTTCCTCTCGCTCAAACACTTTTAAGTCACTTGACGTCTTTGCCTTCACAGCGTAGGAGACGCTTGAATACACAGTTCCCTGGTAGACGCAGGGCCAGCAATGCATTGATCTGCACAGCCACATAATAACTCCAGTCAAAACAAGAACGGGGAAGAAATATCTCCGACGTGCCACTAACACTCGGAAGGAACTGGCCTCATTTTTCTAGCTATTTAAGTACTTTGTCATTTGTCTGGTGATAGTGACTGAGTTCCACACCTTTTAACATAGAGCTTTACTCTCTTGTTTAAAATGTTTGTTTGCGCCAATACTTTTTAATAGCACCAACCACGTCTTTCTGTGCTAGCTTATTTGAATCTGATGTAAAGATCATTCACTCTTCCTCCTTCTTGCCTTCCATACCTCATTTATATGACATGGGACACCGAAGAGCATCTTAACAAGTATCTTTGAGGCACTGTATGCGCATGTAGCCACAAGCCATGTAGAAATTTAGCACTGCTCTACAAACACAAGGGGGTAAGATGCAGCCACTGCGGGGTGGGACAACATACTTCCCAGATCACTAACCTTATAGACATTAGACTCTATACACAGATGTGACTCACACCGTGTGCCTGACTACATATATATATCAGGGCCTCCAAACTAAGGCCCAGGGGCCACATCAGCCCCCCCCCCCCCACAAGATTTTATCCAGAGGAACTTGAAATATATATATTTTTGCTCATTTCCCAGTGCAAGCACGGCATCCTTTCTTTGTAATTGTCACGTTTCTCTCTTGCTCTGAATCATATCATGCTGATTGCCCCAAAAAGATCCAAACAAAACTTATTCATTCATTTATAAAATATATAAAAATTCTAAAAAGATTTCTTTTTTCTTTGGCCCGCTAAAATGTTTAGAATATACGATGTGTCCCTCGTATGTCAAAGTTTGGAGACCACTGCCCTACAGCGTGCAAGAATGGCCCATCACACATCTGTTTCAATCTCTCAAACTTTCCGCATTAAAGGAATCCTAATAAAGGTATTTTGACATTGTGTCATGATGTCATTGAGGTACTTTGATATGAGGAGTGGTGGCAGGGAGCAACAGGATAAGGGAGGATAACTTTGCAAATGATGATAACTGAATGTATTACCGTTGTCATTTCGGAGCATTGTTTTTCGCGCGCTGATTGTGTCAAACGTCCATGTCCCAGCTGATCTGGCTAATAAAACTTTGACATAAACATGCTTCTGATATTAGACCCAGGCACGAGGTGACGGACAATCTGCAGTCTGCTTCTCGTAGAGCGGAACTGATCCAGTGAACCCCTCTGGCAGCAAAGGGGTTAATAAAGTGCCATCATTCCCTGGATTCGAACATCCAAGCCAATGACCAAGCAGGATGTTATTGTCAGGTCTCGCCGCCGTCGTGGCCACCCCCCTTTTCAGCTTCATGCGCCCTCGGTAAAGATGGCCGAAGGCAGGAAGTGGCCTCATTCGCCCTTAGCTAAGATGGAGATTGCCAATTTGCTGCACCATCATATACCTGCCATTTGCAGCCAACCAGTGCAAGGTGTCTGTTCCCTTGGCTTTGCGCTCGTACTATTACTGCTTGAGTTTGACCTTGGATCTCACTGGACTTTGCCTGGTACACTGCCTGCCCTGACTCTTTGCCTGGATTCTACCTTGCCTTCTACATACTTTGACCTCAACTACCCCTCAGTACCGTGTTCTTGACCTTGTGACCCGAAAATGAATCTGTACCCTCCTCGACCTTGACCTGTGACCTAGACAATGCCTCTGCACCCTGCCCCGACCTTGGCCTGTGACCCGTACTACGCCTCTGCACCCTGCCCCGGCCTTGGCTTGAGACCCGGACTACGCCTCTGCACCCTGCCCCAACCTTGGCCTGTGATCTGGAATACGCCTCTGCACCCTGCCCTGACCTTGGCCTGTGACCCGGATTATGCCTCTGCACCCTGCCCTGACCTTGGCCTGTGATCCGGACTACGCCTCTGCACTCTACCCCGACCTTGGCCTGTGACCTGGACTACATCTCTGCACCCTGCCCTGACCTTGGCTTGAGACCCGGACTACGTCTCTGCACCCTGCCCTGACCTTGGCCTGTGATCCGAACTATGATTCTGCACCCTGCCCCGACCTTGGCCTGTGATCCAGACTAAGCCTCTGCACCCTGCCCCGACCTTGGCCTGTGATCCGGATTTGCTTACTCTTATCAGGACTCCGTCCCGGGAACCCAGTCTCCACATCCTGCCTCAGCACAGTGGGTCGGCTTCCTGTTCTGAGACGAGCATCGTCACAGTTATATTAAAAATTTTGTAACGTCTGTCCTTGATTTTGTTATTTTTCACACTCCATTTCAAGCTAACAAAGCTGCTAAGTACTGTGCAAGGCGCCCAGCAGGGGCTGAATAGGAAGTTATTACAAAGAAATTAATTTCGCTCATTAGCACAAAGCAACAAGCATGTGGTCTAAACTTCTACCCTTAATCTCTCTGTTATGGCTGCAATGGAATAAGTATTTGTCATGTTATTCATGTGGGGAGTTTGTACGGCAGACCTGTGTATAACCTTTTCAGCGCCACAGAGGAAAGAAGTGTACCCAACACTCAGGCACAGTGATCCATTATTGACTTAACGAGGCACTAATTTAAGTTAGGGGTGCAGTTTTCTGTCAGATAAGGAATCGTGTTACTATAACAGACGTTAGTGCTAATGAAATGCAAAATAGGTGTTCCAACGAATAAGGCAAATCCACTACGTGTATAATTTGTGTGATATTTATCCAAGTCCATCCCTAGGGTATATGCCACCCTAAGGTAAGTACTATTATAGACGTCTCCGTCTCCCCCTCCCCAAAGAAAAAAAAACAATTGCCCCCCCCCCAACAAAAAAAAATTGCTCCCCAAAAAATGTCACTAAATAATTCCCCTCCCCCCTTGTAGGTAGGAAGCCGGGGGTCTTCAGAGCTGTATCCCATTCATTTCAGCTGCGGGGACCCCCTGCTTCCTTAAATACTTACCTCCTTAGGGGGTGCCGGTATCTCCTGCTCAGGTTTAGCGGTCCCATCATATGGGCCAACAGGAAGCTGTGACGTCATATGCAGCTTCCTATTGGCCCATGTGACCAGCGACTTTAAACCCGAGTAGGCGATATCGGCACCCTCTAAGAAGGTAAGTATCTCAAGAAGCAGGGGTCCCCAGAGCTGAAGTTAACAGGGTTCAGCTCCGGAGACCACCTGCTTCAATCCTACATGTACTATTTTTTTTTTTTAAACATTTAAAAAAAGGGAAAGCAGCAGTGCTGTTACACTCTCTCCCTCGTGCCGCCCCTAGCCGATGCCTTACCTGCTTACCGATTAGGAATAGGCCTGTAATATATAGATCTTGAGGACTGGATTTGAGAACCCCTGCACTACGCCAGTATTATTTCTACATGGCACTCCAGGCAGCTGAACAGATTGCACCTTTACACAGTGGGCAGGGGTCATTAACACCTGCAGTGCACTTACAACACCATGGAGGTCTAATTACTCGGCTGAACAACTGAAGCCGAACAAGCGCAAAATAATTGCCCCAGATTTATCAAAGGAAAATCTCCAGTAGCTTTCAAGGAGATTCCTTTTCTTTTGTTAAATCCTGGGTGCTTTTTTTTGCACGGATTTTGACCTGTTTTGCAGACTTCAGTAAATAATCTCCTGTGTATTTAAAAGGCTTGGGATACATAAAAAAAGGGAACACTACTGAGAAAGATCCCAGTGGACTGGATCGTCTGCAGCTTTCCAGCATTTGCTTTACTTGCCTTAACCTGTAAGTCTCCACTTTATCTTCCATCAAACTGGCACATAACCAGCCGCGTCTACGCTCCTCTCTCCTTCACCTTTTCTTGTCTGTTGTTAACCCGGGAAATGCACTCAAAGCCCCACAACAACAAAAAACACCAGCAGTCAGTAACTCCCTCCCACCTCGTGCTTTTATTTAGTTCAGTGAAGCCCTGTTTCTCCGGCAGCTGATGATTGATTCTGGACACTTGACAAGTTGCAGCTTCATGCCAGCAGAATGAACAAGCACTGGTAAATACTTTTACAGGCGGGTAAAATACAGACGGCCGATGCAACCTGTGCCCTTTCTGCTCCGTGTTCACCAACAGAAATGCATTATGATAGGTTTAGGTTATAGATCGGGCTGCAGTAGCTGGTTCCATAAAGACGAGTACGTTTAGGCAGAACTAATGATGTGTAAATACCTGGCTTTCATCTCTCTGATCCTATGTTATGATATTAATACGTGGTTACATTAAATAAACAAGGTTACACATTGCAAAGACATTGCATGAACAGTTACAGATAATATGTTATTGGCGTACGTAATACAGACCACATGAAAATGAGAGACGGCTTTAGTTTTGAAAGAACTCACACTGGTGGCGGCTGTGAGAGTCTCCGGGAGACTGTTCTCGTTGTGAGGTGCATGGTAAGAGGAGGAGGAGAGTCCAGATACTTTGTTCAACCTTGGGAACAGAAACAGGGAGGCGGAGCAAAGGGGGGGGGGCATGTGTACGGCATGATTTAGAAAAGAAATGGTATTCCATACCTGCTAAAACCGTCACCCTTCCGATTACTGACCAACTAAGTTACAAGAACTCCAGATTCTGGAGTGATGCTTCGTCCACACAAAGGCTCCCATTTAATATGCTGTGTAGGCACTAGAGAAGAGTTTAGCTCCATTCAAATGTACAAGACTAAAATCATCTCCAGCGCAGGAATGGGGCTTCTCAGCATATTAAATAAGGGTCCCAGAAGAAGCCAGGTGAAAACAACACAATACGCACTGTATATTTCATTAAAAAAACATGGGCATCGTTTTCTGTAACGAGATCGCTCAAATGACCCGAGTGAATGTGTGAAGTGCAGAAGAAATCAGGCAAATTGTGTTACTTAATGAAAGTGTCTTTGTCACCCATTTTCAATTGCCCTCCCTAAGCATTAAGACAGGCGTTCCTCAATAACCCCCCAACATGTGAAGTTTACAGGATAACACTGCTTCAGCACAGGTGACTCAATCAGTCCCTGCTTCAGCACAGGTGGCCCAATCAGTGGCTCAGATGACCGAACCACCTGTGCTGAAGCTGGGATGTCCTCAAAACCTGACCAGTTGAGGACTGGAGTTGAGCCCACCTGCTTTAAGACAATTCCCCCAAGGATCTCTTGCATTGCCCTTGCCTAAGCATTATTTCAAGATATTCCACATGCACCGTACGCTGTAATTAACTCCCACACGTAGAGTATTGATTTCCTGTCTTGAGATACAGTATGTGCAAATATATCTCTGCAGGCTGGTGGGTATTTTCTGATAGAATTAGCTTATTCCGCCTACATGTGAAAGTGAAGGGAATAGGCTAGGGACTGCAGAAAAGGCTCGCTGCGGATCTGCAGTTATAGCTGTTTTGTTAAAAAAAACTCAAACCATGTATATTTTATACAAATATAGTGCATTTCAGTTATTACCAGGAGCCGGGAGGTCAATACATTGACTCACAAATGAATTCAAAGCATTCACTTTTAAATGAACTAAGTTTCTGTTCCTTGTGCTAGTCATTCCTCCCCCCTATGGACAGATCATAGAGTGATCCAGGCTCAGATTGGAGGCGCAACACCACCCCTTAAATGGAGTGGTGGACCCGAGGCAACTTGGTATGGCCTAGGAGGCCACTTGAGCCCATTTGTTTTAGGGCTTCCCTTGGGGCACATATGTCCTCATTTGTGCCGGACAACAACATCTATGTCTCCATCGAGAAGTACAACTTGGCTCTGCGTACGTCCACGGATGAAGTGGACCCTCTTTGGAGAATGAATACTCGCAAATCTATGATTGCACTGTGGTATCGTGACCTCCGGGACCTGCGGCAGGCTCTCCGAAGGAAAGAGCTCCGGTGGTTGAGAACCCGCCAGGATGCTGACTGGACAGCCTTGTAGGTATGTCAATGGAGGTATAAGCGTGTAGTCTTCAGAGCAAAGAAAGCCTATGTCGTCCTGAGGATCGACTCCACGAGGAATCGTCCAGCGCAACTCTTTAGGGTGGTGTGTAGCCTGGTTTATTCAGACTGCTCATCCATCATGGTTTATCCAACTGAGGAGCTATATGGTGAATCTGATTTATTCTTTGATTATAAGATCAAATGCATCCATGCTGCTATTCATCCCTGGATGGACTGTCTCACCCCACAGGCAAAGCTTGTCTTGCAAGAGTTCATCTTCATCTCAATCCTGGATTTCCTTTCAATCACAGCTGGGAGGAACTGGACAACTTGTTACCTGGATCCCTGTTCATCATGGCTCCTGAAAGAGACCATTGATGGAGTGGCTCCGTAGTTGGTGGTTATTATCAATAGAGCTCTCACTGTGAAGGAGATACCAGTCGCCTTGAAAAAGGCGCTGGTCCATCGCCTGTTGAAGAACGTTGGTCTAGATGTTGATGTTCTCGAAAACTATCATCAAATCTCCAACCTTCCCATGGTGGGGAAGGTGTTGACAAGGGTAGTTTTCACCCAGCTGGAAGATTGTCTGGAAAGGGCTGGCTTCTTCGAACCCACGCAGTCTGGCTTTAGAGATGCTCATGAAACATAGTGGGCCCTAGTCTGTGTGGCGGATGACTTATTGATAGCCATGGACTAGGGTATTTCTTCCTTTGTCATGTTATACCTCTCAACAGCCTTCGACACAATTGATCATGGGGTGTTGCTGCTGCACCATCTGAGGGACCTAGCTGGTGTTGGTGGGACCACATTATAATGGGTTGCCTTGTTCCTGAGGGCCGGACCCAGCAGGTCCGGAGGCCATGTGCCACTGGTGGAACTTGGACCCTTTGGGGTCCTTCAAGGATCGGTGCTATCACCGCTCCTGTTCAATGTTTATGTAAGACCTCTGGGGAATATCATCCGGAAGCATGGTCTGAAGTGACACCAAGGTGCTGATGACACCCAGATTTATGTTTTTTAAAGACTGCCCACACTGATGTCATGTCTAGATGAAGTGGGCAGTGGCTGTATGCCATGTCCAAGGTTCATTACCTCGGCATTCACTTTGACCAGAGTCTCAACATGCGAGCCCAAATGGCCTCAGTTGTTAAGTCTGGTTTTCTTTTTCTCTGAAGCTGCTCTGGAACTTGAATCCACTCCTGTCATCTATGAACCTTGAGTCACTGGTCCATGCCTTTCTGTCCACGCGGTTGGACTACAGGGGAATGCCTTATATGTGATCCTACCGGTGTGCCCGACGTGGAGGCTCCAGCTTGTGCAGAACACTGCAGCCCTAGATCCTGAGACATGTTTCTCGCTTTGAGCACATCCCTCCCATCCTGTGTGATTTGCACTGGCTTCCTGTGATCTTCTGGGTTCAGTTCGAGTTAGCTGTAATAGCCTTTAAAACCTTGTTAAAGTCAAGGGCCTGCCTATCTGCAGTCTTGTTTACAAACCGTGGTGGGATATTGGTTATGATCTCAAGTCCTCAGGGGAGGACCGCCTCTCCGTGCCAAAAGGTTCTGCACCCTACCGCCAGAGCTCAGGTGTATATATCTACCTTACCACTGTTTCGGGCTTGTAAAGTATTGCAATGTCTCCTTAAGTGGAGGCATTTCTACTCAAAAAATAAATGATGATGATCCCTGACTGTAAAGATGGAAGGATGGCCTTAGAAATGTTTATTTTAACCTCCACTAACACCATTTAAACTAGTTGAACCCATGTCCAATGCATTGCAGGCCCTTTGGCATCAGAAGAGTTAAAAATAGCATAGATAATTTAAAAGGAATTGCATCAGAATAACCCTTTCACTGCCTAGCAGTCCTTTCTGGCAGTGAAGGTTTTTTTTTTTTTTACCATGCTTTGGCAAAGAAACAAAAACCCATTTTCCTGTTAGGTGACAATTCCTCCCCCTGAAGCAAGAAGAAGAAGAAGCGCATGTGACCCCTGGGCCAGAGACAGATTGCAAATTGTTCTTCTGACATTTAAAAAAACTATATCTACAGGGCACCAAACGTTCAATTAATCAGCTGCCTGCAGCTCAGGAATGTTTAAGTGTTGATACAGAAAAGTGGCCTAATGAAACAGATGAGAACGCAGGAGATGTTTGTGTGCTAGCCTGGAACAAAATCCAAGCTACTCACTTTGGATTTTAAAATGAACGAGTTAAACAGTAGCTATAGCTCGGGCCGCCCGGGCAAAACCCAGGGGCCCACGGACTTGGGGGCTCGCTCTCTAGGGTGACCAATCCATATTTGTCCCGGCATATTTGCATGCTCGAAGAGCGCTTGCTGACCGCTCAGGCACGATCGGCACATGCCGGCTGCTCGTATGCATGCATGATCGGCACTTGCCGGCTGCTTGTATGCATGCGCGATCGGCACTTGCCAGCTGCTCGTATGCATGCGCAATTGGCACTTTTCGGCTGCTCGTGTGCATGCGCGATCGGCACTTGCAAACCACGCATGCGCGATCTTCTTTTGTGCTCATGATCGATCAGAGCTTGCCGGCAAGTGCAGATTGCGCATGCGCACAAGCAGCCGGCAAGTGCTGATCACTCATGCGCTGTCAGCAAGCGCTCTTGGCGCATGCAAAAATTTTGCCCGGCAGCCCACCCATATCTACGTACGCCACTGGAGTACCTGTGGCTATGCTCTGCTCATGGACACACCCTGTACACGGACACAACCTGCCCACGGACACACCATGCACATGGACACATCTTGCACATGGACACACCCTGCACATGGACACACCCTGCACATGGACACACCCTGCACACGGACACAACCTGCCCACAGACCCACCCTACACATGGACACACCCTGCACATGGGAACACCATGAACACTGGCACACCATGCACATGCACACACCCTGCACATGGACACACCATGAACACGGGCACACCATGAACACGGGCACCCAATGAACACTTTCAGTCATATTTTTAGGTTCTTCCCTTGTTTTGCAAGCATATCCTGAAACCTTTAATCTTCAGCAACCAGCAAATCATTTAAAGATATCTGTTGCAACACTTTAAATTCTTATCCTGACCTTCCTCTGCGTGGTGGATCTGGAGGTAGACTTAAAACTGGTCACCCCCCCCCCCCCCCAAAAAGAAAGGTTATACCTGTTTAAAAATAGTGTCAAATTCTCTTGAGGATTTTTAATCCTTCCCGGGAAAGACAAATGAACTCAAATATACCTGAAACATATACAAATCCCTTCACTGCCTGAGGGGCGTGCAACGCATTGGCAGAGAAGGGGTTAAGGATGATGGAGCAACAAGAAAGAGGGTCTAGGGTTTGTCATATGACCGTCTGGAAGATAAGGGGGAAAAAAACACTTCTCTGCCATAAATGTTCGAATACAATCATCCTCATAGTATATTCATGTAAACATGGATAACCGCAGTCAAACATCTGAGCTTCTCATTGTGAAATAATGTGTGTTATTGTTCAACAAATTGGGAGACAAGGGAGAGATGCATCCGCTCAACCTAGTGTGACCACAAGGGTCACAATTGCAGACTGGTGCAATAGGGCAGGGAGAATAATAAGAACGCAAAGAACACTGTATGACGCAAAGACTCTGTGCATACAGATAACATGTTCAACAAAGTGTATCACAGCAAAGAGCTGCATCTTGCACACGGCAGAATCCCACATGTACACATCATTTCACATTATTGCCAGATGTATTTTCTTCCTGCTTCTGAAGCCAGTTATCCTTATTTACATGCGCTAATTGCAGTATTTTTCCAGTGAATTGGTGAACACCAAATAGGCTGTGATTTGGGATTTCTAGAAGACGCGCTCAGGCTCAATATGATGTACAGTATACTCTTTCCTGAGTAGTCGTCTGTTGTGCAAACTTACCTCATTGTGACAATAAGTAGAAATTCCTAGTTCCTGTTGGCCCGTCTGTGATGAAGTGGTCGAGAAATTAGAAGTATACTGTAGATGGGCGAAGATGTCGAAATTCGTTTTGTTTTTTTGCTTATTTAGTAAAAATAAATGTCAAAAAACATTCGTGAATATGTTGAAAAATGTATGAATTTGGGGAAGGGAGTTGTCAAATGTACACATATTCTCCCATTTTTTAATAATGTCTTCGCAAATTGGTGAAAATTTCCTCATTTTCACTTTTTTTCGTGTTCAAATAAAAAAAACGACCAATTTTTGCTGCCATTCAGGCTCATGTTTACTAAGTGGTGCTAAGCATAAGACACCTTCCAACCCATTAAAGTGAAGGGACCAGCACTACTCTGTCTGTAATATTCCTATGTGCTGCGTACCGCATGCTATACTGTAACTGTGACACACTTCGTGTCCTATTGGCAGAAAAAAGCTATATGAAATAAAGTTATTAGTAGTAGTAGTAGTAAAAATTACCTTCAATATTTACTGGTGGTGAGGCTGTCAAGATATGGTAGGGCTACGGTCTCACCAACAAGATAACTCAACAGTGTCAGCTGTAGAAGGAGCGGCTCTGTGAGTAACGACACCGAGTTTGAATCAGGGGAACCTGGCTGAATTCCTGCTGTCAGCTCCTTATGACCTTGGACAGGTCACTTTATCTCCCTGTGCCTCAGGCACCAAAAACAGATTGTAAGCTCTGCGGGGCAGGGGCTGTGTGTGTAACATTCCTATGTGTTGCGTACCGTGCAATATACTGTAGTTGTGATGCACTTTGAGTCCCATTGAGAGAAAGGTGCTGTATGAAATAATGTTGTTATTAACCATAACCTTATAGGGTCTTAGTGATAAGTCTGTTAGAAATCCAAAACATTAACCTATTCCTAGGATGCACCAACAAAAATCACATAATCATTAGAGAAATTGGTGAAGGTGTCGAAATTCGATTCACTCTTTATTTTGAAAATCTGAAAAATTAATTCTGAAAAATTCAAGAATTATCAAATATTTTGAATATTCACTTTTTTTTATATTTGATTCGTCTCATTTTAAAAAAAAGACTCTTTCCATCTAAAAAATAAATATACACTTTGCACATTTTCAAATAATCTCCAATTTTTATACCCCAATACTTAGATGCATTTTCCATAGTTTGTATTCCTATGCTCGGACATTAAAAAAAAAGTTACGATGGGCAAAAATAAGGGACACAAACCCTCCACCGTGTACAGCAAATAAAAATACCACTTGTGGTGCATTTTCACGTCTCTGACAGGTCTATCTTTCTGAATACTTGAAACATATTTGAAAATTTGCTGACAAAAATGTAGAAAGAAAGTATGCAAATTGGAAAATATAATCTTGTTTTAAAATAATTTTCAAATATATATAAACAAAAGACGGGGGTGCCCAATGCTACATCCATCTGACAAAACATATATGGTAATAAGTATAAAGTTGAAATACTTATATTTACTTATACTTACAATAGATTATTGAAGTATTTAAACTTTATACTTATTACCATATATGTTTTGTCAATTGGATGTAGCATTGGGCACCCCTGTCTTTTGTTGTATACATTTGCCACGCTCAGTAGCACTCCTTTTGACTTATATGATGTCGTGCATGTTGGAGTTTGAGCTAACTGGGAATGTGTGTGTTAATATTCAAATATGCAAGAAAAGAATATTGAAATATTCCAAAATGTTCGAATATTTTGGAAAATTGCGAGGGGGAAAACGCTGCCAACCGAATGGCAGCATATTTCCCCATCTCTACTTCGAAGAGTCCCGCGCTACACAGTATACGCGCTGCCTTGCTATACGCAACTGAATCAAGGTTATAAAGCAGGGGTGCGCAACTCCGGTCCTCAAGGACCACCAACTTTTCAGGTATAAGCGATATCCCTGCTTCAGCACAGGTGCTGCATTCATTCTGACTGTGCCACTGATTGAGCCTCCTTTTGCTGAAGCAGGGATATCCCTCATACCTGACCTGTTGGTGGCCCATGAGGACTGGAGTTGCCCCAACCCCTGGTATAAAGTCTCATATTTCTAGCCCGGGTGTGTTGAGATTTCCTGCTTCGTTCTCGGCGCCGCTTCTCACGTTTTCACACCGAAGCCGCAATAAACTGAAACCTTCCATTCCCATACAAGTTCCCATGTACTTGCAGTAATGTGCACGAGTGAATTTTATCAGTTAGACTCTATCAAACCTTATAGTTAAAAATTATGAGACTAATATCACAACTTGAACGGCGTACACTGGATGGAGTCTAGCACCACCGGCTTATATTTTATTTATGCTCAAAGCCGCATTTGAGAGTTTTATTATCTTCTGTGCATACATAAAAAGATGAGTAATAATACAGCCTGGCAGCAAAGGGGCATTAAATGTGGATTAGAAGAAGAGTGGAGACTGCCAGCCAATCAGAAGCCAGTGATTAGCATAAACCTACATTTATTCTACTATAAAACTAAGTAGGAAATAACGGCTCATTCCATATGATACACACTGCGCTCTGATTGGCTGAGCTCCGTGAATGTGCATTTCACAGCACGTACTATACCAGACGATTTGCATCAGGAAGCTGAAACTCTCTTGGTTACAACATCCTCAAATAATCCGATTGCAAATGGTCATGTTTAAAAAGGGGGTGTGTGGTTGGGGGAGGAGTTAATTTGAGGGCTCCAGGTAAACCAAACAGGTTCCCTACATTGATGGTGAGTTACTTAGAAGTCGTGAACCTGTTGAAGCTGTGTCTGCAATCAACAGCTACTTAAAGTTTTCTAATCACCCAAGTCACAATAAGGAACATATTATTATTTAAGTGGGGCTATTCCATCAGGCGCCCGCCCGGCACCAGAAGACCCATTTTACAGTCAATTCCCTTGAAAGGCCCATCAGGTACTTCCAGGGCTGGAAAGTGTTTATGGAATAGCACAATTTAGTAAATATGAGCCTAACTCCTTTAGTGCTGGAAGGGACCTACAATTTGGTGAGTGGTTACAGGAGGAGTTGGGGAGAAGATACACGACTCACAGATTGTAATGGGACGCATCATTTTCTGCACACGGGGGCGTTACTGTTTTTCACTGCGGCACAAATCTCTGCTGAGTCCAATATGTCTTAAAGGATCAATCAGTGCAATATCCTATGTGTGTTTTTAAAAAGGAAAAAAAACAGTTTTGTAGTATTAGATAATACTGCCTTTTTCTAAATAATTCAACTCTTAAAACCATTTTTAATGAGGTTTAATGTACTGAGCAGATTCAGTTGTAGAAGCAGGAGCACAGCCAGGATCCACATAGAAAAAAATAAAGTATTCACGGGTAACTCCAGATATCAATAAAAATGTATTGCAAAGTAGCTCACAATGGAGGTGAGGAAATGAACCTACCATCATGGTAGCACCGATTTATGGAACTTGGTTCTGTTGTTGGCCAATCAGATTTTAGTTTCTAGAACTGACTTGAAATACTGTTTTTCACACTGTCGATGTAAAAGTTGGCCCCTACAATGCATTTTCTGTAGCAGCCCGGAACAGTATAAATACATTGTAGCTGCTTTAGCAGTCACTGCTTAATGAAAACAACTGTACAGTTACATGACTTTAGCCGGGAGCTGTACCTTGGAGAGCTCCCCTTACAACACCATTTCATTTAATGGCCTGTTCAGGTTAAAGCTACTCCTTGTTTTAATTAGTTAGCGTCTTTGTACATAGACTTTTTAATATAATTACGTTTTAAATTAAACAACACACAACCTATAAAATAACCTAACCTCAGCAAGAAAGCAAAAAGGAGAAAAAAACTGAACAAGGCTTTAATTACAATATAATTGTTTTTTTTAATCATTTATTTGCCTGCCTTTTTTTATTTAATGGATCGTCTGTTTAAGAATCCTCTCTGTATAAATTAAGCTGTGGTCAGATCAATGCTCAATTATTACAATGCTTGCAGCTCTCAGTTGTAATTAAAGTAGATTGAGACATTAATTACATTTATAGACCATGGATAGGAAGATGTGAACAAACTTGCCACCAGGCCCAAAAAGTCTAAGAGCCACGTCAGATTTGTTGGATTTTTACTTTTTATATTGGTAGTGGTGGACTATAGGGATAGTCACTCTTAGCTCACATTCAAATTGTACAGAACTTCCCATTTGGCTTACAAAGCATACATTTGGCTGTTTGGTTTCATAGGCCCTTATTCTGTAAGTTCCGATACTGCCAATATGGTGGCATCGCATGGAAAGCCCAATGGAAGTCAATGGAAGTCGGAGTTCACAGAATAAGAGCCATAGTGCGGTCAATGGAATCAGATGTCCCAGTGATTCCCAGTCCCAGTCAGAGGACCTATAAGAAGGAGAATGTACTGCTGTCAAAAAGTATCCAAGTAACCATGTAAGGGACATTTTTCTTAGTGTGGTCTTGTTTGTCACGCAGCCCCTGGCTCCTGGACTTCTTGCTGGCCTCTGGTGTAGAATGGAAATAGCCGGCCAGGCACACCCCTTAAATCAATAAGTAGCAATTTATTCACTCATGTTGAGCCACATATGATGATCCAGCGTTTCTGTTCAACATACTTCTTCATCAGGGATACAGTAATGTGCACAAATAGAAACAAGTATACCTTACAGGTGTTTAAAAGGTACAGTATAAGGTATACATTTTATTACATTTTACTATTTACTATTCCCCTGATATATCCCTACATCTGAGTCGCCCCAAAGACGGACTACTGAAAGGATTTCCCATAGAGCTGCTCTCCTATGCACAGAACCAGCATGCTAAGGGTTAACATTTGGGACTGCTTGCTATATGTTTCCTCAACTCAAAACCCTGCAGTGTTTATGACTCTGCACAAAAGAATTTCAAAGCCCAGCTGAATTCATTTATAACTCCTTCAGCCTACATCTGCGTCTCCCCAAAGGCGGACAGCCTCTGGCGGCAGCCGAAGAGTGTCAGCCGCTGCCATTTGCTTCTCTTACAGCTGCTCGGTTATCGGGTTGGGTAAAGTCTTCTAACACAGCACATTGCAGGCCCATTCTACCTCTTCTAACACAGCACATTGCAGGCCCATTCTACCTCTAACACAGCACATTGCAAGCCTACCCTACCTCTTCTAACACAGCACATTGCAGGCCTATCCTACCTCTTCTAACACAGCACATTGCAGGCATGTTCTACCTCTTCTAACACAGCACATTGCAGGCCTACCCTACCTCTTCTAACACAGCACATTGCAGGCCTATCCTACCTCTTCTAACACAGCACATTGCAGGCCTGTTCTACCTCTTCTAACACAGCACATTGCAGGCCTACCCTACCTCTTCTAACACAGCACATTGCAGGCCTATCCTACCTCTTCTAACACAGCAAATTGCAGGCCTGCTCTACCTCTTACAACACAGCACATTGCAGGCCTATCCTACCTCTCCTAACACAGCACATTGCAGGCCTATCCTACCTCTTCTAACACAGCACATTGCAGGCCTATCCTACCTCTCCTAACACAGCACATTGCAGGCATCTCCTACTTCTTCTAACACAGCACATTGCAGGCCTATCCTACCTCTCCTAACACAATTTTAACCATGTCTGTAACTGTGACATACGACCATGATGATATATTATCTTTAACTGGTCATTGAATGTATAACCACTGTTCATTTTATGCAACCATGTATTATCATAACTCTGTGCCCAGGACATACTTGAAAACGGGACGTATCTCTCAATGTATTACTTCCTGGTAAAACATTGTATAAATAAGTAAAAGGGGCATGTTGCTCAACGAGTGAATAAATTGCTACTTATTGGTTCAAGTGGTGTGCCCCACTTCTGCTATTTGAATATCTAGATTCACTACGGCCAGGATAACCTCAGTCTGCAGCACCCATCATCTTCATTTCTTAGTGTTATTTACTCTCTATTGTGGCTCTATTTTGTGCCGACCTCTGCTGGTCGACTTCCATTTTCCTGGTCCAGTTTGGCATGCCCAGGGTTGAACATTCTATTCATTCCAAGGTAACTAAAGTTAGAAGTAATCTCAGAAGCAGTCAATTATTGCTAATAATTTAAGAAAAACAGAGACGGGGGGAGGGGGGAGAGAAAGAGGAAGCAAGAATACATGTAGTAATTGCCTCTTTAAATATGGGGGCTACTCAAGATGTGTGAAAACAGAATATAACGCCTCGAGCCATTTGGGGCTTTGAATTCTTTCATCCCAATGTTTAAAGTTAGCGCTGGCTGAAGCTGTTTCTTCAAGTCATGTGCTCACTGGAAACCCAGTGTAATATGCAGAGCTTGTCAGCCACTATCCTATCTTTCTTTGTCACATCTGTGGCCAGGATTCTGACTGTTACCGTGTGATCAGAAACTCTCCCTGTTAGGCTCATTACTGTTAAATCGAAATCAATTATTCTTCTGACTCCCCGTGAACCCAGAAGTGTAGCCGTGTCTGATGATATTCCATCACATTTCTTTTCTCTCCTATGTAATGAGATTCCCGTTTAGCTGTTAAGCTCTTCAGCATCAGCATGCGCTGGGGTATCTGATGAGCCTACTGAGGCAATTTATATGCTGAATTGGGCCGATCCTGACTTTTTAAGATTGTGGGGCCTATTCTGGTAGCGCCGAAGTGTGACCAGCCGCTTCTACAGTATACTTTAGTATCGAATTGGCGTGCTTTGCTATGCTGTAAGCCCTTCTCGCATGTCCAATCCGTGTCTAAAAGGCTTTTTTGGAAGCGGTTTCACTCCGGCTCTGCCAATCCGATCTGTTTGTCAAAAAAATCCTCAAAATCAAATGTTTTGCCCACGACTGCCATTCTAGTAGCTCTGTTCTGCAAACTGCTCCTAAAAGCATTTTTTTTCACGCCACCTCGCGGGCGCGAGATCGGTACCGCAAGTTACATTCAGAGCCTGATATATGGGTTTGGCTGAGAGAGCAAAACCCATGTCAGACTGGGGATGGAGTTAGCACCAACTCAGGTCATTTTGCTTCTAAAGCGCGTACAATCTGGGCGGTTTGGCTGTTAGACTGCGCAGTTTGTCACTTTTTATTGACGCCGTTTAGAAGAAACGGTTGGCAATAGAGAATAGGTTTTTTTTTCCCCCTCAAATTTCATTCCGCGACTTCTGAACATAACTGTGCAGTTTGGAAATAACCACTTCGGAGCCACGAGAATAAGCCCCAGGGAATCCATTAAATCTCTGTATGACGATGATCCCGTTGAAGTCTACAGGCGCAACTGACCTTTGTAAAATGTTAACCCTACTCCCTTCTAAAGGGGCAATTAATATGTTTAGGAGCGTGACCCAATTGATGTCTGTTGAGCTCCTTATGCATTTAAGAGGATGATCCTTAACTTTTTGGAGGTGACCCAATTGAAATCTACAGAGGCAATGGATTTGGGTCAGAGAGTGATCAACGGGATGAAGAAGAACCCTTTAAAATGAGGACGAGCTTGAGTGGCATTCTCTACATAGTAAATATATGAGGAGCCGCCGGCTGTGCTGGGTCAGCATCCTCAGAGTGATATGAGTACAATAACTAGAGGTATTATTGGGTTATACAGTGTTATGGGTGTCCTATCTCCGTACATCATCTCAAGGTCTTCAGATATTAAGAAAGCTCAGACCATGTCCCCGCAGGCTCCCTCCAGCAAATACTCCCACTGTGAAGTTACTGAACACAGGTGCTAATGCCAGCTGACAGCTCCCATCGATCGGAGAAGGTTTTTAAAAGATTTATACTCAACCCTAAAATAACATTAATGGGCATAAAACGCATATTTACCCTTTCCCTTCAAGAGCAGTGGCTATTTTTATACACATGATTAAATAGAATACTACAACCCCATGTATATACATATATATATATAATCATTCTCTGTGCCTCAAACACTACACTGCAGGCATGTGTATGAAAATGCTAACTGCACCATATATAATTGGTAGCACTGGACAGAGATTGAGCTAGTCACCAATACAGTTTTTTTCTTGTCCCTTCCCCACACAAATCTAAATTTAGGTAATGATACATGTGAATTTGCAAAGGTGCATTCACACCATAAACACGATGAAAATGTACAAATACATTTATATCAAATAAACAAATCAACACATCATCAGTCTCATCATTGGAGGTAAAGTTATGGCTTTAGTAATAATAATAATAATAATAATAATAATAACTTTATTTCATATAGCGCATTTCTCCCAGTGGGACACAAAGCGCGTCACAATGACAGTACAGCGCACGGTACGCAGCACATAGGAATGTTACAGACACAGTCCCTGCCCCGTGGAGCTTACAATCTATGTTTTTGGTGCCTGAGGCACAGGGAGATAAAGTGACTTGCACAAGGTCACAAGGAGGCAACACCGGGTTCCACTGATTGAAACTTAGTGTAATTGTTTACAGAGTCAGTGTCTTTACTCACTGAACCCCTTTATATGGGTAACATCTAAGATGGCTGCCTCCACAGTGACTCACCATCATATGCACCCTCATTTTACTACAGTTGTTCTGGTTGCTTGGTGTTTTTGTACATGATTGTTGGAAAAATAAGAACATAAACTAAAGTAACGTTTAGAAAAGCATGAGATAATTTTATATATATATCTATGTTATGGTGGCTGAAAAAGGCGACAAAAAAACTTCACCGTATAGCTGATAAAAAGATCACTTGTGAGGTAAACCTACTCAGCTTGAAAATTGCAAAGCCAGTACAACCAGCCTCACACTGATGAGACCCAAAAGGTCGAAACAGCTGCCTGTGGGTAAGTTTGCTGGCTTTGCATCTAATCGTGTGTGTGTGTGTGTGTGTGTGTGTGTGTGTGTGTGTGTGTGTGTGTGTGTGTGTGTGTGTGTGTGTGTGTGTGTGTGTGTGTGTGTGTGTGTGTATACTGTATATATACTGTATATATATATCACAATTTGGAGTGCTTAATAAAATGTTAGCTTATTATAGACATTGTCTATAAAGTGCATTTAGTGGAAAGGATGATTATGTCATTATCAGTTGACGACTATTTAGCAGTTATTTTTATAATACATTTGAATGAACGGAAGCTGTAAATAGAATATTTTCTTACTACACCACATAAAACACTGCTAAAACTTTAATGTGTATTTCAACTTTAAATAAAGCTATTAGTTCATGTTCTTTTGTTAAGAGATGATTCACTGGACAGTAAGCATTCCATTTGTGCAATACAAGTAAAAAATATTCCCACACGACAAGCCCTGGATGTATCTCATTGGATGCTACGGTATGGAGTTTCCAGTTCTGTGTTAAATCTTACTTTGAGAAATCTTTGTCAGAAACTCAATCAAGCATTGTTGGTGCATTCTTAGCACGTAGTTTCCTTTCCCATGATATCTCAACGCAGTCTGTTGACGATTCACTCGTTCAAGTCACACAAACCACAATGTGCTGTGATAAATTGACTTCTTATAATAATAACCCCGAGCTATTTAACTCACTAGGAGATATTTTCTCTCATTGGAAGGCACTATCACTCACTGGAATTAATTATCACAGACTCGAAGGCAGTTCCACATACGGGAAGGCAGTCTTACTAAACGTAAGTTAGTCTTAGTCACTCATCAAGAGGTAGTCTTACTTAAGGGAAGGTCTTCTCACTGATTAATGGAAGGTCTTCTCACTGAATGGAAGGCAGTCTCACACTTTAAAAAGGACCAAGTTATCTCTACCACTTTTTGTGCAATGCAGCTGAGTTGTTTTTGTTTTAGAGCAACCAGACTTTGTACTGGTCAGATAAACATCTGTCAAACATTAGAGATTTCATTTGTTTCAGAATTGTACTGTATCTTTAGGAGCCGTTGGCTACTTTTCTTATATCACAGAAGCTCAGCGGTGTCCTGCGCATTTGCAAGTATGTCTGCTGTGCATTATCAGGTCTTCCATCGTAGAAACATGTCCCCTTACAAACCTAAAGGTTCCACCATTTGAACATACAGTAGGTTGTTCATAGTCTTCGAGAGTGCAAATTAGTTTGTCATTGTGGCCCCAGACCAAAAATTGAATTATTACATTTTTTTATCCAGGGCCACAATGTCTAACTAATTTGAACTCTTGAAGGTGGATCCTTTAGGTGTGTAAGTGGTCATCATTGAGAGACAATCCAATGAGGTCTTGAATCCATTGATGCTAGGATGATGTGAATACACTTTCCAGTGAGTGTGACTGCCTTTCAGTGAGTGAATACTCCTATCAGCGAGTGAGACAATGGTCTAGAGGGTAAGGCTGAATCCTGGTGAGTGAGGTTCCCTACCAGTGACTGGGTGTGTTCTAGTGTCGGGCTGCTCAACTCCAGTCCTCAAGCCCACCCAACAGGTCAAGATTTCTAGATATCCCAGCTTTGGCAAAGGTGGCTCAATCAGTCCCTGCTTCAGCACAGGTGGCTCAATCAGTCCCTGCTTCAGCACAGGTGGCTCAATCAGTCCCTGCTTCAGCACAGGTGGCTCAATCAGAGGCTCAGTCTGAAGCTGGGTTATCCTGAAAATCTGACCCGTTGGATAGGGCTTGAGCACCCCTGTCCCAGTGTGTAAGGCGGACTCCTGGTGAGTGAGACTGTCTGCCAGTCAGTGAGACTCTCTCCCCAATAAAGAAGATGTGTCGCAATAATGCAGCGCCCAATCATCAGCTCATTACAGTCTCTTCCTCCGAGAATCCCGTATCTGAGACCTTTATAGATAGTATACAGTGACACGTAATATCACACCCCGCAATATGTTGCAGGTCCCGTTAGCTGCAAAGGGGTTAAGGTTAGCCTGTGCTAAATGCATCTGGGAAGTGGGCACGCTGCCATGTAGGCAGTAACCAAGGAGACATTCATCCGAATGTGAAATGACCGCCAGGCGGATGGCACACGCATTGCCATGCTAACGACTCATTGACATTTGTCTGAGTTATCACAAGTGATTAATTTCCTCTTGGCCCCGCTGCCCTCGGGTTGGTTGTTTTAAATTATTTTGATATGATTTTAATAGCTATTTTTTTTTTCCTGAAGAGAAGCAGATTATATGTAGTGATCTGCTCTATAGGTAGCAGCTGTCTCTGTACGGGAGAGATGTGCGCCCACAGGGGGCTAATATGCACACACGCAAAAATATATATATATCAAGAATGAATACACAATACCGTTCTCTGGCTAACGAAATGCTTTTATTTGTGCGAGCTTTCGAGATACACTGATCTCTTCTTCCGGCGATGTTACAATGAATAAAGCAGGCAAGGGTTTTACTTATTCTTAAAGCTTATTATTAAAGCTCAGCTAACACGGTGCAGATACCTCTACTTCATTATATATATATATATATATATATATATATATATATATATATATATATATATAGAATCCAATGCACAGCCGGCACACCATTTGCAAGTAAATAAGTTTTGGTGCTTATCCCATAAAGCAATAACAGATCATACGATACCGGTTGCAACACGACATCAAGGGACAGCACGCAGGTAAGTAACTCATCAAGGGACAGCACGCAAGTAAGTAACTCATCAAGGGACAGCACGCAGGTAAGTAAATCATGAATTTTCTATATTTGATAGAAGACACAAAAAACGACGTTTCGGTCCCCCAGTGGGACCTTTCTCAAGGTCTTCTATCAAATGTATCTTAGACAGGTCTGCAACCCTGCCTTTCACCATTATCACCCAGCACACAGCACTTCATATATATATATAATATATATATATATATATATATATGTCAGATAAGGCAGATGGCACTCCAATAGGTGCTGGTAAGCCACAGGTGCACGTCCCATATAGAGAATGTAGTTATACGTTACCGTTCCAAGGATTGGTAAACAAGAGACAGAACTCAATGTTGAAAATCAAAGTGTATTAGTGAAAGCAAAAATACATCCAGAAACCCAACGTTTTGGTCCTACAGAATTGGACCTTCCTCAGGGGGATACCCTTGTTTACCAATCCTTGGAACGGTAACGTATAACTATATATATATACATACATACATAGGGCCTCATTCAGAGAAGGTTGATAAAAATTATCGCCAGGGCATTTAAAATGCCGTTTTTTGGGGGGGTTGTTATCACGGTATTCAGCAAGCCTCGATTACCTGTGATAGCAAAATTCCCAAAACGGGTGAGTTGCTGCCAGCGAGAGCATCGAGCCTCTGAAAAGGCCTAAACCGGCGATTCATTTCTGCTGCAGAGAGAGCGGCTCTGAGAGAGCCGCCTCTCACAGCTGAAATGTCGCCCGAAAATTATTTATAATATAATATATTAATATAAATTTCTTTCAGTGTAGATGTGCAGGGGGTCTCCGGAGCTGAGCTTTTATATATTCCACCACCCTTTCCGTGTGTGCGTGTGTGTATGTATATATATATATATATTATATCTAGTGGGTTATTATTCACACAGTGTTTATCCCGTTTTTTCTTATGCGCTCACCATTACTACAAGAAAAACAGCTCTAGTGATCTAGTAATAACCATTGTTAATACCAACAAAAATGGTGATGGGGTTACCAGGTGAGGCCAGACCTAAACTGAGCCCCACAGATACTGTGGTTCCTATGTGAGCGCCACCTGCCGACCCAACCAGGGGCAGAGTCCAACCCCCCACCAGGTGACGAACCGCAGTAGGGGGAGCAGCCAACCCAGCCAAACCTGGAGCCCTTCCCCAGATCATCTACCGCTCGGTTATTTCCCAGCGTATATCTTAAGTGAGCTCAGTGGGTATGGAATGCTTAGGATAACGGCTCACTTGTAAATCACTTGCGGGCCCTTTTCACTAATGCAGCTCTTTAAAAAGAAGTAAAACTGGGTTAACGTTGCGTTATTCACTTTAATGGATACAATGTTACTATTAACGTGATGTTAATTTAGGTTGCTGTCATGTTAAAAAGCCTAACGGAACCTAGAGCATCTGGGCCATGGTGTATTAACCCTTTCCTCTCTCACTGCTAACCTTTAATAATAGCCTCTATCCTCTGTTCCCTGAGGCTGTCCTGGTTGGGAGGATGGCATGTAAGAACCTTACATATGTTGGAAAGGGCACAGCCTCCCAATGAAGGCAATAGGTGACAGAGAGGGAATGTGTAACTCATCAATTACAAGGACCTTAAGTGAAGGAGGTCCAGAAACGGGGAGGGTATTTTCAACTACCATAGCAACGCAGGAGGGGGAAAAAAAGACCTACACCTAAAAAAAAAAAAAGACAAATATAATAACATAGCAAAATGATATTATTATAAAAAAAACAACACACTGATTTGACTTTTACTGTAAAGGTCAATAAATAATAAACTGCCTTTATCTAAATGTTATGGTGCCTTGATTATCCATCCTTGTCACTGCCCGAGCCTCCCAGGAAATGGGATGTTATCTGGGTTCTGCTCAGAGCTGTGAGTAATGGCATGTACATTAATTCCCTAACAATAGGGCCCGTGTGATAATGCTCAGTAATTAAACCATTCGTTCTTTTTCTTTGCAATAAACACATGGGGCTCCGGACTCTCTTCCTCAGTTGCCCTCCTATTCCTATCAGTTTCTAGCAGCTTGGGCGTGCAGAGTGGATTTGCTAAACTCGGTACATTGTTACTTGTACTGCTGCTGTCGAATTACCAGATTTAGCAGAAACATCTCTGTGGTTTAGTAAATCCGGCTGTTTATTCATCTGTACTACTCTGTAACTAAACAACAACAAAATACTCATTTTTATTATTGTGTACAGGCGGGCCCCACTAATACGGTGGGTTCCGTTCTATGGCCCAGATATGGCCGCCGGAAAGCGGAACTGGTGATTTTCGGCGTCTCCGGCTGTGCAGACCTGCAACCCACCCTTCTGTGCATGAGCGACCTCCGTTCTGCGCATGCGCAACCTCGGCACCCCGCGTTCTGCGCGTGCGCAGGCATGGCGGCCCTCTTCTCGGTACCGCCATATGAGTGGAACGCCGAAAAGCGGGGCCCTACTGTATTATGCATTATTCTTTTACGTTACTGTGACGGAGCGCCATTATAAGTATGGTCAGGAAGGAGGTCACACACCAGTTTCTTGTCATGAAAGTCATTTATTCCCCGCGTCAGGGGTTGCATGTTGCAGTTATCAGGTAACAAAATAGAGTCTTTTAAATTAAACAGCATCAGCCTGCAAAATAACAGGACAGTCCTTAATTGCCGGTATCCCCGAAGGGAGTTCAGGCTCTCCCCGAACAGGCTCTGTGCAACCTGTTCCCTCACAGATTGAGAGCAAAATGAGAGCCAGGAAGGAATCTGCTGTCTGCCCTTTAAACCCTCCCCTTTCCAATCAGCTCACAGACCTACAAGCCTGGGTGTGGTTCTTTTGGTCTGCTAAAGTGAGAGTTATTTAACCTCTTGTATACTCCCTCACCGTTACTAATTGTTAAAAATGGCAGAACGTTAGTTGCTTGGGCGTGTGCTTGACGGCCAATATACCTCCCTAAACGGAAATGTGGTCCAATGGTTACAGACCAGCGGGGGTCATTCATCAAAGTCTCTTAGGCTGAGGCCCCGGTGTCGGCGCTGAACTCGCGCCTGCCAGGCTGGTGGCTAGTGTAGTTGAGATCCCCGGTCTGCGGTGAGCTGCAGGGGGAAAGACGGGGGGGTGACAGGGCCACAGCCATGACGTCACCCTCATTGGCTGAACTGCCGGGGGGGGCGTGGCCAGCGCTCCGTTGCAAGTTGTGAGCACAGATTTCCTGTCTTCAGAGAAATCTGGCCGCACAGCATGGCGGGCAAGGTGGGTAGCGGGGCCGGCCCCATTGAGGGGCGGTTCTTGTCCCTGCAGCGCACGCCATAATGCGCACTGCAGCAGGCAGCGGGGACCTAGTCTTAGCTGCCAAACTGGCGCCAAAGGAAACATCACCACATTTTTTAAGGAAAAAAACATTGGAATCAATAGATTGCTTTCTTTATTATACAAGTGTTTTCGTCCCCAGCTTTGCCGCCGGGAGACTTTATTAAGTGAACCCCAGCGTGTTGCTGGTACTCCCGCAATGAAACGGTTTGGCGTCGTATCATGAAAGGGGTCTGCGTCGTGTCTCCAGGTTCTCGCCCCTGTCTCCAATTCAGCTTCTGTGTTGTGACAACGCGGGCAACTTGTCGGCGGTGTCACAAACGTAGAAGTCCCCCATGGAAAAGGGAGACAGCTCATGCAGGGTTCCGTGGCTGCTGAACGGCACTAACAGGAGAAGTTGCAGCACGGCCTTTCATGTGAAGCCACGTCATATGGAAATCCAATTGCTTCCATTGATCAACTAATTCACTTGAGATGTCTTTTTATAATAAAAAATTATTGATTATAAAAGATGATTATCAGCGGAGATTAATATTGATTTCGCATGGATCACACACATATACATAAATTATACATACATTATACACACACACACACACAATCACATTTTAAGTTATGGTGGTAATGTGATGGTAAAATGTGATGGTAAATCCTACAGCCTTGAAAATTGCAAAGCCAGTACAACCAACTGATGAGATCCATTAACATGTCTGTGAGTGTTTTCTCTGGCTTTGCATCTGATTCCCATGCTGTGCTTAAAAGCTGTGTTAACAGCAAGCATTAGCTTATAAGGGTTCCATGTAAAAATGGATTTCAGGCAAAAGGTGACAGTGTGCTCGTTTTGCATGTCATTTCCCAGAATCCCTTGCTGCAGTGGAAGGACTGTATGCTAAGTGATAATGGTGGAAGGCAGGGTTGCAGACCGGTCAAAGACATGTGAATGTGTTCACAAGTGATCTTTTAATTTGATAGATATAGATAGATATACACACATACATACACACACAGTATTGTATATTTCCATCCTTTACTGTAGGAGATAATAGGTGTACACTGGATGGGACACTAACCAATCAGAATGCTGTATTCTGTCAAACCCTGGTTCTCGTCTTACACTCCAACTGGAACCTCGGGCAAAGCTCTCAGACACAGAGCTGTCTGATTTGCCTCCAAATGTTGTCATGGGTACAATCTAACTGCCACTACCCAATCAAAGCAGCAGATGTTTCATTTACCCTCAATTAGTGACCTGAACTTGCATTTTAATTTGAAGCCCTTTCATTTTTATGAACTGAAGTCCAGACTTATAATGGAGTGATACATTGTATCGCATGTAGGGTCTGTGCTATAAAAAAAAACGTGTTGCCGATGCGAGATGCTTTGGAAGCAGAAAGCAACAAACAAACTAAATGGCGCTCAATATATTAACAACTAAACATAGTGCAAGTGAATACTAATATTATGTAAACAAAAGACCAGAAAATAAAATGCAAAATGAAATCACATGCAAATAAAGGAACAAATGAACACTCAAACCCTTAGAAGGACTGTTTCAAGGTCCACACGAACAAGGACAAAGAAGAACCAGGGGAGCGTTGGTACCTTAAAAAGAAATAAAATACATAGTGCAACACTGTAGCAATATGATACAAATGGAGCTCCCAAAAGAGCACCTCTATAACTGAAAAATAACAGACTAGAGGGCCACAGATGGAGGTGTAATCTCTAAAGAGAGAGAGAGACACACGGAGCCAAGGTAAAATCTCACAATTTATCCAAAAACAATAAAAGTGGAGGCTTACAGGATCCCAATGGGATAACAGCATAGAATGTTGGTGATCAAAACATCACATCACGCCGTCTTTGCTGCTTCAAGCCGCCATGGTGCATCACTGCCTGGAGCCGACACGTCACTTCCGGCGTTGGAGCCGACACGTCACTTCCGGTGTTGGAGCCGACACGTCACTTCCGGTGTTGGAGCCGACACGTCACTTCCGGTGTTGGAGCCGACACGTCACTTCCGGTGTTGGAGCCGACACGTCACTTCCGGTATTGCAGCCGATTCGAAGATGACGTCGCGGGATTCCCAGCAGTCTCTCTCCCTCTAGATTGTAGGGTCACGCTCTACGCGTTTCGCCGTTCTGAATGACGGCTTCGTCAGGAGTCTCCATTTGTTTCATATTGCTACAGTGTTGCACTATGTATTTTATTTATTTTTAAGGTACCAACGCTCCCCTGGTTCTTCTTTGTCCTTGGAAGCAGAAAGCCCCAGGTTTGCTTTGCTCTCCTGCCCCCTAGCACAGGGGTGGTCATCTCCAGTCCTCAAGAGCCACCAACAGGCCAGATTTTCAGGATATCCTTGCTTCAGCACAGGTGGCTCAATCCGTGGCTCGACTGAGCCACTGATTGAGCCACCTGTGGTGAAGCAGGGATATTACTGGAATTGCCCACCCCTGCCCCAGCATGATGTGTGCCACTCCAATAAAACAAGGCGGTGGTAAGAGGAGTGTAGAGACAACAAGGACTAAGGCGGCAATTATAGTAAGCGCAACGGTACGTGCGATTTCGCACGCTGTGTGAACAAAGTGCAGCAGCTGATAGGGGCCGGCCTTAGTGCGCACTCGCGGGGCACGATACAGAGCGACCGCACGGCAGATTTTTCAAAGCACAAATCATTTTGTTTTTTCGCGCAGCGGCGTCATCACGACTGCGTCATGTGAGCGGTTCAGCCAATGAGGCCGAACCAGCCTGGTGATGCCACCACGCCTCCTCAATCGCTCGAGCACCTACTATAATCTTAGCCTAATATTACAATCTTGCAAGTAAAACAGTGCGTGTGGGGACACAAGTATAATATCCTTTATAGCAGAGATTCATGGAGCACACAATAGCTGCAGTTCTATTATTTAAAGCATGTTCTGGTCAACTCTTTTCTCCCGGAAAGATCAAAAAGGTGTGTCCCTCACGTGCACCGCTGTGGGAGCAGAACAATTCAGACCGTGGGCTACACACTTGAATTTTAACATTCACTTTGATGTGCTATGGAAACAAGACTTAAAAGACAACTTAACATGCTCATAGCAACGTTTCCAGCCAGGAGAAGTTCAATCGAGCTGAGAAATAAATCAGACAATTATTTAAACAAAGTTACACTTTTTTTTAATCATGTGAACTTTGGTTCATTTCCTTGGTCACCTTTAATTGCTGAATGGGACTATATAGTTTAACTCCTATCATTGTATTGTATCCTGTACTATTAAAAAATGGAACATTCTTGCAAATCTCCATTATTTCATTCAGGGTGCACATGTCGAGTTGACGTAGCTTGAACAGTTAAAGTGTACTTCCGCTTTTGTATACTTGATGTCACATTATTCAAAACTCTTCTAGAACGGTAACAATTAATAAAGACATAGCTAATGGACGACAGGTGGTATATAAATGACTGGAGTAATACTACTAATGATAGTATAGCTCTCGAATATTGAGTTCCTTCAATTGAGATGCTTGTCTAGGGTGGTTTTAACCAAGCTCTAATGACCCAATTAATTAAATGATGGGGACTGAAACCAAATATTACATTTTAATGGTGAGGACACACCACCGAAGTCTGTCAAGCCATTTACATTGAGAATAAGTGAAGGTGACTTTACCCCCATTAAAATCCACGTAAATAATGTATTGATGGGGAGTAAGGAAATCTCAGTGGGTGTTACATGGTATCCAGAGAGAACGTGTATTCTTTGTGCCTGCGAGTGCTGCTTATTCCTTCCTTATTGCAGAGATTTGACTTCCTGTGCTCAGGAGACCTTTCCATGGAAGGTTAACTTTACAGTTAAATGCGCCTACATGATTGATGAGTTTCTTCTTAGGGAAGAGCTGACAATGATGAGCATGCAAGATCCCCCTGACAGCACGTAGAACCACGGCTCATTTTTCCAGATGATGAATGAAGAGGTATATTTAAGTCTCCATTGGGATATATAATTAGTTTAACATTTTAAATCAGGCACATTAATTGCTTCCAATTGCTGTGCAGAACCAGCCCCTCCTGAGACTGACGACTAGAGGAGTTTAGATATTCATATAAGCAGAGGGCAGAACTAGGCCAACAGCAGGATTCAACCCTTGGCAGGCCTGCAGAGTCCACTCACTGGGACAGTGGGGGGAGTCTTCGACTGAGTCGCTGATTGAGACACCTGTGCCGAAGCAGAGATATCCTCAACTTGACCTGTTGGGGGGGGGGGGGTCTCTCGAGGACTGGAGTTCAGCACCACTGCATTAGGAGACAGTATCACCATCAACAGCCTCATGGTCGTGAGTGGGATGTCAGGCGACTTACTGTAGCTGCAGTGGCAAGAACAGCTGACAACACACCGTGGTCACGAAGCTGCTTTATTGTGTCGCCAATATTTGCAGCGCAAGGCATTGCCAGGCCAACTGGCAGTCAGGGACGCCGTCGCCTTCTGCAGGTTCTCATTTCCTCTGTGGCCTCAGCTGACAGTTGCTAGTCCATAAATGGCTCCTGCGGCAAGTAAGAGGTTAAAAACCCTATGCACCTTACGCCCATTTGTTGAATGTAATGTGTGATTGATTGGCCTACAAAATAATATGCTTCCTGCCGTACATGTTCTAAAGCAGGGGTACTTTATGCGCAGTAACTCCAAACCAAAGGGACCTAATGACAGTGATATGTTCAATGGGTTGAAGGGTCAGTCTCATGTTGGACCTCAGTGACCTCATAACAATATCACATTGAATAGGTTAGAGCAGGAGAGGCCAACTCCTGTACTCAAGCGCAACCAACAAGGTCAGGTTTTTCAGATATTCCTGCTTCAGCAGAGGCAGCTCAATCAGTGACTCAGTCATTGACTGAGCCAGCTGTGCTGAAGCAGGGATATACTTAAAACCTGACCTGCTGGTGGCCCTTGAGGACTGGAGTTGGCCTCCCCTGGATGAGCAGCCCCCCGAAAAAAAACAAGTGACAGTGAGTGATGGTTAAAAGGTGAGTCCCACTTAGAACCTAATTTACCAAACCACAGTGAATCCCTAGGACTTAAAAAAGGCAAAAACAGGTAACCAAAAAAGTCCGGGCAAACTCAGGCAGGCGAACACCCCTATTCGGCTTTTCCAAACATGCTTCCAGATCTCCGAACAATCGGGTGAGTTTTCAGAAGGACTGGGTCAAGCTATCCTGTTAGTTTACAGGTGTGTCAGTGAGTTTTAAATATTAAAAATGGATTTGAAGCAAAAAGGTGATACTATGTGTACTCATTTGCATGTCATTACCCAGAATCCTTAGCATGCAGTTGAAGCACTGTATGCTAAGGGATAATGGGGAAAGGCAGGGTTGCGGACCTGTCGGACGTGTGAATGTGCTCACAAGTGATATTTTTATTTGCTCTATGCGATACGATGGAGGGTTTTTGCCAGAGTTTTTACCCACCATAACTGCTTTAATGTGAGTTTTTAATAAATGAGGCAACTCATGGTGACTGTAAAAATTGACAAATTGGACTCTTGGCTTCCTTCAGTGACAGAGCCAGGCTGGAACAAACAACAAAATCTGCTGCTGTTTCCAGGCATGAATTCCTTATTCCCAGAGCTACAAAACTTACAAGGGCTTCTTTGGAGAGGTTGTTGTTTGCTTACAGAGTGAGGAATGGCACCTCCTGCCATTATCTCCTTGGTGCAGTCGGCTTAGATGTAGCTGCACATTCTTTTCTGCCAAATCTGTTTCTTTGTTTACTGATTTAACAAGAAGTAAAATCTGAGAGGGCTATTTATTACAGACAGAGAAGGGACGGGCTGCTGAACAGCAGGACACTCGGCAGAACAGATCCCGTATCGTGGGCAAACGCGAATGTAATTACTCAGCATCGTGGCGTTCAAACACATTACACTGGCATTTTAATGCCCTAACGCCGGGGTGATCAACTCCAGTCCTCAAGACCCCTCAACAGGTCAAGTTTTCAGAATTTCCCAGCTTCAGCACAGGTGGCTCAATCCGTGGCATAGTCGAAGAGCCTGCTTCAGCACAGGTGGCTCAACCAGTGGCGCAGTCAAAGACTGAGCCACTGATAAGAGCCACCTGTGCTGAAGCAGGGATATCCTGAAAACCTGACCTGTTCTTGAGGACTGGAGTTGAGAACTCCTACCTTAACGTCATTGTTGCCAGTGCAATGCGCCTGTCAGGCAGCGAAAGGGTGAAAAAAGAGGGGCAAAGGAACTCCAATTACCCAGCAACCCTTCACCTCTGCTGCAGCCAGTGATGCATTGCATTGTGGGGAACTCTCTCCCTAATGCCATGCTAGCTCTCGGCTTCCCAGGTAACAGGGCCGCCATTGAATGGAACTTGAATGGACGCCTGAGAGACAGGTGGCATCTAAATGAGTCCAGTTAGTTCAACAAATGAGACAATGTCCTGAATAAAGAAACAATGGTAAACATAATAACACAGCTGCATATTCTGGCACAATCAGGTATGGAACTTTTATACGGATACCAAACTCGGAAGAAATTCATACCCAGCATGCAGCATGCCAAGAATTATCCTGCACTGTCGCCAACAGTACCTGGCTGAATGAGACTTTGGCCGAGACCAAACCGTCGCCGGCATATCACTGTACTCACTATTCACCGCAGGACTCCTCACCGCAAGACACTTCGGTGCTGCCTGTCCGCCGCCATCTTTAAATGTCCTAAGTAGATCTCGCTCTCTCGCGGTCGCCGATGTCCTAAGGATCGCCTTAGTGTGCGTGCCATCAGTATTCTCAGCGCCCTCCAGCACACGTATCTCTTTGATTTCCTGTCAGATCCCTCAAGAACACGTATTGATTTCCAGCTAAATTACACAGCACCGCCGCCATTTTTAAAGCTTCCGCCGCCACAATCATCTTAAATTTCCCGCCACCAATTAGCCAAAATTCAGAAATTATTTTATAAATTATTAAAATTTTTATACATTTATCTTTACATTTACAGGGGGGGGGGGCAGGAAACACAAGGATGGGGAGGGCAGGAGAGCCAAGGGAGGGGGGTGTAGAAGACATAAGGGGGGTGGGATCATAGGAGAGCCAGGAGGGGAGGAGCCACAAGGGGAGGGTGGGGCAGGAGACACAAGGGTAGGGGAGCAGAAGACACAGAGTAGGGGCAGGAGAAAAAAGGGAGGCGCCGAAGAGCCAAGGGGGTAGGAGACAAGGGGTTAAGCAGGAGACACAAGGGGGGGGCAAGAGACTCAAGGGGGGTGCAGGAGAGCCAAGGAATGGGGCAGGAGAGACAAGAAAGGCAGAAGACACCTGATGTGCGCCTGTACGAATGCGTTTCCTTATGTGCACCTATACAAATGCATCTCCTGATGTGTGCCTGTACGGATGCATTTCCTGATGTGCGTCGGTACTGACGCGTTTCCTGATGTGCGTCAGTACAGACGCGTTTCCTGATGTGCACCTGTATGGACTCGTTTCCTGATGTGCGCCTGTACGGATGCGCTTCCTGATGTGCGCCTGTACAAATGCATCTCCTGATGTGCGCTAGTACAGATGCATCTCCTGATGTGCGCCTGTACAAAAGCATCTCCTGATGTGCACCTGTACGGATGCGTTTCCTGATGTGCGTCGGTACAGACGCGTTTCCTGATGTGCTCTTGTACGGATGCTTTTTTGATCTGGATCACAACATGAAAAAGCATTTATGCGAACTGCAGCTGTCCAGTAGATACAACAATGATGCAGATTTTGCGTTACATACAAAGATGATTACGACGCTCGCACTTGTGCCAGACGCAGATTTAGATGAGGCCATGGACAGATTGGCGCCGGAATTTGAGGAAGAATTGCAACTACAAGTCATTTGGTTTGAAGATTACTATATGGGCCGCCCAAATCGCAGAGGAAATAGAAGACTTCTAGCTATGTTTCCACATGAAATGTGGTCACTATATACCTATAACAGGGTCCTCAACAGAGAAGATCGGACCAATAGCCACGAGGAGGCTGCTCATTGGAAAATCCAAACGGATTTAAGCAGGAGTAACCCAACAATATGGAAAGCCATAGATGGCCTCCGAAAAGTGCAACATGTGCGAGATATTTATTAAGATCGGCTGGTAGCAGGTCATCCTGCGCCACAAAAGCGGAGATATCGGGGTGCAGACGCACGGATTTCTCGGATCGATAGTGCATATAATAGTAGGGACATTCTAACATATCTACATGGTCTGGCGCACGTTTATGATATGGCACAATAATTGCGTGTTACAAGGTGGTGTGCTTGTGTTACAAGGTTGTGTGCTTGTGGTAAAATGTATTGTGCTTGTGTTACAAAGTAGTGTGCTTGTGTTACAAGGTAGTGTGCTTGTGTTACAAGGTAGTGTGCTTGTGTTACAAGGTGGTGTGCTTGTGTTACAAGGTGGTGTGCTTGTGTTACAAGGTAGTGTGCTTGTGTTACAAGGTGGTGTGCTTGTGTTACAAGGTGGTGTGCTTGTGTTACAAGGTGGTGTGCTTGTGTTACAATGTGGTGTGATTGTGTTACAAGGTATTGTGCTTGTGTTACAAGGTATTGTGCTTGTGTTACAAGGTGGTGTGCTTGTGTTACAAGGTGGTGTGCTTGTGTTACAAGGTAGTGTGCTTGTGTTACAAGGTAGTGTGCTTGTGTTACAAGGTAGTATGCTTGTGTTACAAGGTAGTGTGCTTGTGTTATGTATTGACTTCAATTTGTTAGCAATATGTTCATGAAGTTATAAGTATAGTGAATTAATACAATTAATAATGTTAAAAGAAATTGTCTTTAATCAAATGCATTATCCCTCTCCCCTTGTGTCTCCTGCCTTCCTTTTCTCTCTTACCCCCTTGTATCTCCGGTCACCCTGTCTCTCGCCCCCCTCGTATCTCGACTGCACCACCTGTGCTGAAGCAGGGATATCCTGAAAACCTGACGGGTTGGTGGCCCTTGAGGATGGGAGTTGCCCACCCCCTGCCCTGTTACTTAACCCATAGTGTCAGCAGGATCCCAGTTCCTGAGATGTTATTTCCTTCCATAGATTTGGATCCCCGTCTAAAGATTCAGACCGGGCTATTATTTCTGTCACCGGCAGCGAAATGGTTGAGATCTCTGCGTGACAAACAGGGGCGGATTTCCCTTGGGGCAGCGGAGGCTATAGCGGCAATTTTTTTGGGGGGACGGCAGCAATATTTTGGGAGGCAATTTGTTTGTGTGAGTGTGTGTCTTACCTTTTCCGTAGCAAGCAGTCTTGTAGCGTTGCGTCATCATGCCGACGCGAAGTCCCACGGCGCCGCATTGTCGATGGCAACATGGCATCACATGCCGCCGTAACGTCTGTTGCCATGACAACATGACAGCACACGCCGCGTTGCCATCACAACGCGGATTTGTGACATCATACGCCGAGGAGGACGGCCTCCCCCAGCCTACAGGCGGCAACAAGCTATATCCGCCACTGGTGACACAAATGTGTTATGCCATAAACCCTCCGACGTCTCCTCTAACGCAGGTCTGTGTCATTGTGAGCCTCCTGGGGGGGTTTAATTCCTCCACAGTTAGACATTTCAGCTTTCAGTACTTTCCTCTTTACAGATAATTCTGCCCTTTTGTCTTTGATTTCTTCTGGCCGATAACTCATCTTATCCGGAGTCTCGCAGATTTTCATTCGTCCCCCGGGAGTTTTCACAGCAAGAAAATAAATGAATTAATACCAACATCATCTGTGTACACGAAGAAGCATCCCCTGCAGTCAGAGAGCAGCCGCCGCAGAAGATTACACACAGCCAAACCTCCCGACATATTATTCCCTTTAATTACAAGTGTCGATTATAATTAAGCCCGGCCATGTTTATAATGAAACTAACAATGGTAAAAAAAAAAAAAAAAAAATAACAAGGGCAAAGATGTAGTGCAGAGATTACGGATGTGTCTCTGAATGGGTTGCTACCTCTCTACTTCTCAAGCTTGGCGCACTTAAGATGTTAGTCACTGAATTGGAACTGCGCACGAGCTCCATGCTCATTGCCGGAGGGTTATATACCACGCTTTCATTGTTTGTCGGTATTATAGGAAGGAAAGAGGATTGTGTCTTACATTAAAGAGGCAATTCGAAGGTTTTTTTGAACACTCCGGATTGAAGCAGGGTGTCGGTGGAGCTGAATCCCATTAATTTCAGCTCCAGGGACCCCCTGCTTCCGGAGATACTTACCTCCGTAGTGGGCGCTGCTAGCTGGGGTTCATGTAATGGCGGGGATTCTAACCTCCCGTGCCCCGCGGACCAATAGGAAACCATGACATCATCCGGTTCGGCTTCCTATTGGCCCGCGTGACGCGGGCGCTTTAAACTTTGCCGAGATACCGGCGCCCCCTTTGCAGGTAACTATCTCAGGAAGCTGGGGGGTCCCTAGAGCTAAAATGAATGGGGTTCAGCTCCAGAGACCCCCTGTTTCAAACCTATGTTAAAAAGTAATAAATACGATTAGAATTCCAGAAGACCCGAGTATTTTATTGCTAAATAGGGAAGGGATCGAGGTGGTATAGAATTAGGAAATCTCTATTAATACATATGCTGAATGCATGGACACATGCATCTCTGCCCCACTTGGATTTTTGTGTCCATGCTAACTCTACCCTATGCACCATGAGATAAGAATATTTTAATTAGAATAATTAGGAGAGCGATAAGCATTGTGTGTCTCACATACCGAATGCAGCAAGATGTACTATCGCTGCCAACTGGAAAAAACTGGAGGCGCACAGTATGGGACAATGGGAGTCGTGAATATGGGAGGTTATGAGGATGGAGCGACTCTCATACATAACTACTGATACAGAGTTAAAATTGGAACTCCTCTGGCGACCAGGGTCAGAGTTCACTGGTAACAGAATACTGTGAAAGGAGAGGAAAGAGGAATCATCTGCCAAAATGAGAACTAAAGAGACAAAATTGGTTTATCAAGCACGCGATTGATTTGTTTTTTTTTATATTTTATATCAATCGAATATTTTTATTTTGTTGGTGCTTGTATATGTTATTCAATAATTTATATATATATATGTATAATATAATTTTTATGTTGTATTGTATTGTTTTGTAATGTATTATATTGTGTTGTATGTTCGTTGTTACAAAAATGCGATTAGTAAATAAAGAATTTTAAAAAAAAAGTAATAAATACAAAAGGGGCGTGAATTGCTCCTTTAAATCAACACAAACGGTGTTGGACAGAGGTAGAAACATTAATATAACCACACCCCAAATTGGACAACAACCCATTAGTCCTATGAGTTCCTCATGCCGTAGCCACCACATCGTGGTGTGTGACACTTCAGGGGCTCCCTGACGCCAAGGCTATGATATGGGATTACAGTCCATTTTCTAGGTCAGACCGCGTCCTGCGCTGCCGCGGAACGCTCAACTCGATGCCGGTGACAGAGGAACAGAAAAGAAGGAATCCACTTCTGTTCGCCTCCTCGGTGACCCCTCACCGATCAGGTGATCGCTCCGAGGATTGGGGATGTGCCGGAGGTGCTGGGTCCCTCTCCCCGCCGGCATTCAAAGGGTTAAGTGGCATCCATATAACAGCAAAACAGCCATGTGTAATGCGTGATACATAAGTTGTAACACTGCGTGAGGGTTAAGGCATTAGAACAGCTCCCCCCAACAGGTCAGGTTTAACGGATATCCCTGCTTCAGCACAGGTGGCGCAATCAGTGGCTCAGTTGAAGAGTGCACCGCCTGTGCTGAAGCAGGGATATTCTGAAAACCTGACCTGTTTTGGAGTCTTGAAGGCTGGAGTTGAGAATCCCTGCCATAGGGTGCTGCCCTGAGCTCCATCCCCCTGCTGCAGAGCCCCCCTTAACCCCATCAGATAGATGAGATTAAGCACAACCTCCCCCCTATCCACTCCCACTGAACTCCCTCTGTCCTGGGCAGCGGAAAGCTGTCGGCCGGCGTGAGAGCAGATATTTGACTTAAGTGAACCAGGCAAGAACATAATAATAATAATAATTATTTATTTATAACGTGCCAACATATGCCATAGCGTAGTACAATAGGGATGACAAGCAATACAATAACAAACATTAACATACATTGTTACAGTAGGTAAGGGGAGTTTATGATATTGGGGTTCCTTACTGGATAAGTCAATGCTACAAACAGATTGCAAGCTCTTTAGGAGAGCAGTGTTTTATGCATGTACTTTGCTACTGTGTAAACCACCGGGTCCCTGGCTGTGCAATGCAGGGAATGGCTATTGAACAGGAAAAGTCAAAGCTTCTTATTTGTTGCAGAATTTTGAATGCCAGCGATTCCCCAAGAACAATATTCAGATTAACCTGGAACATGAAGTGAGCTTTGCTGAACAGTAAATTAGTAACACAAAACCAGCCAAGCTTTGTAATCACCAAAGAATAAGAAGTCAGTTTGCAGTGATCAGGGACTTCAGCTCATCTTGAACTCATTTCTCCTTAGCGGGGATTATTTGGTTTGATTCCACCTAATGCTTACAGTGATCTCTGTCTGTGTCCTTTCAATGAAAGGATGTCCCCGTGCAATCAGTGACACAGACAAATGCTTCGTCTTTCTCTGGACTTAAGACACTTTATATAGAACACACATCTGGAGCAAAAATTTTGCTTTTCTTAATCATATTATTTAATATAGCACTTTATTCCCCAATGGGACACAAAGCGCGTCACATTTACAGAATAGCACGCAGTGCGCAGTACATAGGAAATATATGCACGAAGCTACGTATATATGCACAAACACCGCCGCATTGTTATAGTGTAACCTTGGGTTATCTTCCAGTAAACTCCCAATAAGCCTTTGTTATTCCCATCCAGGCGCTGAAATACGCGTTTAACTAAAGTTACAAAAGGGATGACAAGAGAGGGAAATAACGACGGCGTTAACCCCATCCAGACCCTGAAAATCCTTAATTCAGGGTCTGGATGTGAGTAACGCCAAGTTTAGGTCTGACCTCACTAACGTAACTTTAAGGGGCCTATTCTATAAGGCTTCATAAAAACAGAAATCGCTGGCCTGCAGTTTTTTGAGCGTTGCTATCACGGTTTCAGAAAGCCTCGATTACCTGTGATAGCAAAACTCCCAAACCGGGCGAGTAGCCGGCGGCGTGATGATCACCTCTCTCAAAAGGGCTTACCCGGCGATTTGTTCCAGCTGCAGAGAGAGAGCCGCCTCTCCCTGCGCATATCTCACCAGCGATCGCAGGGTTTTAATAAAAATGCTAATACTAGCGTACGTGAGCAGGGGGTCTCCAGTGCAGAACCATGTTGATATAAGGTACGGGGGCCCCCTGCTTCCCGAGATAAATGCCCTGTTATGGGGCGCCGGAATCTCCTATGCCTTTAAATGTCTCACGTTACATGACCGTGGGAATAAAATACATAGGAGATACCGGCACACCGTAACGGGGCCCGTATCTCGGGAAGCAGGGGGTCCCCTACACCTCAAAATCAAAGCGGTTCTGCTCCGTAAAGCCCCTGCTCACATACACTAGTATTAAAAAAAAATATTAAAACAACTTCATTACCTTAGCGCTAGCCGCTAAGGCAATGAAGGGGTTAACCACCAGTGGCAGTCGCTATTTATCTATACCCTATAGGGGCACAGATTAATACATTGGCAGTCAAAATAAATAAATACAATCAAAAACATGAAAAAAGACATTTACATACATTCAATATTTATCTTACCTTTAAAAGTCTTCATCCTCCGAATCCCGGCGTATCAGGAAGCTCTCGACCCGCGACGTCATCACCCGTAATCCATCTCCATTCTCCTTGAAGAACAGCATCAAGTACAGTACAAAAATATTCTATCTTCTTCTGTCATTATTTTCTTCTTTTCTTTAATCTTCTATCTTCCAAAACCCCATGTTAAATCCACCACGGATGTTGACCTGTTGTCTTCTTGAGCTAAAATGACACAGAACAGGCCCTATATAGGGCCGGTGATGTCTAATTTTAGGGTCAGATGGTACAGCTGCAATCTGATTGGATGCTGTATCATGTGCCCACTTTTTTTTTTTAAGGAGCTGGGTAGTAGTTTTGTTGCGTGTATTTTTTTTATTGTTGGTTGGGTGAAGGGGGTAGTAGCCCCAAGGATGGATGTTTAGGCCTACTGGGTGGTAGCGGGAGGGGTTAACCCCTTCATTACCTTAGCGGTATTAACCCCAAAGGTAATGAAGGGTTAACTCCAATCGCAAACCCCCCCTCCCCCGCAAGACCTACACACCCACCAAGGGCCAAATACCACCTTCCCCAGCCCCCACTACGTCAGTAAATATGGCACTGGTAGTTAACCCCTTCATTGCCTTAGCGGTTAGCCGCAAAGGTAATGAAGTTGCCTGTAAATGCATTCTTATTGCATGGGATTCATGCCAGGGGGTCTCCGGTGCTGATATTAATGGGTATCAGCTACGGAGACTCCCGGCATCAATCTGATGCAGGAAAAAAAGCATTTTTTTTCTAAGTCCTCTCCCGCCGCTTCTCCGCAGGTTCTCCCCAGCTTCACGTTAACTTTTCCTGGCGTGAGGATTTTGGGAGAAACGCGCCGTTGTAGAGCCGCAATTAGCCTCGATAAACTAATAGAGGCTACTAGAATTGCACGAGTTTCAGAACCTGCCAATAAGTGGGGTATCGCTGCTCACCCGGTGATTTTTTTTTGGTTAATGCAGCCCTGTTAATTCAGGGTTATTGCAGCCCTGTTAATGCTGGGTTAATGCAGCCCTATTAATGCTGGGTTAATGCAGCCCTGTTATCCTGTAATGTAATACCAGAAGAGGCGTCTTGTGGTTTGAGAATGTGCTGTATTGTATTGTATGTCTTTATTTATATAGCGCCATTAATGTACATAGCGCTTCACAGTAGTAATACATGTGGTATAAAAATAGAAGCGAATGCATGTTTAGAACTAAGAGGCATTCTTCAGACAGATGTTGGCAGCAGACAAAGAGACTAAGAGGAAGTTAGTGTGTAAGCCTCTGGCTATTTCCACCAGCTCAGGCTTATGCCAGTGCATCTTCACTGGGCCTCGCTTCAGGCTCCCAGCATCCCAACCTGGATATCTGTCCCCTACAGGTTCAGGGAAGGACATTTCAGCAGCTGGACAGCGGCTTTACATGGCAGGATGTCTGCACAGTGAGTGCATCTAGAGCTTTTAACATGGAGGGGTAACAGAATTCGCATGAGGGTTATTTTTATTTATACAGCATCAACCATAGATACAGCACTTCACAGAACAGATGTTACAGCCATTAACCCCTTGGCTGACCGAGGGTTCTGGCAATGCATCGCAAAGCAATAAGAAAAGTAATTCCTACCCTGGAGAGCTTACAATCTAAATGATTTGTTGGGAGACAAAGACAATTGGAGACAAAATACATTGCTGGCCCCGAACAAAAGACACAAAGGCCTTGGCTACATCTAACAACATATTATATAGTTAAATACTTATCTGTATATCCTCTCATAAGTAAGGATCATTTAGTTCAAGTCGTTGGCCAAAGTATATTAAGCCTGTAACCACATCATGCTATGGCCCATCTGTAGTTCCTAACACTGCTACACCTGCAAAAAGCTCTCATAACTTCTTTAATGGAGGTAGAGCTGCCTTAATAGACAGGTCATTCACGTGTGCTTGGTCATGGCTGGTCCTCCTAGCCCTGAAAGAGTTAAGAAGCCCCTAATACAAACAGCATGTATTGCATATTCTGTTAGACACCACAGTGTTTTGCAAAGTTAGACTTTGAGTGTACATTTTTGTTTTACTTCAGCTAATTTCAGGCTTCATTTTTCATCCTGATCTATGATGCCCACAAGCCCACCCTATCATAGATTCGTACACAGAACACACAGGCTTGTTTCAGCCCCCTTATCCCACACACCCAGTACTGCCTGGCCTAAACTCACCTCTGCATCCCCTTACTGTACTCACAATATACAGATTACGTGAGCTGCCAGATGAAAAGGGGAATGCAGCATTCCCCTATGACATGTAGTATAATCCTACAGGCTCGCTGGATACGACTGACCAGCGCTTTCTCAATCACTGACCTCATTAGCAGAATGATCCTTTGTATTTACTGGGATTATTCCAATTCTGTGTGAGAAAACATCAAACCTTTGATAAGATAATAGTAAGAGCAGGATGTCCCTGTCTTATCAAGCTTACAGTGCTGGGGTTTTACATGAAACTGCAATAGGATGAAGATACTCTAATATATTGAGATCTTTAATAAATCTTTGGGGTCCATCTATCAACGTAAAGTGCGGTGTTTTTGATGCATCGCTCCGTGTTTTGGTGCAGCGCTGCAGCATGACTCTCCCCAAGGTACAAGCTGGGGCAGAGAGACGCAGAATGTCTCATTATAATCTGTGCCCCATGTAACTCCTCCCCCAACTCCTCCTACTGACTCTCCCCAAGGTACAAGCTGGGGCAGAGACGCAGAATGGGATACATCTCATTATAATCTGTGCACCATGAAACTCCCCCCCCCCCCCCACATCCCCCCCAACTCCTCCTACTGACTTTCCCCAAAGGGGCAAGCTGGGGCAGACTGTACAAAATTGGTGCAAATTGCTCTAAAACATTGGTGCATGGTGAAAATGCCCTGGTTCTGCTTCAAGATTTGCCTTGATACACAGACTTTCTGCAGTTATGTGTGACCTACCTGTGCATCTATAGTGACTTCTGCAAACCAGGACTGTTTCTGGCCAGGACATTTGTGGAAAGCACGCCTTCATTTCTCTAGCATATGAAAGGGGATATGTATCAATTTTGCAAACCCGATCAATGCTCCAGGTGCAAGCACTTTGCGTAATTTCGACACTGTGCATCAATGTATCAAGGGCTATTCTCCAATTTTGGGGAGTCAGTATCAGTGGAGATAGGGGCGGGGATATATATAGAGGCATATCCCCCTGAGGAAGGTCTGTAGAACCGAAACGTTGGGTTTCTGGATGTATTTTTGCTTTCACTAATACACTTTGATTTTCAACATTGAGTGCTGTCTCTTGTTTACCAATCCTTGGAACGGTAACGTATAACTACATTCTCTATATGGGACGTGCACCTGTGGCTTACCAGCACCTATTGGAGTGCCAACTGCCTTATCTAAATATATATAAATATATATATATACACACACGTAAGCGGGAGATGCAGACGTACACACAAGGAGACAGTTTGGGGGGGAATTAAAACATGGCTATATTGAACCTGTCCCTTTAAACAATGCAGAGCATAGAAAAACAAAATAAACAAACAGCCTATCCCTGTGTACGGGCTAACTCACTTCCCAGTCCCTCTCTACAAGGCTGGGAGGAAAAGCCCCTTACCAGTCTATCACCCCAAAGTCTCAACCGGTACCTTAAGCAGGTGGCCCTTCAGGTCAGTGGTGTCCAGGTGTCTTGATCTCAGAACACAGCCTTTGTGCTCAAGACATGTGTCCTGTGTCAGCACCTGTGACGGTGCTCGTCTCTGATCAGGAAGCGGACCCGCAGGGCTGAGGTAGGGGTGCCAATTACCCGACCACAGCCAAGGACAGAGTCCGGTTAGAGTATCCGTGGTCGGTAAGCAGGCAAAGGGTCAGGGCAGGTGGCAGGGGTGCAGAATCCAGGCGACGGGCAAGAGGGCAGGGCAGGCGGAAGGCAGAGAGGTCGGGGTCACGGTCCGGGGTCAGCAAAATGAATTCCAAATGAAGAGGGAAGCCACAGGGATAGGCAAGCCACAGGAACAGGCTAGCCTCTGGAACAGGGAAGCCACAGGGATCGGCAAGCCACAGGAACAGGCTAGCCTCTGGAACAGGGAAGCCACAGGGATCGGCAAGCCACAGGAACAGGCTAGCCTCTGGAACAGGGAAGCCACAGGGATCGGCAAGCCACAGGAACAGGCTAGCCTCTGGAACAGGGAAGCCACAGGGATCGGCAAGCCACAGGAACAGGCTAGCCTCTGGAACAGGGAAGCCACAGGAATCGGCAAGCCACAGGAACAGGCTAGCCTCTGGAACAGGGAAGCCACAGGGATCGGCAAGCCACACGGAAGGCTCAGGAACATGGAAGACTCTGGGACTAGGAAGGCTCAGGAACTAGAGCCCAGGGTGGCCAGGAACACATTGAAAAATATACAATGGTCAGGCAGGGGCTGGAATTCACGGGCTGCTATTTAAGCCCTTGAACAGGTGCAGCCAATATAGCAGGCTGGCAGTAATCAAAATGTCCACAGCAGCCAGGTAAGGGCAAAATCAAGCCAGGTAATCAAAATGTCCACAGCAGCCAGGTAACGGTGGGTTCCAGCCACAGCCTGGACTGGAACCCTTATCTCTCCATTGTGTGCTAAGGAAATCTCTCTATGCAGTTTTCCACAGGAGGCTTTTGTTTTTTACAGCTCTGATTTAGCCACGTGGAGACTGGTTAATTGAGTGGCTGCAATTAACCAGCTCCCTGCTGGATTCAGAGATCTGAGGCAGCTTTATTTAAACAGGGATAAGTCCCTGTTACAATACACATATATGATATATGATATATGATTTATATATATATACACTGTATATATATATATACACTGTGTATGTATATATGGTAAAGGTTTCCATCACCAATGTTTTCATCCCTTTTCTACGGGAGAACGCTCATTTTAAACCTAATGGGAAAACAATAAACTTGTTTTTTGAGTGGTTAACACGAGGGGAAATTGAGATCTCCATTAATTAGTTCATGCATTAGCTAGGCACTTTTCATGTTTCAAAACCTTCCCAGCTGTGTTGACAAGCAATTAATATTCCTGTTTGCAGTCGTTTAAAAAAATAATAATAATGCAAATAGCACTTAAGCTGAGTGCGGTGCTGATCGCTCCCGGAGAGACCAGAAAAGTTGTGCGGTGGCACCGGGATTAACCATTTCAGAGCTGAGAGAACACTACGGTGCAAGCTACAAGCAAGCCCGCCATCAGCATTCCTGGCACACGGGCGAGATCACAGCACCTGTGCACTGAGGTGTTGGGGATGGAGGGTGTTCTGAGACACGTTGGGAGGGCGCAGGCCCTGTTGAGGCAGAAGGGGTGTAAGAGATGTGTCCAGAGGTTCATATAATGGAGACCGATTTGGGTGAAAATTATATCTCTGCTTTATTGAGGCACAACATCCAAAAACAACAAAATAACAAACCCCTATCCCTTTGCAAGGGCTAGCTTACTTCTCCAGACCCTATCTGCAGGACTGGAAGGGTATTCCCATTACCAGCCTATCACCCCAAAGTCTCAGGATGTACCTTAAGCAGGTGGCCCTCCAAGTCAGTCTCTGGCAGGTTCCTGGGTCCTCTGTGTCCAGGAAATATAGGTTTCTGGATCTCTGGGTGTCGTGATCTCAGCACAGCATTTGTGCTCAAGACATAAAGTCTGTGTGTAGGCTTCTCTGCTCTCCTTCTGTCAGCCCAAATGTGAGCTAAGGAATCTCTCTCCTGTTTCCAACAGGCTGCATTTCTTTGAGCTCTAATGTGGCCAGGTGGAGTCTAGTTAATTGCCTGTCTGCAATTAACCAGCTCCCTGCTGGATTTAGAGGCAGTTTCTCTCAAACCGTGATAAGTCCCTGTTACAGTGATAAGTCCCTGTTACAGTGATAAGTCCCTGTTACAGTGATAAGTCCCTGTTACAGGGGTAACCTGTTGCACATGGCCGGGTCCAGCAGAGAAAGGGTCCCAGCCAATCCCGGGATTTTCATCTGACCCGGTCAGGCCTAACTTCCGGGTTCAGCCAGTCAGGACAGTTAACCCGGTACTCGCCCCCCTGAAAGCGGTCTGGGCTACAAAACGTTTGGCTTCCATTAAATTCATGTTGAGGGTTATAAAGCTTAGAGCCACTTGAGGCCTCTCTTTAATATGTACCATGAAGCCAACTTCTCTTTACTATTAATTAGAATATTTATAATTGTGCCCCTTTATAAATACATTTGTATCCAACGTTTTTTTACATCTTCTAAGAACATTCATTATTAATATTACCTCATATCAATTAGAGCTCATTTTATCGACTGCAGATTAACCTTAGGTTTGCAAAGATGTCATAAACACAAGGACACTTGCAGAAGGCAAAGCTTTTCATGTGTCTATCCCATCAATTATCCAGCTGATTAAAGATCTGCCTGTGTCAGACCCAAGCAAGGAAGTGTCTTTCATGCTGCCTTTTAAATGACAAAGCACAACCTGTGCTGGAATCAGCAAAGGACTCTGGTGCCAGGACCAGGAAACTGATATATTTTCCGACAGTGTAGCAGACGTCTTGCGTTCCTTCTGACTTCACTGATGCAATGTCATTGCTAGTAGCAAAGGCATTTATAAGTTTGTGTGTTCAGTTCCTGCCTGGGTCACATCACATATGTTGTATGCTCTATGTCAGGGAAGCCCCGAACAGGTCAGGCTTTAAGGAAATCCCAGCTTCAGCACAGGTGGCTCAAGTCAGTGGCTCAGTCTTCGATAGCCCTGAATACGCATAACAGGGCGTATTCTGGGCTATGTAAGGGGGAATATTCAGGGCCGTGTAAGGGGGAATATTCGGAGCCGTATAAGGGGGAGTATTCTGGGCTATGTAAGGGGGAATATTCAGGGCCGTGTAAGGGGGAGTATTCGGGGCCCGGTAAGGGGAAGTATTCGGGGCCGTGTAAGGGGGAGTATTCGGGGCCGTGTAAGGGGGAGTATTCGGGGCCGTGTAAGGGGGAGTATTCGGGGCCGTGTAAGGGGGAGTATTCGGGGCCGTGTAAGGGGGAGTATTCGGGGGCGTGTAAGGGGGAGTATTCGGGGCCGTGTAAGGGGGAGTATTCGGGGCCGTGTAAGGGGGAGTATTCGGGGACGTGTAAGGGGGAGTATTCGGGGCCGTGTAAGGGGAGTATTCGAGGCCGTGTAAGGGGGAGTATTCGGGGCCGTGTAAGGGGAAGTATTCGGGGCCGTGTAAGGGGGAGTATTCGGGGCCGTGTAATGGGGCGTGTTCGGGGTGTATTCGGGGCTGTGTAACGGGGCGTGTTCGGGCCGTGTAATGGGAGTATTCGGGGCCATGTAATGGGGCGTATTCGAGGGCCCTGTAATGGGGAGTATTCGGGGCTGTGTAATGGCGTGTATTCGGGGCGTGTAATGGGGCGTATTCAGGGCTGTGTAACGGGGGTATTCGAGGCTGTGTAAAGGGCCGTATTCGGGGCTGTGTAACGGGGCGTATTAGGGGCCGTGTAATGGGGGTATTCGGGGCTGTGTAACGGCGTGTATTCGGGGCCGTGTAACGTGGCGTATTTGTGTAACGGGGCGTATTCAGCACCATGTAATGGGGAGTATTCGGGGGCCATGTAACTGGGTGTATTCGGGGCATGTAACGTGGTGTATTCGGGGCATGTAACGGGGCGTATTCATGGCCGTGTAATAGGGCGTATTCGGGGCCGTGTAACGGGTGTATTCAGGACTGTGTAACGGGGCGTATTCGGGGCTGTGTAACGGGGCATATTCAGGGCTCTGTAATGGGGGTATTCGGGGCCGTGTAACGGGGGGTATTCAGGGCTCTGTAACGGGGCGTATTCGGGGCTGTGTAACGGGGCGTATTCAGGGCTCTGTAACGGGGTGTATTCGGGGCGTGTAACGTGGCATATTCATGGCCGTGTAATGGGGCGTATTCGGGGCCGTGTAATGGGGGTATTCAGGGCTCTGTAACGGGGTGTATTCAGGGCTCTGTAACGGGGCATATTCAGGGCCGTGTAACGGGGCGTATTCAGGGCAGTGTAACGGGGCGTATTCAGGGCAGTGTAACGGGGCGTATTCGGGGCCGTGTAATGGGTGTATTCGGGGCCGTGTAACGGGGGTATTCGGGGCCGTGTAATGGGGTGTATTCATGGCCATGTAATGGGGCGTATTCGGGGCCATGTAACAGGGCGTATTCATGGGCGTGTAACGGGGCATATTCTGGGCCGTGTAATGGGGTGTATTCAGGACTGTGTAACGGGGCGTATTCATGGCCGTGTAACGGGGCGTATTTTGGACTGTGTAACGGGGCGTATTTTGGACTGTGTAACGGGGCGTATTCGGGGCCGTGTTGTAGATGCGGAGACTCTGTGTAGACAGACACTTCAGAGCCGCCTTTATTGTAGAATAAACATATTTACAGAAATGCATACATATAAAATAATGAGCCTGGTGCCACCGTGCACGTCCTGTCTATATACTCTGCCTGAGCCTTATTCACATCAGTGTCTCCCAGATCTAGAACAAGTCCAGCAGCATTTCCCTGTGCATTCTCTGCCCCCCCGGCCCTGAGCCCCTGCGCTGCTCTTGTCAGACATGGATCAGGCAGAGAGGCTGATTGCCTCGGCACCTCAGCGTGCTAGGCTTGCAGCCCAGCACCAGCCTCGTTAACCCCCTCACTCCCACAGAGGCCCATCTCAAACTCCTCCTGCTGACTAGATGCACAGTACAGTGAACCTATAATATTCGGGCTAAGAGGTGGAGGAGGATATAGGGCCTTTTATAGGGCCAGTTCAACACTAACGGAATGGGACACGGACATTTAGCCTCCAACCGTTGACCCCGGCTGTTTATATACAGAGAAATGTCCTGGCGGTTTCACCATTAAATTGTATCACTTTTGCCTTGATACATAAACCCCAAAGTATCCATTTTTATGGCTTTTGGGTGGCAGTCATGTCATGTTTCCTGACAGTTCATGTACACAAGCACACAGCAACATGAGAGTAGGTGTGTTTATGGTGGAGTGATATAAGAAAATATTATGGAGCTTCCATATTTAATATGACCAACATAAAGTGTATCTATGGGACCCGCTAGGCAACCACATGCACAGAGATTCAACAACTTTAAAAGAACCAGGCAGGAGTTTAGCATATTTATCTGAAAATGGCATTATTGCCATTAGTTAGACCAGGGGTGCTTTACTCCAGTTCTCAAGCTCCTCTAACAGGTCAGGTTTTCAGGATATCCCTGCTTCAGCACAGGTGGCTCTATCAGTCCCTGCTTCAGCACAGGAGGCTCAATCAGTGAGCTGGGATATCATGAAAACCTGACCTGTTGGGGGTGGGGGGGGGGGCGGCTTGAGGACTGGAGATGCCCACCCGTGAGTTAAAGTAACCAACAGGAAGTTACCCGCTGTTTGTTTTTCCTTTGGTCCACGCTTCTGTTCCTAGAAATCGTGAGAGTAAAACTAAGCGATAGGGGCTGTACCCCAGGGGACCAAACGCCCAAATGAATTGCATCGGCTCTGCCGCTCGCTTGTCTTTCCTTCCGAATCGATTTTAAGGGAGCGAGCCGGATGGAAAGGTAGGGGAGAAATTGGTAAACGTGGGGAATGGCAAATGCGGAGGCCGAGCAATCAGCGTGGATGTATAAATAAGTAGTAGAGAAAAACAGGGTCACAAAGGTTAATGTGTTTGCCCAATCGTTAACGGAAAGCCCATCCACAGGAGAGGATGTGCAGGTGTTGCTAGAAGTGGTGCTAGACAATTGTGGGTCCTACAGTATACATTAGGGGTTATTTAGTGACAGTCTAACTCTGCAAGGTCCTTTTTTTCCCCATTACTGCAATTTTGGGATCAAAGGGTTGCGCAAACTTTTCCCCACTGCGCCCCCCTGCCTACTCTTACCTTGTCTTCGGCGTCAAATGAAGTCACGTGACCCCGCGTTGCCATTTGATGCTGTGTTGCCATCGCGACTCGTGGACGAAGACAAGGTAAGGGAAGTTTCAGAGGTGGTGCCCCGGCATTTCATTTCAATGCCTTGGGGAAGAGCGCAGGGCCTCTGCAACCACCGAGCCCCCAACCCCCTCGAAAATCTTCCCCCCCCCCCCCCCAGTTTGCGCACCCATGGCCTAGAGTAGCGGTGCGCAAACTGTGGGGCGCGACCCCCAGGGGGGGCGCGACACTGCCGACGGGGGGCGCGGGGTTTACAGAGGCCCCGCGCGCTTCCCGAAGGCACTTAAATTAAGTGCCGGGGGAGCTGCAGGGCCTCTGTAAACCTAACTTACCGTGGCTCCGGCGGCTTCCTCCCTGCGGCGCCATGGCAACGCGGCGTCAAAATGATGCTGCGAGGTCATGTGACGTCACGTTGCTATGGCAACGTGACGTCATTACGCCGGAGCGCGGGTAAGTTGGGGTTGGGGGGGGCGCGGGAGTGAGGGGACAGCCGGCAGGGGGGCGCAGGGAAAAAAGTTTGCGCCCCCCTGGCCTAGAGTATCCACCTCCCCCCCCCCCCTAAGTGGAAAGCAGGGGATCTGAACTACATTAATTACAGCTTCGGGGACTCCCTGCTTCCCGTGATACCGAACCCCGAAGGTGCCCCTGGTAGCATCTCCGGCCGCGTAAACAATTTTGCGGTTTACATCTTCCGTGGCCCAGGAGCCCCTAATAAGCCGCCATGTCATCGGTTGCGGCTTCCTATAGCCCCACGTGCCACGGGAGGATTAAGAATCCTGGAGTACCGGCATTCACGGAAAGTAGGGGTCCCTGTAGCTGAAAGGAATGGAATATGGTTCACCTCCGGAGACCCCCTGCTTCACTCACCCTCCACCCACCCTTCATTGCATATACCTGTGATGGGCGACACGCTATTATAATTTGTTGTAATCTTGAAATAACTGAAAGACAATGTGTTGTAAAATAACAAGAATGGTTATGTAGACCCCCTAAGGACCTCCCCCCCCCCCCCCCCCCACAAGCCTAATGTATATATATCTTTATTTGTATAGCACTATCCATGTACATACTGTAGCACGTCACAGCAGGATTTGGTGCAACAATGCAACAGTGTTGTGTCTCTTAATAGTAAAAACTAGTGACGTAACCATAGACATTAACCCCTTTTCCACTAGAGGGGCCAGCATTGCAACAAAAAGCAGGCCTCTCCAGTAAAGAAGGGGTTAAATAGCACACTCTCGGTGTAAGGATTGGAGAAAACTTTCCATCAAAAAGTTGAAAAACAGTCAAAATGTGCCCCCCTTTTTTTTTTTAGCCCCCCCCCCCCCCAAAAAAAACTGACGAGCGATTCACCAATTCCATATAATCCGGACCCTGAAAAAGAACTTTTCCTGGAGAGGAGAAGAGAGACACCTGGAAAATCAGCTCATTTGAACATGCTAAATCTGTTTAAATGTGCGCATGTCCGTGTATCGCTGAAGTGCTCACAGGCATCTCTCCTTCACACTGCTCAACTCCAGTCCTCAAGCTTCCCCAACAGGTCAGGTTTTCAGGATATCCCAGCTTCAGCACAGGTGGCACAATCAGAGGCTGGTCCACTGATTGGGCCTCTTGTGCTCAAGCAGGGACTGATTGAGCCATCTGTGCTGAAGCAGGGATATCCTGAAAACTTGACCTGTTGGGGGGGGGGCGGGGGGGCTTGAAGACTGGAGTTGAGCACCCCTGGTATAGACGGCGTTTTTTGGAGGTATGTAATTCATTGGATTCTTTACTAATCTCTCCTTCGCAATTTTGGCAAAATTCACAAAAATACATTAAATAAATGTGCGTGCCTCTTTCAGACACATTAGTACATCTCTAGTAATTTATTTATAAAAATGTTTTACCAGGAAGTAATACATTGAGTTACCTCTCGTTTTCTAATATGTCCTGGGCACAGAGTTATGATAACAGATACATGGTTACAAATACATAGTTACATTAAGTGAGCTGGGTTATACATTATATACAAGACATTTCATGCACAGTAAGAGATAATATATGTTATAGGCGTATGTAACTGTTACAGACCAGATTAAAATGTGAGACAGCTTTAGTTTTGAAAGAATTTAGACTGGTGAGAGTTTCCGGTAGATTGTTCTAGTTTTGGAGTGTCAAAATACAAAGAACACTGTATGACGTAAAGACACAATACATACAGATAAGGCCCTATAAATGCACTCAAAATCTGAAGAGGGAGATCACCCAGGTAATCTTGTAGTTTTGGAGTGCACGGTAAGAGATGGAGGAGCGGCTGGATACTTTGCTGAGCCTTGGAACCATGAACAGTCTTTTGGAGTCAGAGCTCAGATGATAAGTGCTACGTGTAATAGGGGTGAGGGGCTTGTTCAGATACAGGTAGCTTGCCCATAAAGTATTTGAAGTAATGATGGGTATTATGAGGCTGTATATATTCTACAAGATCTGACCCAGTATTTGTACAACTGTCCATCATCCCGCCTAATAGATCTTCAAACTCGAATAATTCCCATCCTTACACTCAGCAAATAGATATAAAGTGTATTCCATCACCACCCTCTCCACTGGGTACCAATACACACCTACTGGGAACCAATACACACCTCAATCTCTTGCTGACTCCACTGGGAACCAATACACACCTCAATGTCTTGCTGACTCCACTGGGAACCAATACACACCTCAATGTCTTGCTGACTCCACTGGGAACCAATACACACCTCAATGTCTTGCTGACTCCACTGGGAACCAATACACACCTCAATGTCTTGCTGACTCCACTGGGAACCAATACACACCTCAATGTCTTGCTGGCTCCACTGGAAACCAATACACACCTCAATGTCTTGCTGGCTCCACTGGGAACCAATACACACCTCAATGTCTTGCTGACTCCACTGGGAACCAATACACACCTCAATGTCTTGCTGACTCTGCTGGAAACCAATATACACCTCAATGTCTTGCTGACTCCACTGGGAACCAATGCACACCTCAATGTCTTTCGGACTCCACTGGGAACCAATACACACCTCAATGTCTTGCTGGCTCCACTGGGAACCAATACACACATCAATGTCTTGCTGACTCCTCTTGGAACCAATACACACCTCAATGTCGTGCTGACTCTGCTGGAAACCAATACACACCTCAATGTCTTGCTGACTCCACTGGGAACCAATACACACCTCAATGTCTTGCTGACTCCACTGGGAACTAAGGGGTTGGTTTACCACTTGTTAGATACAGTAAGTGATACCTAGGGTCCTATGTACTAAGTGTCAGAAAACAGCTTTTCTGGTGCGAAATTGGCGCATGTCAAACGCCATTTCAATTGCGCCAGTGTGCATCTATGTACTAATCTCACATTTCTTGCTCTGCACCAGCATTTGTTTTGGCACCCAGAAATGGACTGGTATATGTGAATGCTCTTGTCTATTAGCAATAATCAATCATAAATCAATACTAAAAAAAAAAAATATAGACTCACCACAAAATCAAAAGTGAGTCAATATCCTCCGCCAACTTCAATTTGGCATAAACCCTAAAAATAATGTTAATGTTAATAGTGTTAGTGCATGTTGCTATGTATCAACTGTGTTCTCATTTGCATATCCTTACCCAGAATCCCTAGCTGCAGTGGAAGCATTGTATGCTAAGAGATAATGGGGAAAAGCAAGGTTGCAGACCTGTCTGAGACATGTGAATGTGCTCACCAGTGGGTTTTTTTATTTGCTGTATGAATCAACCCAAATATTTATTTGACACAGCACAGATATTTCATTATTTAGGGTAACAAAATGTATTATTTTCACAGTATGGCTAATATTAATATTATTATAATATTATATTAATAATGAATATTTACTAATACTAGTTAGAAAGTAATGCATGTGAAAAAGTGACCTGGTCCTGGTGAATGAGTGAATAGGAAAAAGTAATGCGTCATAGGTATGAAGTCTTCATACTCGCAACGCACATTTTTTTTTACGATTTGTGTTTGGACAAAATTAGATTCTATGATTAAAAAAAAAAAAAAAAAACGTTAACTCGCATTTACATCTCCCTCCTAAATCCTGTACAGGTGACGACATCTTAATCGTGACTTTTTTGGTTTAATGTAATGGAGCCAAGCACATCAAACGATTGGAAAATTCACAATGTAGTCCGAGTTGCATCCAACGTTTGGTGCGCATGCACCTTCATCAGGGAGCATCCTTGACAATCGATTGGTGTGCCTGGCTCCCTTTTACATATTGCTACTCCTTAACCAGGATTTTGTGCTTTTAGCACCCAGTTTTTCATTTTCCTTTACCCTAGACCCCTGTTTTCAGCGGCCTCCCAAGTTTCTTTACCTGATTATCCCCTCTTTTTACGATTTTTGTTTGTTTGTCGGTGTATATGTGTTAATTTCTTTTTAATTGCTTGGTCAGGAATTGTCTGTTTTGACACAAGTTTGACGTTACATAGAACACAGGCCTGGAGGCCCCATAGATTTTCTGCATCAGATAACATGTGGAGGTGTTGGAACAGAAATCAAAAGTAATCCTGCACAAAGACCAAATAAAATACATTTAAAAAGGCACTATTTTGGCAGCATTTCTGAGAGCAGTCTGGATGAAAAAGCGATGCACTGAGAGATCTTCGCTGATCTGATTAATTGCTTCGCCCCTGGACATTGTCAGCAATACCCTGTGTGCTTGTATGTGAGAGACAGGCTATTGTCAGGAGCGCCGTTTGAAGAGTCAGAAGTCCTGTGCAACAAGAGCCAGGCACTGGGTGTGAGGGTTGCAGCTTAGAAAGGACCTGCTCACGCCTCCAGCATTAGAGCTACTCTACAGAACCGCCAGTCGTGCATTGCTGGCCTGGCCCAGAGTTGACTGTCTCTGCCTTTTAAAAATAAATGCGCATATCTTTGATTTCAAGCCGTGTCTGCTGTAACGGTGGCTTGTTTGACAGTGAGTAGGTCACTTCTGCAGTCCCAATTAATACAAAATAAAAAAGTATCAAGAGATACAAGGGGGCGAAGTGTGACGGCTAGTAATTACTACCCTTTATACTTATTTTTGAAACAACTATGGATATGTATTAATCCCGGAAGGATAGGGCATTATCTGGCAACGAATGCCTTAATATTTAACCCCTTTGGGTTCTTAGCAGGTTATTGCTAAATGCACTAAATTTACTAATAGAATTATTATTATTTTTTCATTTTTAGTGGGGGGTTTTTCTGTGCACTATTAATGTCAGGATTATTACAATATGTTTCTGATCCTTTTAATGTTTTTGTGAGGGTATAAAGCTGGGTTTTTTCAAAATGCATTGAAAGAGTGCACTTCATTAAACAAACAATGTATCACCTAAAATCATTAGCGGCAGAAGTTGGTATGTCATTATTTCCGGTCTTACTTTTGGCTCACACTTCAAGAGCCTGTGTATGGAGTGCGTCATGTTAAAATAGATGTACAGAAATATGTTGCGTCTTAATAAAACCTATATTTGATTGATAAAGGTACATGACTAATGAAGATATGTTCATTTTTTAATTCTCTGTCTTACAATTAATGAAGTGAACAGTTCTTTAATCGAAAATATGTATATATGTATATATCATTATATAGGGCTGGTGCAAGGGTTTTGCCCCAGGTGAAACTTAAAATTTGCGCCCCAACCAATTATGCCGGATAATACGGAAAGTATTATCTGACATTTCCCCCCCCCCTCCCCTCTCTCACTTGCCAGGCTTGGCAGCAGCGGCGGCACAGCGGGAGCGGAGCGGCACAGGAGTCAAGGAGCGGCACAGCAGTAGAAGACGATGTCAGCGGCAGGAAGACGTTGAGACAGCGGGCGGCGGTGGCTTGGATGTGCCAGGCAAAGACATCCGATAGGAGCAGGAGCACAGGAGACAGCTGGGGAGGTACGCGCTGTAACACCGGAAGTTGACCAGAGTCTGACTTCCGGCGTCTGACTTCCGGTGCCGGTGTTACAGCGTGCACCTCCCCTGCGCCACCGCCGCCTGCTGTCTTCCCTCCGCTGACATCGCCTTCTACTGCTGCTCCGCTCCCTACCCTAACTCCTGTGCTGCTCCACTCCGATTGCGCCCCTAGAACCTTTGCGCCCTAGGCGACCTCCTAGGTTAGCCTAATGGACGTGCTGGCCCTGTCATTATTTATATATATATATAAGCCTATAGGGAACCATGTTAAAAATGGTTATTGAGGCAAAAAGTGACACTGTGTGCTCATTTGCATGTCATTTCCCAGAATCCCTTGCTGCAGTGGAAGTGCTGTATGCTGGGTGATGATGGGGAAAGGCGGGGTTGCAGACCTGCCTAAGACATGCAGATGAGCATACAGTTATATTTGCATATATATATATATATATAGCTCCATCCAGGTACATAGCACTTTACAGTACACGTGACATTATGTGTTATAATATTATGGGAATAAGCACTTCAGACATAAAACAATAGGAAGAGAAGGCCCTGCCCCGAAGAGCTTACAATCAGGGCACGGCTTGATGTTGGTTGTGTCGGTGTTATCACACCGAGCCCCGCGCTTACAGCGGCCCCACGCTCCTCCCCATAGCAGTTTAACTGACCGCCGGGGAAGAGCGTGGCGGAACGGGACGTTTGGACGCCGCGACGTCGCAGAGATGATGAGATGTCAGAGAGGAGAAGTCGGATAGAAGGTAAGAGGCGCTTACAGAGGCCCCGTGCTCGGGTCTAGGGCATTTGGCCGTTTCGTCGCAGATAAACCGTCTGCAGCTGGAATCCCCGCCGGTGGCCGCTTCCAAGGTAAATTTCATTACTGGGTAGGGGGTTAATTTAAGGGGTATTAGCGGCTAGGTAAGGGGTTTTAGCGTAAGGGCTTAGGGTAAGGAGTTTTAGGGTAGGGAGAGTTTAGGCACTTACCCTTAGCGGCAAAGTGGGAGGCGGCGGCGGGGTGACGCGTGTCAAAACTGGCGGGATAAATCGTGGTGAAACAGCTGCGACCAGATGTCCTAGACCAGAGCGAGGGGCCTCTGTGAGTGCCTCTTACCTTCGATCTGGCATCTTGTCATCTCTGCGATGAGCGACCGGCAAACGCCGATCTCGCATGCCCATTTCTGCCCACACAAATATGTTCACCCTAAATTAGGGAGAACTGACAGACACTGTAGGAGAGTGTTCTGGTAAGTGCGTCTGAGAGGGGCCATGGTCAGTGCATCTGAGATTCATAGTATCCGCTTGCGGAGCTACCCATATGCTTCGTTACAGAGGTGTGTTTTAAGAAAGGTCCTCTATATTGCGTTAATAGAGCGACTATGTTCGTGCATAGATGAGAATCCCCAAAATTGGAAGAGGCGGTGCAAAGCAGCAATAATTGTAGGGCTCAGCTCATCAAAATTAGGTTACAAGCATTTTATTGAATTGGGTGACATCAAGGATGGTGGCAACAGGAAACTCGGCAAACTCGGCAAAAACCGGGACAAATGTCACGCATGCGCAGTCTGCACATGCCTGCTGCTCATGCGCGATTGGCACTTGGGGGTCGCGCATGCGCAAGAGCAGCCGGCAAGTGCTGATCATGCATGCGCAGTTGGTGATAGCCAGGGGGACCGATAAAGTAACTTGCCTAGTAACCGTGCTTCTACTGCATCAAGGAATTCTGGGAAATGAAATGCAAATCAACACACAGCACCCTATGGATTTGAAGCAAAATGTGACGCCATGTACTCATTTGCATGTCATTTCCCAGAATCCCTTGCTGCAGTGGAAGCACAGTATGCTAGGAGATAATGGGGAAAGACAGGGTGGCAGACCGGTCTGAGACATGTGAAAGTGATATTGTAATTTTTTGTATGCTATACGATGAAGGCTTTATGTCACTTTTTACCCCCCACAATTTAGTTACGGTGTGGTTGAAACCATTTATTTAAGAAAGAGTGGAGAATGCAATCGCCTCTCATAGCAGTCTCAAGTAGGAGACAAAAGCAATGGGGGGGAGTATGGAAACTAGAAATGATCCGGGGAGCGCAGATCCGAGTAAATTCTCGTCCCCCTCTTAGATGTTCTCCAACCCCCCCCCCCCCCATATAGAAGAGGAAGAAAAAGTTGCAATTTCAGCACAAAAAGCCGCCGCTTGAAACACGAAGCGCCCGTGCTTGAGCGCGCTTCGCGTTGGAATCCCCCTCCCCCCCGGTGCAGACGGCGTGTGTGTCCTTTATCTCCTTTTATGCATTGCTAAGAAATATGGTGATTCTATTATGGCTCATTCATGCAGAAAATCGTCATTCTGTTTACAATGTCCCATTACAATTTTCATTACAGTTCATTGTACAATAGCTCGCTCTTCATAACTGTGCTGGAAATCGGTTCTGCTCGATATTTGAAGTTCACATTTGATGAGCAGTGGACCTGTCAAACTCGCACTTATCTGTCATGTGTCTCTCTGCTCTGGAGTCAGTCTCAGTGCTTTTTTTTTTTGCATCGAGTCTCCTATGCTTCAACGGAACCTCAATTACACGGGTCAGTACTTTTCCATTTAACCTTTGACGTGCTGTAGAGGTTGCGGCACCAGAGTGCCGCAGTCCCCTCCAGGCACATCTCATCCACAGGAGCACCGCACCGAATAGCCACCATGTTGTGTGCGGCCCGGAAAGGGATAAATGCCATTTTTGGTGCAGAATCCCTAAATCGCCCTGATTTACATCTTTGGAAGTTGATTTTTTTTTTGGAGCATAGAGAATCTTTTATGGTATGCATATTTTATTACCTGTCCTCTAATGAAAACCCTATGAAAGGCCCACTCCAGTACCTCAAGGGGCAACAACAGGTCAGGTTTTCAGGATAATATCCCTGCTTCAGCACAGGTGGCTCAGTCGAAGAACTTGTTGGTGGTCCTTGAGGTCTGGAGTAGCCCACCTGTGGTGGAAGAGTATGATATTTGTCATGGGTCTGTGTGTTCTAGTGCTGGCAGAGAGATACAAGGGGGGGGGGGGGGGTTGCGTTGCATGGTGAAAATGTTTGCTTCGTTCCAAAACGATGGCAACAAGTTCGCTTAACGCTAAACGTCAACGGACATCGCATGTTTGAGGAATTTCGATTTGAAAATTCGATCAAACCTTTTACATTTAAAAAGGCGTGGGGCTGCGCAAAATACTCAATTTTGAACAATGTGGCTTGTGTCCCCTGAACTCTTAGCGGCAAAACTTTGATAGATATTTTTGCGGGTTTTTCAAACTTTTTGGATAACTTCAATCAAAACTGCGGCAAAGCAAATCTCGGTGGGTTTACACATCTCTAATGATGACACATAACTAATGTGTAGATGCGGCAACGTTGTTGAAACTAGAGGCACGCTCGCATAGGCAAAACGGCGCCATGGCCCCTTCTCACGCACAGCTGATTGAAAACCAATGGGCGCGTCTCACACTGCCGCGTTGTGTACGTCCAGCTGCAGCGCTCCACAGGATGCAATATCGTGGTTGTCGTCTCGTATGATCGAGATTGGATTTTTAGCACCAACATTACAGCAAAATCCGGCGTGATTAATAACACTGGGAATTAGCATAGAGCCAATAAAAATATCACGTGTGAGCCCATTCACGGGTCTCAGACAGGTCGGCAACCCTGCTTTTCCCCATTATCTCTTAGCATACAGTGCTTCCACTGCAGCCAGGGATTCTGGGAAGTGACATGCAAATGAGCACACAGTAAGAGGAGCAATCCAAGAAGGTAATTAAAAAAATATATAGAATTGAAGCATGGGGTCTCCAGAGTTGAACCTCAATAATTTCAGTTACGGGACCCCCTACTTCCGGAGATATTTACCTCCGAACTGGGTGCCGCTGCTCTGGCTCCGCAAGCAGGGCTTTAAAGATTAAAGCTCCCGCATCACATGGGACAAAAGGAAGCCACACCAATGATGTCACTGCTTCCTATTGGCCCGCAGGCCGGGAAATATCTGAAGAGCGGCCATATTGTGAACCCTGGTAGCTGAGGAAAGCGGCTATCGGCACCTAATATCTCCGGAAGCAGGGGGGGATCCCCGGAGCTGTAATGAATAGGGTTCAGCTCTGGAGACCCCCCGTTTCAGCTTTATATATTTTACAAAATTACATTCGCAACAAAAGTCCACCGCCTTGGGTTGCCTCTTTAAATACTTGGACCCTTGTGAATTAGCGAAGAGAGGACATAAGAATGAGTAACTGACACCAAATACAAAGTAAGCGCTGTGGTTTTGGCAGTGTGAGGATGATACCGCGCGCCCTCTCCTCTGACGTTATAGCATTAGAGCTTTTGGCCTGTGGCAGTAAATAAACTGATAGAAATCTTTTATAATTGCTTATTTTTTTTAATCTTTTTTTATCGAGGCCTCAAGCAAAGTAATTACCTTTTACGGAGGAAAGAGATCCGCTCCGAATATGAGATGTGAAAATTGGGCCTTTCTCAGATCTAAAAGAGAGAGGGTGTTACTTAGAATTGTTTTTCCTGTGTAAAACGCGTGCAGGGGGATTCGGGAAGAAAAGGAGATGGATTAAACCCCGGTGCTCGCAGCTCTGAGACAGGAGTGCTTTCTTATTATCTGCCCCTCTAATAAAACCCTATATAAGAATGAACAAGTTGGACTGTGTAAATCAGGAGTGGCCAACGCCTGTTCTCAAGGGCCACCAACCAGGTCAGGTTTTCAGGATATCCCTGCTTCAGCACCGGTGGCTCAATCAGTCCCGGCTTCTGCATAGGTAGCTCAATCAGTGGCACACCTGTGCTGAGTATGTAGAAAGCCAGTGCATCAGAAAAAACAAGTCCTGTTTAAAAAAAAAAAAAAAAAGTACACAGGAGTACACCTTAAGAAAGGGCATACTGCCCGAAACGCGTTGGTGGACCCCTACTGTGACTATGGGGGGACATCTGGTCCACTTTTTATGGAATAAATATTTTTTGATGCTGCATGCCGTGAGCCTCCTTCTGTTCCCTCTAGCAGTGCACTGCCTTATTTTCCTACCTGCACACCTGTGCTGAAGCTGGAATATCCTTACAACCTGACATGTTGGGGGGGGGGGGGGGGAGGGGAGGCTTGGGGACTGGAGTTGAGCTCCACTCCACTCTTTACTCAGATTATTTACTCTGAGGTATATATATATTCTGGGTATGCACCTTAACCCTGGCTGTGCTCAAAGCTGTGACCATGCAGCAAGCTTAAGCCTATGCCATGTTAAAAATTGTTTTTGAAGCAAAAAGTGGCACTGTGTGCTCGTTTGCATGTCATTTCCCAGAATCCCTTGCTGCAGTGGAAGTGCTGTGTGCTGGGTTATAAAGGTGAAAAGCGGGGTTGCAGACCTGCCCAAGACATGCAGATGAGCATACAGTTGTATTTACATTTGTATATATATATATATATATATATATATATATATATATATATATATATATATATATATATATACATGTAGAGGTATCACATCGCCGGAAGAAGAGATCAGTGTATCTCGAAAGCTCGCACAAATAAAAGCATTTCGTTAGCCACAGAACGGTATCATCTATTTATTTTTTGATTTTATATATATATATATATATATATATATATATATATATATATATATATATATATATTTCTTCATTTTCCCCCCATTATATTACACCTTGATGTATAAAAAGTTAAGTTTGACTTTCAATCAGCTCAGCATTTACCTACTTCTCAGGGGAGTGCAGCACATACAGGATCTCTCCATTTTTTTTCTAAATAGATATCTCTCGGTACACTGTAATAGACTCACAGCAAATCAGTGAAGGCGACTAGATCTGATGATGTGCGTTTTTATTAATTTTATCAAAAACTTCCATAACAGCTTAAAATGTACATCGTCATCTGAAATGAACAGGTACTCACAAGGATATTAAACAACAAAAATGAATTACTTGCATTTTACGTTTCCCCAATGCTTCCCATTTACCTTTTTTTTTTTTAATTCTGCCCCTTTCTGCCGGCACAAAACAGCCTTATTTTTCACAGATTCGGCACTACATTCTGGCTTATCAAAACGCATCTTGCTCTCCATCATTGGTGCCTGACTATAGCCAGGACTTTTTTTTGTGACGGTACATGGCGGTACAGTGTACCGGCGCCTTTTCTTCTGCGTGCCTCTTACTTTCTCTTCCTGCTCCTCATCTCCGACGTCTTCTCCTTGTGACGGCGCGGCGCCAGCACAACGCGGTTGTCGAGATGACACCGCGACGTCACATGGCACCGCGTTGCCGTGACCACGCAACGTCACGTGACGTAGCTGGAGGACATGAGGCGTGGGAGAAGGTAAGAGGCCCTGCGCTTTCCCCCGGGAACCAGCACCTATTTTCTTTACAAAAAAACAAAAGCTCTGGAAATAACCAGAAAGATTCTAATTTGCCGCAATTTTTAGGTCTGACGTGCCTGCTGCACAAAGCGATCTTTACAAGATCTTCTCCTGAAGACGTTGCTTTCTGTCGAAAAAAACGATTTATTCCCCACGCCCGATGGGACGTGAGCTGCTTTAGCTCGTTGCTTCAAGCGTGCACGGGCCATTGGACGTCTGTTACATCTCCCCTTCATCATCATTTTCAAAAGGGGGGTTATCGCCTCCCAAATCATCATTTTAAATGGATGGAATTTATGAATCCAGCAGACTGGGCGACTGCGCCCGTTACATGGTCAGCAACGCCCCAATCCGGAGCAACGCGTGCCGGGGTTTTTGCTGCTTTAACTCATTTCTTCCTTTAGAAATTTGTATAGTCTCCCAGGCTCCACAGAGTCTGGCATAGGAGTCTAATGTAAATTGGAATCATCATTCATCACAGGGTTCCACGCCAACACCCCCTCCCCCCCCAACCAGGCAGAACAACAGCTGTGCCTGCGCTGTGACTCTGCTCAGGCCTCACACGGCACTTTCTGGATTTGCAGCGAGGAGACGACTTTCGTAATTTGTTAGAACAATAAGCTAATCTCAATGAAAGGAGTGATGAGATAAGCGCCTTGTTAGCTGAATGGCAGCCGTTCGTGTTGAAAATGATCATGTTGCAGTACAACGTTAAATATAACTACACAAGTGCACATCCTTTTAAATCCATCATTAACCATGTCATGTCTCTAATTCCGTTTGCTGCATGAAATGCACTATGATTAACCATTTGTATTTATTCATTGCAGTTCCTTTATTGAAATGAGTTGCATATTTTGGCAAACAAATGATAAATCTGTCAGTTGCCCAATGCAAACCCCAAAATGAGTGATCCTTTAATCCCATTCATATAGATTGGGTTAAATCCCCAAAGTTTCCCTGATGTGAAATATTCTCTTAGGATAAAACTACTAAGTGTGCTAGTTTACCCGGGACAGTCCCAGTTTACACAGGTGTCTGTAGAAAAAAAATATGTAGCCCCTCCTAGCCCGGTTCAAAAGGAGAGTTACATCAATCTTATATACAGTGGTACTCAGCGTCTTTAATTAACATCTCAGGGTGCTGGTGTCCGGGCAGGCTGGAATTGTAAGCTGTGATGATAAAGTATGGATACTAGGAACTGTACTCTTTCAATCAGACAAACTTTATTTACATATGGCAGCATACAGACATCTTCTTTGGGTGTACGTGCAGCATCCCCGAAGAGGTTATTTTCTGGTTACAAGTGATATAGTGCTCATTCTGGCAATCCCTTGTGTAGTGAGGGTGCTCCTACTCCCACCCGGACCCTGCTGTAGGGGTGCACCTTCTCTTAGGGACCAGCACCCCGTTACCCTGTGCATGACCCCCGTATCCCTACCTATCAGATATAGGCCCTGTTGCTACAGCAGCTCCCATCACGTCTTCAGAAGCACATATTTGAGGTACTTCATCTTGAGTACATGGCACGTTGTCCCTTTTATCTTCCAGGAAACAGATTTGGACCCCCATCACCACCCTACAGCAAGCATGTCAAAACCACAACGAATAACTGCCCTATACCTACACCGAAATAACCTGTACTGATTTCTTCCAGATCTGACTCAAGCTTCACACGGGAGACATAGGAATACACACTAACCCAGAAGACAGGTAGGGAACACCTCCCCTCCAAAATATAGCATTGCGGGAATGAGGTACCTGGAGTTTTTGTTTTTTTGCGGCCCACATAAATTAAACCTTGTTTATTTGGCCCGTATTAGCCTTTGAGTTTGACATGCTTGCCCTACAGTATCTCTGTAATGGAGTGCTCACCACAAACAAGGTGTGACCGCGAGGCCGAGGTGGGGATATATATAAACACCAACCCACAGCCACGTGGGCACGTCTGGAGTGTAGAATGGTTGAGGTAGCCGGGTCGGGGTTGGAGAGGTATGGATAGTCAGAGATACTTGCCAAGGTCAGGATTGGAGAGGTGCGGATCGTTGCAGGTACTTTAGCCGTGGTCTGGATTGGAGAGGTGCGGATCGTCGTGGTATTTTTCCGAGGTCTGGATTGGAGAGGTGCGGATCGTTGTGGTATTTTTCCGAGGTCTGGATTGGAGAGGTGCAGATCGTCGTGGTATTTTTCCGAGGTCTGGATTGGAGAGGTGCAGATCGTCGTGGTATTTTTCCGAGGTCTGGATTGGAGAGGTGCGGATCGTTGTGGTATTTTTCCGAGGTCTGGATTGGAGAGGTGCGGATCGTCGTGGTATTTTTCCGAGGTCTGGATTGGAGAGGTGCAGATCGTCGTGGTATTTTTCCGAGGTCTGGATTGGAGAGGTGCAGATCGTCGTGGTATTTTTCCGAGGTCTGGATTGGAGAGGTGCGGATCGTCGTGGTATTTTGCCGAGGTCTGGATTGGAGAGGTGCGGATCGTCGTGGTATTTTGCCGAGGTCTGGATTGGAGAGGTGCAGATCGTCGTGGTATTTTTCCGAGGTCTGGATTGGAGAGGTGCGGATCGTCGTGGTATTTTGCCGAGGTCTGGATTGGAGAGGTGCGGATCGTCGTGGTATTTTGCCGAGGTCGGGATTGGAGAGGTGCAGCTTGTCGTTGCTAGCCAGGGTCAGGAGCGTAGGAGAACGGAGTCCAGAGGAATAGCCGGGGTCAGGAACAAAGAAGCTAGGAACCGTACAAGACAAGACTGTGCAAGACTGTGGAGGCAAGGGTAGCAGTGAACACTTTGCACATAGGAAGGTTTATGCTCAGCCGAATTGCCAGTGTGATGGCTGAGCCTATAAAGGAGAGAGGTACCATTGAGGAACAGGCTTGAGGAGGCGTGTCAGTAAGGCAGGGCGTGATAGGCTGAAGGGATGCAGGAGACAGGTGTGGGAGGGATCCCTGATGATGCCAGATGACGTGACTCGTTCGCACCGACAGCGCCCCTCGTGTGCAGCTCCGATGTCACCACGTGGGCGGATTGTGGAGGCGGGACCGGAGGGACGCGTATTTACCTCCGCATGGGATGCACGCGCGACCATAGCATAGTGGCTGGTCACAGGAGGAGGAAGAAGAGAGTTATGGTTGACGGGTGGAGCAGGGGCCCCGTGCACGGGTTAGGGTAAGCACCGGGTGCGCCGAGTGCATCGAGAATCACGGATCCTGACAGTACCCTCCCCCCACCCCCTCAGGAGAGACCTCTGGGCGTCTCATGAAGGGCTTGTGTGGATATTTGGCATGGAAGAGCCGGATAAGCCTGGGAGCATAAAAGACGGTGGTGAGGAACCCAGGACCTTTCCTTCAGGTCCAAAGCCCCTCCAGTGTACCAGATACTGGATCAATCCTCTGGAAATCCAGGAGTCCAAGATAAACTGAACCCCGTACTCTTGTTGGCCCTGTACGAGGAGAGGAGCCGGAGACGAAGATGAGTCGGGGAAGTGAGGATCCCGGATAGCCGGTGTCAGGAGGGGAACGTGGAACACAGATGGGATCCTCATAGATGAAGGAAGGCGCTCAGTACCACTCCTTTTGACACTTATATACATATATATATATGTATATATATATATATATATTGTGGTCATTTTTGGGGGTTATATGAGGTTACTGGGTATCTGTGTTGAATCTCAAATATGTGACACATTCCCTATATCAAAACAATAGAGTGACAGTTCTATTATAACTCAGCAGTAACTATACACAGTGAGGCTTCTCTTTCTTCATCACCCAGGATCAGGAACTAGGGGAAGAGAATATAGAATCCGGAAAAAGGGCCCTGCCCCAAGCAATTTTCCCCAAAGTGGAAATATAGACAAGAAAGTACTTACTTATTCCGTTTACTGAGTTACCCCTAAGTGTAATAGATAATTATTTTGCCGGAATCACTGTAGACATTATTTTTAAAATGTTACAATCACCAAGACTGTGTTTTCTTTTGAATAAATTTAAATAAAATATAGTAATTATGTCTTACTGGCCCATGTAAATCTGCCCCAGTTAAATCACTCATAAATGTGGTATCTTAATTTTAGAGATGCTTGGAAAGGAATAGAATGAGGCTGCACAGAAGGGAATATATTCCAGGAACAAAATAGAAAATAGATACATTTGTAATGCAAGTATGAGTGAGTCTCTCCCAAATGATGAGATATGTTCAGCATGTTGCCCAAGATAAATGCAACAAACAACCATTTCCAGGCGACCAGGGCGCGGCCATATTGGGATTGGCATCATTTCTAGACACACAACACGATAGGCACTTTCCACAATCTCAATTGGTTTTTTCCTCACAAAACCATGCGATCACCTCAACCTACCTTACAACAAAATATAACATCATATTTTATAGATGGGTATTTTTTTAATCCCTCCCGCAACGTTTCAATCGTCTCGAATCTGCTGACCAGGCGGAAGAAACAGCGCGACCCCAGAGGCGGAAGTTCCCGCGCCGCCGCCATTTTGTCAGACTATGTGTGTGTGGTGACGGAGCGAGACAGCAGGGGGGCCCCTTGCTTCGGTGTTATTATTCGGGTGTCCGGGATGTACGGGGCAGCGGCACGGAAGACGGGGAAAGCCGAGCGGCAGCCCCAGAAAAGCCGGGGGAGCGGCGGGAAGGTGGCGGTGGAGCTGCTGGTCTTCGGATACGCCTGCAAACTCTTCCGAGACGATGAGAGGGCCTCGCACCACGAGCACGGCCGCCACCTCATCCCGTGGATGGGAGAGCCCAGCGTCATGATCGATAGGTCGGTTGGAAGCTGATGGCAGGGAATAATAACACCCCCCACCCCCCAAAAAAAGTCTGATTTAATGTTTGATTTCATTGGCTGCTGCTTTAACCCCTCTGCTGCCAGAGGGGCCTGTGATGCATTTGGGAGCAGTAATGTGCTCTATGTGTGCTTGCAAGTGTCATATGTAAACATATGTTAGTGTGCCAGTATGTATCTAATCTAAATTATATATTCGAATACATGTATATAATGTGTGTATACCGTCTTTTTTTAATTTCGTCTATTAATTGATATTTTAGGACAAGCTTTCAAGCGTTCTCTTTTCCTGTAAGGCTGCGTTTATAGTAGGCGCGCGTCTGTCGCCTGAGCGATGTGTGCACTTTAGATGCGGCGGTGTGGTGGACAGGTCACCAGGCTGGTTCGTCCTCTTTGGCTGAACCGCTCACGTGACACAGCCGTCGCGCGAAAGTACAAAATGTTGTCTTTTTGAAAGTCTGCCGCGCAGTTGCTCTTCACCACGCTCGCGTGCACTATGGCCAGCCCGATAGAGCTGCTGCACTTTGTTCGCGCAACGCATGAAATCGCACGTGCCCTCGCGCTCATTATAATCGCGGCCTTGGAAAGCAATCTAAGGCAGATGATGTAGACCACATATGACGGAATAGAAAATAGGGCAATAAATGAATGAAAGGTATTGTATAGTGAGAAATGTGGCGAGCATGTAGGACAATACTTTCATCAGCAGTGGGAAGAGGGGTAAGGTTACATTTGTAAAAGGAATAGACAGCAAGAAACATAAAACATTCTGATAGTGTGTAAGGCCGCGCTTATAGTGCCGTCGATGGTGACACGGCGGGTGCCGTCGCCACAGGCGAAAGTTATATTTCGCCAGGCGGCATCGCGGGTTTCCTGACATTTGATTGGTTCAACGGCTGTCACATGACACGACAGCCCTTGAAAAATCAAATTGTGCCGGTTAACAGTTTTCGCGACGTCACATTACTATAAGCGCATGCGGCGGCAATGCATTTGTTTTCCGCCGTCGGCACTATAAGCGCGGCCTAAGAAACCCCACTTCAGTATTGTTGCTTTTGTGTGTGTGTGTGTGTGTGTGTGTGTCAGAGAGCATTATAATTTTGAGTTCGAATGTTTTCTGTTCTGTTGTCAGATATAGATTAAATTAGAGGTAGATGTATATCAGATATTGGTATGTGTATATATAATATAAAACTGTGTTTGTTTTGTGTGTGTGTGTGTGTGTGTGTGTGTGTGTGTGTGTGTGTGTGTGTGTGTGTGTGTGAAGCCATATGTTGCAGGTCCCTCTAGCAGCAAAGGAGTTAACAGCAGTGTCTTGCACACCAGGCTCTCTGGCAGTGAAGGGGTTAAGCCCATGTTCATGGTGGTATGGTGGATGTGTTAGGTGCTGAGTAATTCTGTACACTTCCAAATTTGAGACGAAGGTTTCTAGATCAGTCTAAAGTTGGATTTATATTTTCTGTGATAAATTTGGCTGTTTTTGTTGCAGCTGAAAAGATTTGATGCACAAATGGGGATTCTGGTTTTTGATTTTAACTAAAAAACACAATGGAATTGCACTTCTGGATAAAAGCTGAAACATTAAGTATAATGTCCTTTGTAGCTGTCCAACCACAAAAGCAACAAGGGGGAAATTGAACCTAAAATTGAAAATGCGCTGATAACCATCAAATTCAAAAATCCTAAATGTCTATTTATTGTTTATTTAATAGAATGTTTTTCTAGTGTTTTCGAACAATAAATGCGATATCCCCCAAAAAATGATACACGCAAAACTCAACCCCCCCCCCATCTTATAAGAATGTTATATACATAGCAGAGAATCGGGGAGGCCTGGTGTTAATGGCTCGTGTTTCTGATTTTGTTTTGAGGTGGCCCAATTTCAGTTCCTGTAACCCTGGGAAAGTAATTTTGTTCAGATTGACCTTATTGTGAGGTTGTTTACCTATACTTTTGTCACGGTAGCCTTCCTATGCACACCAGTTGCCACGCATTAGTGATGATCTGATCCTGGCATCAGTGGTGTGCATAGACTTTGAAATGCACTCCCTCTTGCGCATGCATCGTTACACCCATGCATTTCAATATGATCATTTAATTGCGCCCATGAGTTTCTTGACCCATCAGCTGCACCCATAGACATTAATGGGATCAGCGAATCAGTTTTGTGCAGTGTACCTTAGTTGTCATGGATAGTGAATCAGGGAATGACACATGTTATATTTAGGAGCCAGCTAGAATGTTATGGAGCCAAACATTTATTTAAAGGATGGAGAATGGTGTCACACAGCACATAGCTGTTCCAGTCTCTCGCCTCCCCCTGCACTAAGTGCTGCTGATCCTGGTATGATGTAGCACTAGTACATTTTCATTGCCAGATAATGTCATTATAATATTGTGTCTATACACTTAATGCATCTTCCTCCATATCATTTAGCTGCATTTCCTGGTTAAAAAAAAAAAAAGTGGTGACGTTGTTGTGATGTTATGATAAACTAAAATATAGGACTGACCACGTACACGACACAAAGTATTACAGGACTGACTAATCCATGACAGAAGATTTTAAATCTTTAATCTCCCATATGAAAAAGTAAAGTCTTAAAATGTAGAAAGATCTAGCTCTGAGTATGTTTGTGCTTTCAACTCCTACTGTCACCTCTTCTTTAGAAGATCCCTGCATCTTTCAAGTTATTGTTCTGTTTCATTGTTTCCATTGGTCTGTTGTAAAACCACTGGAACAAATGTCTCCCTTATAAGACTTTTACTTGTTTGGGTGGCTCACAATAGTCGGTATAAATATAAAGTTCTCCTGTTCTTTTAATAGAAAGAAATGCTGTTGGAACTGCATAGTCCTACTCAGCATTGCATTATTGCACTGCTTACACCTTTTCAGGGGTTTTGGCCCAGAACACCAACTGCAGTCCTTCCTCTTGAGTGCCAGAGAGCTCTGTGTTGTGCTTAATAACCTGTAATACACTGTTTTTATTTGTTTTGTTTTTAATAACGCCCAGGAGGAAGTTTTTCATCGATGGACTCCCCTTCTCCCCTTTACATCTCTAGGGACACCTGTTTTATTATTTTATATATAACGTGCTTGTTTGTTTTGGTTGTGGGAAGTAGGGTTGTGGCAATGGGATCTTTTTCAAATCAAAACTTCTATCAGTCCTTCAAATGGTTTTAATTGTATTGGGATCTGTGCCCCATTTCTGACCACTATTATATAGAATTCCATTTTTGTTTTTTTTAAATTAGCCATAAAACATTATTATTTTACCATGTTTCACCTTTAATCTTAATGTCCCATTTGTGTATGTTCCAATTTTAGCAAACAGCTGTAACCCATTTTGTGCTAGGGGTGACCTTTATCCATAATCCATTCAGTGAAAAGTGCATGTATAAAGTAGAAAATGTTACCACTACCTGATATTTCATCCTCCCTATTTGAAACAACATTAAAAAAATTCTTCCAGAAGTACTTACAATTTATTAATAACCCCAATGATTAAAAAAAAAAAACCAAGAGGCTTTTCATTTGGAAAAGATTTGTTTGGAATGTTTGCTCTGTCTTTTATGTGTAACAAACAAGTTACATATATCTTGAGCTCAAATTAGTGTATTTATTAGTCATAAAGGGACTTAAATCAACATTGATTGTTTTACTTTTAACCCACCTAATTTCAACTATAATCGTATTTCTGCTGGCATCTTCTGATATTATATGCTAGTTATAAAATGAACACTAAGTGCCAGTAAAAGCTTGATGTATTTGCAGTAAATCACAGAGCAAACCTTCCATGTAATAAAAGATGATACAGCTTGTAAGTTAAGGAGGCTTTCTTTGTAATTCTCAATTGTTTGCTGGTTGTAATGACTTCTATTTCACAACACAAATCGGAGAGCAGCGATGCTCTTCAGCCTGTGTAACCATGATGACCTCTCTTCCCAGATGTCTCAAAGCTCAAGTATGTTATATATGTGAATATTTGTTGTTTCAACCTGCAAAAAATATAGATTTTTTTTGTGTGTTCAAGATAGCTACGAACAATCCAGCACTTGAAGCGTATATGGAGCTGCAGCGCTTTGCTGTGGTTCTCCAAACCATATGAATTTTCAAAGGAGAAAAGCAGCTAGGATTAATGGGGAAAGTTTTTTTTTTTTTTTTCCCCCGTTTGACGGAATCTGCTGTGTGATTGTGGCAGTTTTAGTTCTAACAAGCAGTGGGGCTTGAGCACATTGTTACACATTTCCAAAGCATGGGAAAGTTTCTTGAAAACTCAGCTTGTGAGCATACTTAAAAGGGTCGCTGTAGTAGTTTCAATTCAAAATTTTACCAGATGCAACCGTGTTAACATTAACGAAGCCTCCTTAAACTTGCACATGTATGTTGCTGTTGCCATGTATGTGTGTATCTCTCTACTACATAACCAGCACTTATTTCCTCAGCCATATGGCTAAGGGTCGAGCCTAGCCATGATTTTACCAGCAAGGGATGCCCGTTTCTGCGGCGGAGATCTCTCCTGAGAGATGCGGACTTAGCAGAAAGAAGCGAGGAAATGACCAGCCTTTGGTTCTTGCGGATAGGTATTTATGTGTTCGGGCTCGTGTGAATTTAATCTATATCAATTTCCAGACCCAAAAAGAAAAGACAAATGCAAATAAAATGGTTGAATCACGTACGGTAAGCACTCTTAATTAATTGCTTGTAGGTACCTTGGCATTAGAATGACCAACTTATTTCACTACCAAGGAAGTAAAACCTTCTGTATGAACTAGTAGCGTTACTTCCTTATTACTTTCTATCGATCCTATCAGCGTACCTCATAAATTTCATATCTAAACAACGGTGACATTGTCTTGATAACAAACCAGAAAGTTTTCACGTCCAAATACGTGGTGTGACCGTGTTAAAGCCGATTTTCTTTTATTATGACGAGTTAGATGTAGGCAGGTAAGTTGCTGTAAAATAATACGAACGTTTAAAATCCCTTGCACTGACCATCTCGTTCACCTTGCAGATATGACGGACGCGGTCATCTGCATGACCTCTCTGAATACGATGCGGAGCATAACTCGTGGAACAGAAACTATAACCTGTCAGAAGAGGAGTCTCGTATAGAAGCGCTGTGTGATGAAGAGAGGTATTTAGCCTTGCATACGGACTTGCTTGAAGAGGAAGCAAGGCAAGGTACAAACTTAACACACAAAAAAAAATAACAATTACACGTTTACAATGTGTTTTAAAGCAACAAAAACTAAATGAATGAAAATAACTGTTTATTTTATACTCACTCTTTCTGATATTATCTATTTGACAGTACCCAGTGGAATGGAAAAACAGCTGTCTGAAAGAGGACCAGAGGATAGTTTATTTGTAGAGACCCTCTGACTTTGCCCAGCATTTCAGGGCAGACTGGAATTTCAAAAAATTACCCTAAAAACAGTGTCGCAGTATTGTAACAAATGTACATACATTTGATTTTTTTTTTATGTCGTGCAGTGTATTGTTTTATATCTCCTGATCCAAATACCTTTGACTTATCAGGAGAACTTATTTGCCTTTTTTCCTGTTCTCTTTTTTATTTTAGAAAAAAAAAAGTTACTGATAGCAAAATATAGCCACGAGACTATGGTGATGTTTTAAATAAGTGTACTAAAGCTTTACTTTTTATGCTTTTTTATTTATTTTTTTTTAATTCTCCTTCCATTTTCGTGATCCTAATGTTGGTATTTCCCTTCAAGATGAAGAATATAAGCGACTGGGCGAAGCTCTGGCAGAAGATGGGACTTTTAATTCTGTGGGCTTTCACTATAAAAGTGATTATTATGATCCATCCCAGCCCACAGAAGAGGAGGATTCACAAAGGGACAAAGATGACAAAGGTACATATAGATTTTTAAAAAGCAATCCAAGCGGCACTTAAAAAATAAAAACAATATATTTGTTTGTTTTAATATATGCAGCATTTGTTTACTTTTATTGAAAACTAATTACATAAGCTGCCGATCGATTCATTATCCCATAATCGATCAGCAAAGATCCTGCTTTCCCAGGATTCACTAAATGGCTGCCTTCCAGTTACAATCAATCCTTCAGTCAGTGTAACTCAGCAGCTACAATGTATTCTTATATTACTACGGTAATATTATCTATTGTTACAGTTTGCAGCTCAAACTTCTGGGAATATTGGCAACAAATTATCACAACCAGGAAAGTTACAAAGATGTCGCACTGCTGGGGAAGTGGGCTAACACCTGCTATAGAAATCAAAGGATGCTCTACGTTCATTAAAGCTGCAGTTCAAGCAATAGGCCTACGTGTTTTTATTTTATTTTTTTTAAATCAGTTCTGTACCATGAGAAAAAAGTTGTAGCATTTACATTTTATTTTTTAAAGACAAGCATTTTTGGTTTCTATAGCAACCATTTACAAAGTCACATTCCCTTCCTCTTCTGAAACGGGCTCTGGCACACCCCTGTTTGATCCCTGCCCTCTCTAGCAGTGAACCAATTGTATCTGCCTGGTCACATGATCTTCCACACAACTTTGCATCTTTGGTACTCTTCTGTTACACCAACAGCCATTTTGTGAACCCCCGAGCAGAATCTTCACCGATTGATCGGCAGCTTTGCTAATCACTTGTCTGTGTGTAGATTGTATTGATGCACATATTGAATGGAACTTTTTTTAACGGAAGCTTGAACTGCTTTAAAACTCGTCAAAAATGGCATTGAGTTACATTTAAAAAAAAATTTTTGTATCTAATACTAACTACAGAACTGATTTATTTAAAAAAAAAAAAAAAAAAAAAGCGTACAATATTGCATAGATTTCTCCTTTAAACAAGTTGCATAGAAACCATCTTATGCTTACATTTTTTTTTTCTTTCACATTACTATTGTTGGTTTAAGAGGTAATTCAAAGCATAAATTATAGTGGCTTTAAAGTTAGGTAGACCCTTTAATGTTATCATTCTACCTTTAAAGGAATGTACTATATATGATGAGCTCGTGTTTTCAGAAAATGGTGAAGTATATTTGCGTAAAGGTCAGTTCTGGCATCTGTACCCCTTGTTGGCATAATTAGATTCAGAGTTTTATTTAATATGTCTTAAAATAAACATTTTCGGTTTTACTGCAGCCAAATTTGAATGTGTATTTTCATTTCCCGGGAACTCTTACTGTGCAGTAAACTGATAGATTCAGGCATGTTGTGTGTGTGTGATTAGGAATAGCAGCTTTGTTTGTATCTGAAACTATATAATGCTTGTTCTCCAATCAGCATTTTACTGATAATTGCTTTTTTTAAAATATTGCTGTAATCTGTGGAACAACTTTGAATCATTGATTCTTAGGCGTGTAATATAGTGTGTGTGCTTGCGCGCATCAATTATAATAGACTGTGTTTAAATCTGATGTTCTATACTACCGGCGCGCGCGTACGGCAGTGAGCGTTGACCTGGCTGATCGAAGGAAAGACAAGGTGTCTTTTCGCGCTGCTGCCGGTGCACGTCACGCTCTATTAGCCAATCGCAGTGAGGCTGCAATTACTTTGTATTTTAAAAAGAGAGAGCGCTGTTGGATCTTTGATTATAACTGGTGGAGAAGTAATATGGTTTATATGCAATAGAGAAATTAGAGAGGTAAAGGAGTCATTTGTAATGTCAGCAAAGTTGTTCTTCACCTTCATAAGGAATGCCTTATTTACTAATATAATTATATGCAACTTTTTCTTATTGCTATTGCCTTAACGTTATTGCCTTAAAGCCGCAGTTAAAACCCTCAAAAAATACGGTCTTTAAAAGAATTACCACGGTTATGACCATGGAAAAACTTACGGCCATGCTCACACAGAAAATCCCCCAGTTTTACAATATCTGGGGGCCATGGCTAGACCGCTGAGTCCCAACTTTCCCATAACCAAGTTCCCGAACCAGTCGGCCCCACCAACAAGATAACGTTTAAAAAGGAGTCGATCTCACCATGCTCCCCCCCCCCCCCCCGTCCTCCCCCCCCAACAAAAAACGAAAATGCCTTGTTGGATTCGATGTCTGTACTTTAATTGTTATGTGTATACGAATGTAATGTACCTCTCTATATGTTCCCTGCTTGATTCCAATAAAGGAAAAAGATTGTAAAAATAAATAAATTTAAAAAAAGCTGCAGTTAAAGCTCCCGTTGTTTTTTTTTTTTTTTTACTTCAGTAGTTTCATGTGGGCAATCTCTAATTACCTAAAGAACTGCATAGCTGCCGGTCAATTCGTTCTCCCGTCTATTGATCGACAAAGTTTGGCGACATCTTTAAATATGGGGAATGTAAATCGTTGCTATAGGAACAAGCATGCTTGTTAAAATAGAATACAAGAAAATTGGTCTTTCAAAGTTGTTTTTTTTTTAAAACAGAAAATGCTAAAAGTATTTTTTCTTACTACAGAACTGATTTTATTAAAAAAACACACATGCAGGATATTGCTTGAACTGCAGCTTTAACTAACAGATGTTATATATAATGCTATGCTTTTTTACGGGAGCCGGGTGTGACATCATAGCCACGCCCACCTGTCGTGCACAGCACGGACCAGACACACAAAAAGTGATTTATGTGCACGAGCATTGGCGCGCGTGCCAACTATAAAACAAGCCTTAGCCTGCATGAGCAGTAAACCGATCTTAAGAAATTGAGGGTTTTGCATCCTATGGCAGACATCATAATTGATGTCTCTTGGATACATCATTCTTTCTAAATAGACTCAATTTCCTTTCCACGTTGCCTGATTAGTATTCATTGGGAGCAATATCTGTATTGATCTGTGTAAATACACATTTCTCTGTGGAGTACTAATAATTTTTGCATGTATTTTTGCATTGATTTTTGACCCAAAGTTGTAAGCATATTTAATTGGGGGTGCGGGGGGATGGTATGGGAGAAGGGTGTGTTATGTTAGAGGAATAAATTAGTGTTTGCCAATATGGTTGAATAGGTAACAGCTCATATTGCTGTGCTGAGCTGCATATTTCATGTCAATAGTTTTCCAATTTGATTTTGACATTTAGGCAGAAGTGTAAACAACATATTTTCTCCTACGGGGTGATTTTCTCTCCTTACCTTGGCAACAGTTCTTAATATCGTTTTAACTCCTTCAATGTCAGAACAGATAACTAACAGAACTGTGTGCAGTTCTCACTGCTGCCTCAAAAGCACAGTAATTAATTGTTAATGTCATATTTTTATACTACATTCACTTCTACTGCCCAATTAGTCATTGTTGAGAAGGAGCCCAATTCTGCTTCATATGACACACAGAGCAGCCTACCAAGTTAAATGTACTAATGAATGTCTGATACTCAAGATTTCTGCTGGGTGAACGAGTGAACACAAAAAATGCCCTTCTGTGACCAGCTATCCAGTATGATTGGGGCATGTATTTCCCTTCTCCTCCCCCCCCCCCCCCAATTTACATGCTATATTTAGTTGTCATTGTAGCAGTTCTGATTTTCCCTAGATGAGACATGCTAGGTTTTTTTTAGCACATTTTGTGGTGCGATGCGTTAGGGTTGATTACATGCCAAGCTGTTGAGAATAATGCCATCCTGGGCATGGATGTCTACTAGACAGTAATTGTTTTATGGGGAAGATCTGCTAATAGGTTGCAAGATTCAGAAACGCAAGTCCCTTGTAATATATCTGAAGAAGATACTTTTGTTATCTCTAAGCAGTTTCTCTGACTAGTAAACGTTTTTCAGTTGTGCTTTATCTCAAGATAATAAAGAATCAACAGTTTGGACTTGTTTTTATTGTCGTGTTACAATATGAGAACAAAGGATTTTAACGAACATTAACCAAATGTACGTATATATTTATAGAAGCGAGTGATCCTGAAGATGGTGGTGAAGAACCATTTATTGCACCAGACGGGCTGAATGTTCCACCTGATGTAGAACTGGTATGTATGTTACGTTGTAAGCACAATGCCTGTGTAGGTAAATTGCAAACATGCTGATAGTTAGTTAGTATACCATGTCAACATTTGTGGTATGACCATTCTAGTTTGTTGGGTATACTATAAATAATAATTTCTCTTTGTCCTAAACCCTGGAATTTAACAGTGAGTTAACTGTTAAATTCCAGGTTTTAGGACAAAGAGAAATTATTATTTATAGTATACCCAACAAACTAGAATGGTCATACCACAAATGCTAACATGATATACTAACTTTATCCGCATGTTAGAGGTACATTTACAAATGGTTCAAGTCTTAGTTGTAACTTTTGATGGTAAATTCTAGATCACACAGTAACAGGTGCAGAACAAATTTGTCCTCTTTACAATGACATGATTTGTTTACAAGTACTGGAAAGCATTTTGGCTTAAAGCAGCAGCAATCTCCCCTATCTAACCCTCCCTGAAGATTCCTTGAGCTGAATAGTGTTATTTCAGCTTCAGAGACCAGCACGGCTCCTGAGTTACTTGCTGGTAAAGGTACCGCAATTACTTCCTGGTTTTGTGCTTGGTTTTAAATGGCCACCCAACATTGGCCCATGTGACAGACGGGTTAAAACACCATTTTCTTTCCACTAGAGGGTACTGAGCGCAAGTACCTTCACCAGTATCTCTGGTACCCAGGGACCCCAGAGCGGAAAATAGCATGGTTCCGCTTCATGGAACCCCAGGTTCACATTCTGTAAATGTTTGTCACAATGTGCAATAAGAACTAGTATCAAAAGTAAGACTCCATATACACACTACCTGATTTAACATGTTTATTGTTCTATTACAGCCAGCCACAGGAAAGATGCATGCCATCATAGAGCGCACAGCGAACTTTGTTTGCAAGCAAGGAGCTCAGTTTGAGATCATGCTGAAAGCCAAGCAAGCACGGAACTCACAATTTGACTTCTTACGCTTCGACCACTACCTCAATCCGTACTACAAGCACATTCAGAGAGCCATGAAGGAGGGGCGCTACACTCCACAGGCAGAGAAGAAAAGCGAGGACAAGAAAAGTAAGCCTTTCTGCCTGCAGGAACTTTTTGCGAATCTGCTAATATTTAGGGCTTTGGGTTTTATGTAACGGTTTCGGAAGACCCCATTGTTTTATTTGTTTTTGGCAATGTGCTGCATTTGCACAAAAAGGGAAATATTTAAACTTTTTAGGAAAGTGTTTTACGTTGTAAAAGTGTATCAGTTTTAACCCGTTCACTGCTAATGCCTGCTGGTGTGTTGCAGCCCGTCTGGCTTGCCTCATCTGTTGCCTTTAGCAAAGCTGCAGTTGAACTTCTGTGCAACGGTGGGTTCTCCATTTATCTGTAGAAATTGGGAAAGCGTTATGGTGTGTTGTAAATAGTTTTTTTTTTTTTCCCCCATAGGTAAATTTAGACGTAATCATGCATCCAATTCTTTATAATGTGCCCACCAATCTGCCATGGGAAGCCTTGATTTGAGGTTATTCCCTGTGTTATTAGATTAAAATTAAATGTATCACAGGTTCTCATACTGCGAAAATATGTTGTTTGCCTGCAGGATCATTTACCAGCACAGTGGACGATGACGACGATGAGGATGATGACGATGAAGGAAGTGATTACCTGCATCCAAGTCTTTTTGCCTCCAAAAGATGCAGCAGACTTGAAGAGCTCACAAAGGTATGTGTGATATTCCCCTATGTGAAGGCACGGACATCACCTTGGCAAGCCTCACAATGTCTGATCTGGGATCCCTACAGTATGTTGAGTGCTTCAGCTTCTGTATATTGTCCCGAGAGGAAAGTATACCCACACTCTGCTACACCAAACAAACCAACAATATCTTACTTCTCTGCTATGGGGATGTGCGTCTTCAATTTGATTTAAGTGAAACTGCTGTATTTGCTGTGTTGGCAGTCAAGCTGTACAGTTCTTTTTGTATAATATGATCTAAGCAGACTGGGACAAAGTGAGGACTAGTGCTTTTTAGTCAGTTTTAAGAATGTTTGTTAAATTGCTTTTTACTTTGTGACCCCCAGCCCTTAAAGGTGATGGATCCAGACCACCCACTTGCAGCTCTTGTCCGGAAAGCTCAGAGTGAGAGGATGGCCTCTCAGCAGATTGCAGACAGCGCAGCAGCAGCAGCAGCAGCAGCAGCAGCTCAAACAGAATGCACCACAGACTGTAAGTGTAACACACAGTATACCGCTGCTTGTCAGAGGAGATAGAATTGTAACACTGGTGGAGTTCTGCAGAACACGTCCCTCTTATTTCATGGAGTCTTTCTTTGTATGCACCATACTTTAATTAATTGATTGATTGATTGATTTATTTATTGCTGCTGCATCTGTTTTTTTATTTTTTATCAGCTTTATTTATTGTTTTATACCTACTTGAGATAATGTAATAATTACTTTAAAGTTGAAGACACAGGTGGTGTCTTTTTTAGTTTAATTGACTTATCCTTAAGCACTTCCCTAGCGTACCGCCACGCGATGTTATGCCGTGTTTTTATTTTGCTTAAGGGTGGCCCAAATCTCTAGTGCCACTTTCATTATTTACAAACATCTCTTGGTTTGTGGTTTAATTTGGCCCCATTGAAATGTTATTGTTCAATGCCGTGAAGTGCTTGAGAAGAATGAAAACACGCAAAAGAAGCCAACTGTAATATTGCATTGTTTTTTTGCTTCTTGTAGTGCTTTATATTTCACAAGCTATTTTCATTGAATGCCTACATACTGTCCTACTTTAATAGAAGATCACGTTTTGTACTTTATAATGTGGTGTTGTTTTCTGAGCAGGTTTTGGAGAGAATTATACTTGATCTTGTTATTTTTCCTCGGTATGGAAAGTTTAGCGACACGGTTGTGTCCTCTTCCCTTAATTGATTCCAAGCTGCTTTATATATAAACCTTCTTACAGAGGTAAACCAGCAGTTTCCACTGGACCCCTCTATTTTTGTTCATGTATAAGAAGTAGGGTATCTGGAGCTGAGCCGCATTAATTTCAGCTCCGGTGACCCCCTGCTTCCTGAAATACTAACCTTGGATGCTGCCATTGGTACTTCTTGAAGGTTTAAATCCCTCGCATCACGTGGGCCTATAGAAATCTGCAAGGGATGTGACCCTCCTATTGGTCCGCGTGACAGGATTTAAACGCCGTCTGGAGCTGAAAGTAACCGTAGAGGGGAACTGCTTCTCTAATTCTATGCTGATCTAGCCAAGTTACTTTAAAAAGCTGCAATGTTTATCTTGTTCAATATGCGTCAGTGTCCAAACAGAACAGAAAACCAGCATGAGCAATTCTGCAAATGTTAACACTTCTTCTGGGACAGCTGCACAAGAACTGCTGAAATATACTTTTGGCATTCAGTGGGGGAAAGGCCTTGTTAGCTGTGAAGCTCAGTCTGCCTTTTTCTCTTGACTGATTTAGTAAATATGGTTGCATAGCCACAAGAATACTGTGACAAATCATCTCAGATTGTAAGGATCTGTCTATTTTATATAAGAACATATGTTAAATGTATTATTCTGTCTAGCAGCCAAATATTTAGAGTCTCTACAGAGTGTAGCTGTGGTGTGCAGGACTCCACGGTGTATAGAAGCTTCCTGTGTAATTCGCATTGTTCACACTCTTAAAGGTGCAGATGTATACATTTTTGAGTTCAGGACTGTTTCAGTACGAAAAGCATTTGATAACATTGGACTGCAACTGATCTGATGTGAAATTTAGTTTTTCTGCTTTTTAAGTGAGGTGCTTTTCCGATAACTTTCAGTCACATGGTATTACTTTGGTAACATGTAGTATTATACAGGCATACCCCGTTTTACATACACTCGCTTTACGTACACTCGCAAGTACGTACATTTTTTTTTAATTGCACCTTACCCCCTGTGTACGTACGCGTGCTTCGCGAGTACGGACACCAGGGGGCGGCGTGTGCGTGCTGTGGCGGTGTGCCCTCTCTTCCTCTCCCCAGCTCTTCCTTCACCTGGCTCCCCCAGCCCTTCCGTTCCCCGGCTCCCCCAGCTCTTCTGTTCCCCGGTTCATCCTCTCCCCGGCTCTTCCAATCACCTTCCCCTCTCCCTGGCTATTCCGATCACCCCCCGCCCCCCTCCCTCTTTCCCTGGCTCTTCCGGTCACCTTACCCTCTCCCTGGCTATTCCGTTCACCCCCCCCCCCCCCCCTACCGGTTTTTCCCGTCACTCCCCCCCACCCCCCCGGTTCTTCCGATTACTCCCCCCCTCCCCCCCCCTCGGTTCTTCCGATCACTCCCCCGAGCCCCCCCGGTTCTTCCGATTACTCCCCCCTGCTTTAGGTAGGGAAAGAAAGGGAGGAGGGACATGCAGGGGGTGGTGTGATGTGAAGGACATGGGGGGGTGATATGAGGGACATGGGGTGATGTGAGGGACATCGGGGGGGGGGGTGATATGAGGGACATCCAAGTGGGGGGTGATGTGAGGTACATGCAGGTGGGGGGGGGGGGGATGTGAGACATGCAGGTGGGGGGTGATGTGTGAGGGACATGCAGGTGGGGGGTGATGTGAGGTACATGCAGGTGGGGGGGGATGTGAGACATGCAGGTGGGGGGTGATGTGTGAGGGACATGCAGGTGGGGGGTGATGGGAGGTACATGCAGGTGGGTGGGGGGGGGATGTGAGACATGCAGGTGGGGGGTGATGTAAGGGACATGCAGGTGGGTGGTGATGTGAGGTACATGCAGGTGGGGGGTGATGTGTGAGGGACATGCAGGTGGGGGGTGATGTGAGGGACATGCAAGTGGGGGGTGATGTGAGGTACATGCAGGTGGGGGGTGATGTGAGGGAGATGCAGGGGGGGTGATATGAGGGAGATGCAGGGGGGATGATATGAGGGAGATGCAGGGGAGGTGATATGAGGGAGATGCAGGGGGGGGATGATATGAGGTGGTGATATGAGGGAGATGCAGGGGGGGGTTGATATGAGGGAGATGTAGGGGGAGGTGATATGAGGGAAATGCAGGGGGAGGTGATATGAGGGAGATGCAGGGGGAGGTGATATGAGGGAGATGCAGGGGGGGTGATATGAGGGAGATGCAGGGGGGGGTGATATGAGGGGTGCTGGAGGAGATATAATTTTACCTGTGCGGCCTGATTTTTTAAAAATATTTATAGGGGGGGGGGGGGTCTTTTAAAAATGTATTGAGGCGGTGTGGGTCTTTTAAAAATGTATTGGCGGGGGCATTTTTAATATGTATTGGCGGGGTGGGGTTACATGTATTTAGAGGGATGGGTTTTTTTGGTATGTATTTTGTGGGGGCACTAGTAAGAAAAAATTAGCTGACATTAAAGATTTTCTTTCTATAAAGCCTACTGTATTTATTTTGGTTACAAATGCATTATTTACATTAGTTATGCATATATATGATGTCTGCAGTACAGTACATGCATCGTAAAGTGGAAAAAAATAGTGCTTCACTTTAAGTACATTTTCACTTTACATACATGCTCCGGTCCCATTGCGTATGTTAAAGCGGGGTATGCCTGTACTGATTTTTTTTTTATGGGAATTTAAATGGCCGTCTAATAGGAAGCTGCAACTGTTAATATTGCTGCTTCCTATTGGCCTGACATTTGACGGACATTTTGTTTCCCCTGCAGGAAGATTTTAAATCTGTTAACTTCAATGTTAAGTACAGGCATACCCCGGTTTAAGGACACTCACTTTAAGTACACTCGCGAGTAAGGACAGATCGCCCAATAGGCAAAGAGCAGCTCGCGCATGCGTCTGTCAGCACGTCCTGAACAGCAATACCGACTCCCTACCTGTACTGAAGCTGTGCACAAGCGGGGAGACTATAAAGCCTGTTACAAATGTGTTATTTACATCACTGATGCACGTATATGACGATTGCAGTACAGTACATGCATCGATAAGTGGGACAAAGGGAGTGCTTCACTTTAAGTACATTTTCGCTTTACATACATGCTCCGGTCCCATTGCGTACGTTAATGCGGGGTATGCCTGTACCTGGGGAGTGGGTCCCCCCCGGCGTGTTTCAGGTCTGGATTACCATCCTGTGAAAAAAATATATAGAGAGTAAGGGTATCTCTTCTTTAATAAACATATCTTATGCTGTGGGTTGCATTGAATCAGACTTTCCTGATGCTGGTTTAAGGAATAGTTTCTGTATGTTGTTCGAGAATATTATGTACCATCGTGGCATCCTGTAAACCAAGTGACAGATGCTGGTGGAATAATACATACATTTAATGAATGGAAAGGGAATGTGGTCCCTCTAAGGCACTGTTTTTTTATTTTATTTGTTTTTTCTTGAATAGCGCTGTACATTGAATTTTGCAGGCACCATGAATCCCTGCCCTGTAGAGCTTACAATCTAGTTTTGATGCCTGAGGCACAGGTAGTGACAGTCATAAGGTCACAAGGAGCTGACATTTGAGTCAAGCCAGTGTCCCCTGCTTCAATCAGTGTCCCCTGCTTCATTCAGTGTCCCCTGCTTCAATCAGTGTCAGTAGTCAATGCTTTTACTCATTGAGCCACTGCTTCCAACACTTAATGATTTATTGCAATAAATGCGTCATAGGCAGTAAAATTGTCCTTGTGCTTTCAAAGAGGTCGCTGTTACCTGTATCTAAATTTTAGATACAATGCAGTGAATATACTATAGCACGTGTCAATGCCATCTAGTCTTCACAATAAACATATAGTGATTTGAGTGCAATGTTTTCAAGTGTCACAGCACGCTCCGTATATAGCGGTGTGGGCAGCGCTGGTCTAATGGCAGGTCTGTCTTCCCCTGGAAGGCTCCCAGCAAAGCCTTTTCTTTGCTGTTAGTAGCATCTTGACTCTTATTTTTGTTGGCCAAGAATATCATGTTTGCAGTCTGTTTGTTTGTGTCCTAATAGATTAGACCAAGCAGAAAAAATTGCCTATTTGCAGACATTTTGTTTGTGTTTGTTATACACATTCTGCCTTTACTTTGTTTTTTATCACGTTACACTGAGAGAAGTCTTCCAGATGTCTAGTTGTAATGAATAGTACAGATTTACAGCCTTTTTCGCAGTGCTGCTTACTTAAAGTATAGTTACACTGCACCATTAGAAAAGCTTCTTTACTTAGACATGCAATTCACCCAAAGTAGTGTAATTTGAATTGTCTGTGGTATTTAGCATTGCACCCCATGGATTCCAAATGTAAGCTTTGAATGAAATAACGGGTATCTATGGCGTGCTACGTGAAGTCACTGCTTGTCATAGGTATATTTATTAAAAAAGTAACAAATATTTTTTTGCAAAATAGCGTCTGGGATTGTGCCTTAAAAAGGCTGGTATAGATATACTATACATGTAGTTATATTTGTATGTAATACTTCTGCAAAGTTTAATGCGTAGGATGGCATTATCTCTAAGAGGCTTTTTCTGTGAAAGCAATCATATGGAGAAAAATTTTCATTTACACCCCTCAGCATTTTTTCCCCAAAAGCACTTCATCTCAAAGGCTTTGGTTGATAACAGCTAAGTAAAGTGACCTTTTGCTCATCTTACGAAATGAAGTTGCCAGAAAGTGATTCAGCGCCAGCAAATTGAATGCATTCAAACTGTGCTTGTAGTTATTCCTGCAACAGTAAAATAAATATTTTTAATATCTATATTGCAGTAGAACAGCTAGATTTTATGTAACAGTTTGAAATACTGTTTTACGTTCGTCTTCATTACTCCATTGTTTTAGAAAAAATATGATAGAACTGTAATATTTACCTATTCACATAGTAATCCGACACTTACACCCTGATTGTCAGGGCACTCACTCTGAAAACATTTTTACATTTTATGCTAATTTGTATTTGAAGTAATACATTTGAAGCAAAAATTAGTTTTTTATTTCAGATGTAGAAAACAAAAAGCACCGAGGTTGAATAATATTACAATAAAAGGGAATGCAAATATCAAGTATCAACTTGCATATAATGAATCTGTTATCCAGTGAGATCTTAAGTGGTACAGCCCATGCTGCCCCGTCCGTGGGTAGAAGGGAAGCAACGCCGAGCTCGAGACAGTCTACCCCGCGCACTGGGTCGAGTAGTGTCTCCGCCTTGCTCTGCACTGCTGCTTCCGGCCGGGTATTCGCAGTACCGCGCGGTCCGTGTGCTGTTGTGCGCACGTCCCAAGTTCAGTCTCTCAAGTCAAGTGGCAATTAGCCAAGGGGCTAATTTGCATGCATTGTCCACAATGCTCTTACCACAACATGTTTCGCAGACTAATCTGCACTCACAGAAGCAGCAAAAGGAAGGAGTTGGTTTACACCAGAGACTGTAGGAAGCATGAGCGCGGATCAATAAGCCCCTTTATTTCAGATGTGTGTAACACGACATGGTTTCCCATTACCTATTACTCCCATTTTGTATTTCCCTTTGTTCTCATATCTTACAGATGGTGAGAGCTGTCATTTTGTAATAACCTTGCTGACCCATACACACACTCTTGTGCAGTCTTAATATTTTCTCCCCTCCAGAAAACAATTATCGCTATCCTAAAAACCTTCTGATTGCAAGGCAGCATTGTAACTCTGCAGGCTGCATTTTTTTGTTTAACATGACATATCTGTAAACATGTCCTTGTCCTAGCAAATACAATATCCACAAAGAGATTTTGGCCAATTCCTTTCCTCAATGGACACCAACAGGTCAGGTTTTCAGGATATCCCTGCTTCAGCACTGGTGGCTCAGTCTGACTGCACCACCTGTGCTGCAGCAGGGCTATCCTGAAAACCTGACCTGTTGGTGGCCATTGAGGACTGGAGTTGGCCGCCCATGTGCTATAGCACGGTCTACTTTTAAATCAAGTGATGCTTAGCAAGGTACAGTAAACTGGTGACACTCATTAAAGAAGCACCTCCACTGTCTTTAGTTTTTTTGCTAATTGAAGACATGCCGCTTAGACTATGCCAAGCCCAGTGGCAAATACCACAAGATGGGTCATTTGTGCTGCTTGCTGGTTTCGGAAAACAAAAAAAGCGAATTCACGGTGGAGATGTTCGGTGTGCTGTATACCTGGCAAATATGTGCCATCAAAAATGGAAAAATTAGTGAATATTTCATCATAATGAAGCATGCATCGTGATAATTGAATTGTATGTCTTTGTTTATATAGCGCCATAAATGTACATAGCGCTTCACAGTAGTAATACACGTTGTAATCATAAATAACAAATAATATAAATAACAGGTCATGGGAATAAGTGTTTCAGACATAAAAGTAACATTAAGGAAGAGGAGTCCCTGCTCCGAGGAGCTTACAGTCTAATTGGTAGGTAGGGGAATGTATAGAGACAGTAGGAGGGAATTCTAGTAAGTGCATCTGCAGGGGGCCAAGCTTTATGTATCGTGTCCAGGATTATCCACAGTGCTAGTCATATGCTTCTTTAAGCAAATGTGTCTTAAGGTGGGTCTTAAAGGTGGATAGAGAGGCTGCTAGTCGGGTATTGAGGGGAAGAGCATTCCAGAGGTGTGGGGCAGTCAGTGAGAGAGGTTTAAAGTGGGAGAGGGCTTTAGATACAAAGGGGGTAGAAAGAAGACATCCTTGAGAAGAACGCAAGAGTCGAGATGGTGCATAGCGAGAAATTAGGGGCAGAGATGTAAGGAGGGGCAGAAGAGTGTAAAGCTTTAAAAGTGAGGAGGAGAATTGAGTGTTAGATGCGGGATTTGATCGGAAGCCAGGAGAGGGATTCAGGAGGGGAGACGCGGAGACAGATTTAGGAAAGAGTAGAGTGATTCTGGAAGCAGTGTTTAGGATGGATTGTAGGGGAGACAGGTGAGAGGCAGGAAGGCCGGACAGCAGGAGGTTGCAGTAATCGAGACGGGAGAGAATGAGGGCCTGAGTCAGAGTTTTAGCAGTCGAGTAACAGAGGAAAGGGCGTATTTGTGTGATATTGCGGAGGAAAAAGCGACAAGTTTTAGAAACGTTTTGAATGTGAGAGGAATAGTGTGTGACCCCTAGGCAGCGTGCTTGGGCTACTGGGTGAACGTATTTCCAGCAGTAATGTGGAAGGTGGTAGCTGGGCCAGTTTTGGGAGGGAGTATAAGGAGCTCTGTTTTTGCCATGTTAAGTTTCAGTCGGCGGATGGCCATCCAGAATGATATTCCAGAGAGACATTCAAAAACTTTGGTCTGTATAGCAGATGTAAGGTCAGGGGTTGAAAGGTAAATTTGTGTGTCGTCAGCATAGAGGTGATATTTAAACCCAAAAGATGTGATTAGGTCACCTAGAGTGTGTGAAAAGAGAAGGACAGAGCCTTGGGGTACCCCCACAGAGAGATCAATAGAGGAGGAGGAGGTGTTGGCAAAAGAGACACTGAAAGTACGATGGGAGAGGTAAGAGGAGAATCAGGATAGAGCTTTGTTTGAATACCAAGAGTATGGAGAATGTGAAGGAGAAGAGGGTGGTCCACGGTGTCAAATGTTGCAGAGAGGTCGAGTAATATGAGCAGAGTGTAATGACCTCTGTCTTTGGCAACATGGAGGTTGTCGGTTATTTTAGTGAGGGCTGTTTCAGTAGAGTGAGCAGTGCGGAAGCCAGATTGTAGAGGGTCTAGAAGAGAATAGGTGTTGAGAAAGTGTAGCACTCGAGAGAATACAAGACGTTTGGAGGCAAAAGGCAGGAGGGAGACAGGTCGATTAGTTAGGACAGGTAGGGTCAAGCTTGATGTTTTTGAGTAATGGTAATGGACGAGAATTATCGGTCACTAAAGAAAAATAAAACGTTTTTGGAACATAACATTGGTGAAGGTTTGAAAAATGTATGTGCGGGTGGTAAAAGTCATTTTAATAATTGTGATTTTTTTTTTTAATATTTTCCCCTCTAGCAACCGTATGTAGTACGTATTACAATTACTACATGCTGCCGGATGGGACATATTGCCTCGCGCCGCCTCCCCTAGGAGTGGATGGTAATAATTGCACCAGTGCTGTGCCTGCAGGTGGGACTGCACAAACTGCAACAGGAGGAATCACTGCCTCGCTGTCTGGCTCCTCACCACCTCCGTCCCTACCCAGCAGTGACACCAACAGCAAGGTGACCCCAGACACTGCTCCTGCAAGGTACTGCTACATATTTATATGTATAATAATCTGTCTTTCTTCTGACCGTGTACATAGAATTATACAGGCGTGAGTCTGGGCCCTGTAGAGTTGCAATCTAATTTTGGTGCTGAGGCACAGGAAGCTAAAGTAACCTGCCTATTTTCACAAGTGGCGCTGACCACTGGAGTTTAAACTGGGTTCGCCCACCTCAAAGATGGTGTTCTTACAACTAAGCGACTTCATCATTAACTAAATTAAATGCTGAAGTGATGCAGCAGTGCTAGCTTCGACAGGGAATACATTTTATAACCTGCAATGATTGAGGCAGAAATCCTTATTCCATCTAATCTGTGCCAATGTGTGTCTAACCATGCCAGATTAGGCTCGCCGCATCTCTTTCCAGTACCCCATGCGCCAGTGGGGAGTATAGTTTTGTTTAACAGACCATTGGGTACATATGGCAGTAGATGCCAGAGCACAAACAGAATCCTCATAAATGACATATATACATACACATATATACTTGATGGAGCGTACTTGTAGAATCAGATAAGTCTCCAGGATTCAATGGTGGAGAGCATTAAAGAGTACAAAAAAGCTGCATAGTGTAACATAATTTATGTAAAAAGCAAGACAAATTTTCACTCAAACTGCATTTCAGATGCGCATTTAGACCACAAAGTGGGTCACACATGGCAAAACGTGGCAGCGTTCTGCTTCCTGCTATCGGACACCCTCAGTGTGGCTGCGACGTCACTTCTGGGTTGCTGTCCTCACCTGCGCACCAAGCAGGAACACCAAAACCTGTGGTTTACAAATGTCTGTAGAATCCATAATTGGGCCCACAGGAGTAACGCTACTAACCCTACGCGTTTCACGCAAACTAGCTTTATCATGGGAAATCAAGGGGCTCGTTTGAATGCAACGCGTTGGGTTAGTAGCGTCACTCCAGTGGACCTGATTCTGGACTCAATGTGATTATTTTTTATTGTGCACGTGCACTTTATATATATTTTCTTTGAGAGGGTTTATTTGCGCTTGAAACACACTTTTGTCACTCATTGGGTACATATGCTATTTTTTTTATATATATATATATATATATAGTTATCATATACACAGTGGTCGACAAATCACCAAAAAATCTACTCGCCGAACAAAAGAATCTACTCGCCACCTAGTACCAAACGTGTACTGCTTGGGCAAATAGGAGCTCGCCACGATGTTAAATCCACTTGCCTTGGGCGTGCAAATGTATAGGTTTGTCGAACACTGCATATACATACCCGCTCAGTTTTCCAGTTCAACCTAAAAAGCTGTTTTTACATCCACAAAGTATACTGTACTCCATATTTGTGAATTGTATCTTCATATGCATGCAGCTTGGTTTCTTTATCAGTCCTAATTAAAACCTGGAGAGTTTACACTGACATTATTATAGCGTTTTCTTTGAAATATTTCTCCAAGAATCTAATAAAAATTTATTTATTTATTTTAAAGGAGAAAAAAAAACAACCATAGCAAAAAGTCTATGTGCAGAGTCTGTTCCAGCCTATTTGGGTAGTACATGTACCCCACTTTAATAGTGTCCTGTTTCTATTTCTGTACCGCTGTTTGAGACCGCTTATAGAGTGTTATTGTGCACCAGCTGATCATAATGTGCCATAACATTATTATTCTTTTTTGGGACGGTTATAGGTTATGATTAAAGCGCAGTGTATGCTATCTCATTTAGCTGGGCTGTTTTTAATTCTTCTTTCGTGGAGGCAATAATTCAATTACTTTTTAGAACTCGGGTGAACTATGATGCAATAACTAGGTCAATATCACTTTCACAGTAAACCTAATTGGCAAACCAGCTGAGAAACATGGTTTGGGTCCAATGTTGGAGTAAATGGTAAACTCTTCCGTGCCGTGAGGGCTTGCATCATATTGTTGTATGTTTGCGCTTTTGGTTTTGGCAATTGTACCAAAGACCGCAGCTCTTCTCTTGCTGTAGCCCCATCTCCTCATCACCGGTTTATTCTTTAAAGTGCCAGTCACATCTCCATTGAGACACAAATATTGGAATGCACATGTATGTTCTATGGTTACTTGACCTGCATGAATTGGTTCGGTGCCAAGTATGATGACAGTCATTTAAAGAACAAAAAAGTCTTTAAAAAAAAAAAAAGTGCGTTTGTGGAATTGGAGATCCTGGAAAAAGTAGAGGTTAAAATTTCATATTTATAGAAATGTTTTTTTCTTCTTGTCCTCGCTTATGTTCTTTTGTATAATTATTTTGGTATTAGACTTTGGCCTTTAAATGTAGAAGTGTATTCTTTGTCTGAATGGTGCACATCTGGTTTCTCTAGCACAAGCGCCCCAGTGGTTGCCATCATCCCCCCACCTCCTGACATCCAACCCGTCATTGACAAGCTGGCCCAGTACGTTGCTCGGAATGGAGTTAAATTTGAAACCAGTGTTCGAGCAAAGAACGATTCAAGGTAAGACCTGTCATTCCACCCTCTTCTGCAGGCTTTCAGTAAATTATAAGGCAGGAGTCTGAACTCCAGTCCTCAAGACCCCCCCCCCCCTCCAATAGGTCAGGTTTTAAAGATATCCCAACAATGCAGGAAGCTGCCGTGCGCTCAAAGGCAAATGGAACGAAACAGTCTGTGTGGATCAAAGAGGGGGAGGGCAGGGGGAGCGTATCCAAATAAGGCGATATCCAAGTGGGGTAGGGAAAAGGGGGACAGTGTAAGTCCTCTACAACCTCTGGAAGTACCCTCTAGTATCGTCCTCCCTCGTAGGAATAAAGTGCAGCGATTCTGATGGTTAAGAAATGTACTCACGGGTTGGGCAGTGGGGAAATCGCCTCTCACCGCTCCACGTGTGCTCCGCTGCGAGCTCCCGCGACCATCTCCCGCAGTCAGTTGCACGGCACGTCTTCATTGTAGGCTCCTCCCTCTCCCCCCATACGGGTGACTCCGAAGACCAAATGCAGGCACAGAGAGAAACAGGCTCCAGGGCACTCCTAAGATGATCCAGATCACTTGGCTTAGTCAAGACTGCACCACCTGTGCTGAAGCTGGGATATCCTTAACTTGACTGGTGGGGAGGGGGGCCTTAAGGATTGGTGTTGAGAACCCCTGGTGTAAGGTATTTCTAGTTGATTTCAATAATGTGTGTTTTAAAAAAAAAAAAATATTTATAAAAATGTGTTACCAGGAAGTAATACAGTGTTCAAGTATGTCCTGGGCACAGAGTTATAAAAAATACATGGTTACAATAAAAGAACAGGGTTATACAGTCACTTCACAGACATTTCATAGACAGATAAAGTTGGAAAATTGGGTACAGGGGATAAAGGGCTTGTGAGTTTCGGATAGAAATAGAGCAGCTTTAATGTGTGTGTGTGTGTGTGTGTGTGTGTGTGTGTGTGTGTGTGTGTGTGTGTGTGTGTGTGTGTGTGTGTGTGTGTGTGTGTGTATACAGTACACAAGATTTTCATGGTTGTAGTTGACAGATATAGTTGGCCTTATCAACATTGTCTGTGCAGCATTACCGGTTTTCATTTTCCCCAAGTCATATGTACTATGTCGTCTTTAAAGGTTTCTGTAAGGCATACCGTAAATGTCATGTTTGTTTTTCTCATAGGTTTGATTTCCTGCAACCCTGGCACCAGTATAACCCATATTATGAATTTAAGAAACATTTTTTCATGCAAAAAGAAGGTATCCTTAATGCCCAGGTATGAATACCATTTGTCTTTATGATGGTCACCTGATTGCGCTTCCTTTTGAAATGATAATCTTTTGCATGTTCTCCAGTTTTGCCCGCCGCGTTTTATATTTCCTGTCATTTTTTTTATCCCAGTAAGACACGCCCCAGAGTTGACACCTACAATCTCTCCCTCTCATTGATAGATAATCTATAGATCAGTTGGCTTTCAGAGGCAGATCAGGAGACAAAGTAGAATTCAAACTTTTGACTGTTCCTGATCCTTCATCAAAACAGAGGATTCTCAGGAAAATAAAATCAAGGCGTTTGGAACAGAGAAACCCCTTAAGTGCGGCATTGTTTTGTCTTTTTCCCATTGAAGTCGCTAACTAGATTATTTTACGTGATGTAAGCGCTTTTTCAAGGTCGCAGTTACAATCCGTTACGCTTAATATCTTTTCTATTGGGTGGGATACCTTCTTTAAATGACTGGTGTTCCATGCCATCCCTTTTTGTGGGTTTTAGTAGTAGTCTTGTCCTTCGTGTGAAGGTCTCATTGCTTTTTCCTTTCTACGTTTTGAAATTGAGACTCGCTGCAGTTTGATAAATGAAATTGCTCTCATTTGAGGTTGTGTGCAATCAGCATCTTTCACTCGTACATTGGATATGCCTGAAGTCACTTTATGCAACAGATCATTTAGTTTAATTTCCAGAATTTATATTTATTTAAATTGGCATACCACATGCGATTCTTCTGGATCCTTATCACCATAAGTAGGTCATACATTTTCCGGCGGGACCAAGGGAAGGGTGTCAGGACGTTTACATTTTTAAATAGTGGGCTTCTCTAAACACAACAATAAGTGTATATATTTTAACCTAATTCAGTGCTAGGGGTGTAAGCCACACATTGCAGTAATAAGAAATGCCTCTGTTAGCAGTTTTATCTGCATTTGGTCAGTATAGGGTTTTTGGAATATTTCTGTAAAATCATTCATAGAACTTCTATTTTTTTTTTTTTTTTAACTAGACATTTTAAAAATAACACACCTAACTACTATGATGCCCTGAGCACTATACATTCATTCTTTATAAGCTGTGGCACAGGAAGCTGTGGTGTTGGTTCCTAGTAGCTTATTTCTGATGCTCTGTTCTACTTGTAGCCTTCAAATGATATAGAAAAGAAACACAGCTTTTTGGTCCAGTTTGCCATTTGAAATATCATGTTTCTACACTATCTTGTCTTAAACTTGTTGTCTACATCTCCTCTGTAAAGACTACTAATACCTGGGTTTCTTGTACAACTCTCCTTGCGTTCCTAATATTACTTTCGCGTCCACATACTGTCTTCCAATCTGTTGTCGGAAAAAGAATGCCACCCCTTAAAGTGTCAGGTGCACTTTGTTTACTGTTAATCATATAGTCCGCAGTCTTGTAAACGCTTTATTATATTGTCTCCTTGGCAGGATTTTGTTGTACAAAAATCCACTTAATGAGAAGACTTTAATTGGATATGAAGCTTACTAGTTAAATAGTATGTGCTGAACTCGAATTTTGAGTTTATTACTTGGCAAGTGAAATACAGAAATTAAGTGACTGTTACATAGATGTAATCTCTTCTGGAACTAGCTTTAAGAGTAATATTTTGAGAGCTCTGTCTGTAGTTAAATTTTAACTTCTAATAACCTTAATCGATTTCCTATTTTTTTTCTAAGAAATCAATTCTGTAGTATTTGATAATACTGTCTGCCTTTTTCTTTTTAACTCCTAATGCCCTTAAAACATTTTTTTTTAATTGTACTGATTAATGGCTGCTGCAGCAACCAAAAGGATTAAGGCTGCGCCCAGGGTGCCTTCATGCTTGCTGCGGCGCGCGGAGGCTGAGGGAAAGCGGGTGCTTTCCCTGGCCTTGGTCCGCGCGCTGTCCGAGGGCGTGTCGGGGGGCGGGCCAGTGACGTCACGGAGCTGGTTCGCCCTCATTGCACGAACCGCTCACGTGACCGGCCCTGCGCTCCGGTAAGCGGGAAAGACCTACGCTTCCGCAAGCGCGCGGAAGCGTAGGCGAGCCCCTATTAAAGACGCTCTCATTGCGGCTCTAGGGGCTCAGTGCCGAGCGGAAGCGCGCCTCCGCCTGCAATCACAAAACATGGACTCGGCCTAAATCATATTCACTTACTCTTTTGAAACAGGCTCTGTCTGACACACTTTTTTCAGCTCTGCAACAAAGTATCACAAACAGATCTGTTTCTGTGTTCCAAAAAGCAGATTGTCTATTACTCAGAAAGCTGTAACAATAATGTGTTACACTTAGTAATATGCAACATATCAGCTGCAGCATTTCACAAACTGCAGCACAAAGTTAGAAGGCGGCCATTTCGTTAGGCACACAATCAGGATTTTGACAGATTTAGAACAGGAGCACCAAACATTTGCCAGTTTAAGTTAGAATGTAGATTTAAACATTGCCACATGCTTTACATATACAAATAAGAAAGAATAGATAAAGGGGGGGAGAGAAGTGTAGTATTGCTGCTTTAAACTTCCGTTTATTTGTTTTGGCTGGTGTCCGCTGTCACCGTAGCAACCTCTGCTTCAGAGTGTGGGAATGACGGAGTCCATTTTAATTGCCCTGGAAAGTGGTGATCTCTTCAGAGTGCTTCTGCAGAATTTAAAAAGGGTGTTATTGCTACAATCAGCAGCAAAAGGACTTCACCACAGTAAAAATAAATGTTAATGTTTTATAGTGTGTACATGGAATAGCTGCTGTAATATTTCGAAGCAGCTACTGCATTTAGTTTTGCATGAGCTTTTACATGGTAAAAACTGATTAAGTACATAAAGTGACAGGATTGGCATGATAAAAGGTAATTTATCGTGTTACTATTCATGGGCTTTTAACTTGATGGCTATAAAATTGCAAGAGGTAGTTGTGCAAGGCACGGGAGTAAGACTCTGCTTATAGTGCCGGCGACGTCGCCGCAACGGTGACGACACGCTGCGGTCGCTGGAAAAATCAAAATGACTTGACTTCCAGCCATCCATCCAAGCCATCGCGCCGGCGCGCCTCTTCTATAAGCGCACGCGACGGCAGCAAAACATTTGTTTTGCCGCGACGGTGCATCGCTGGCACTATAAGAGCGGCCTAAGAATACATGTGTCAAAGAATAAGTGTTTGTGTTAGAAATGTTCATCCAATCAGTAATGTGTTAAAACAAGTGGCTTGCTAGAGATGTTTACACATACTCTGAAGCAGGACAAACTCAGCCGGTGAGGAGCCTTCGTGTGTCCCATGGAGTTTCTTCTCCGGCTCATTTCTTATTACTGTAGTTACCTGGGCAGCTACGGGCAGTTTTTCACACAAACTCACTTGTAAGTTAGGGTAATGTAAATATTAATGATACAGATGTTATTGCACAATGTAGTATAATCATTTTGAAGTACAAGAACAGAAATGATAGGCAGCACTCACGGTCAGATAGAAAAATATAGTATAGCTAAATGCAGGGTGCAAAGGAACATAAGAAGGACCCAAGATCCTCCTACATAATAACCAACAAAGCCAATAGTTCCAGCACGCTCTGACTATAGGAAAAGAAGCAACAAGTGGGAAATGCCAAATCAAATGAATATTTAATAAATGCACAAGTTATATACAAGGAGCAAAGTGACACCAACACAATAGAACAAAACACACTAAAAAATAGAAAAAAACTAGGAAAATGTGGAAGTGAAGAAAAAAAAGGGGGGGGTGTACACACAGGGGGGCAACGTTTTGGGGACAAGCCCCTTCCTCAGGCCCGCTCCCCCTTGTCCCAAAGGAGCAAGAGGTACTTCCCTTACCCCAGTACCCCTAAAACAGTGAACAAAATAAGCCCTAATAAACTAAGTAACACAAGATAATCTAACAAGCAAAAAGTGCTACGGTACACTGTAATAGCAGCAAAGCAGGAGAGTGTAAAGTGAGTACACAATAATGCAAAATCAACCCACAGGGTACAGAGCAGCAATAGTAGTCTCTAGTTCTGAGGCCTGAGGAAAGGGCTTGTCCCCAAAACATGCCCCCCTGTTTATCCCCCATTGTGTACACCCTCCCCTTCCCCCTTTTTTTCTTCACTTCCACATTTTCCCAGTTTTTTTTCTATTTTTTAGTGTGTTTTGTTCTATTGTGTTGGTGTCACTTTGCTCCTTGTATATAACTTGTGCATTTATTAAATATTCATTTGATTTGGCATTTCCCACTTGTTGCTACTATTCCTATAGTCAGAGCGTGCTGGAACTATTAGCTTTGTTAATCATTTTGACGTATTTAAATGTATCCAAAGTTGCATTACTATCAGCTTGTGGCCATCCTACTGTATTTTTTTGGATCTGCCCCATTTGAGAACTGGTTGAAAAACCCTGCATTAGATTAGTAGGTTTGCATTGCTTAGATTCATTTTAACATTTCCAGTACGCAACAATAGCGATGCTGATAGACTACAATGTTGAATCTCAGTCAATTTCTAGTTCAAGGGCAGCATCTGTCACGTCTCGCCCATTTCTAGCAGGTTTTTTTTCATGAGGTTTCCACTATTTGAAAGCGTACTTGCTGAGAAGCGATTTTTTATTTTTAACTGTTTATATGCAATTATGATGGGATACAGAACAAAGAAAGGGGGAAGCAAGGGTAAAATAATGATATAATAGAATGCATGGTAACATAATATACATACACATCGTGGTATGATTGTTGAACACAGAAATCGAAACAGTCCACAAGTGCAGATATTTAATAAACAAAAAAGACGTTTGGTTACCACCCAACAACTGGTCAATCTAATTGTGGGTCTGCCTGACATACCTGTCAAACATCCCTTATTGTAATAGTGTGGAATCCTTCTAGCGGAGAAGGCCTGAACTAGAGCAATATCTATGCCCGGGCCTTGTCTACCCCCGAAGTGAACCAAGGCTCCCAAGTAAGGGCATATTTATAGCACTTCTCCCTGTAAAAAGGCTGTACGTTTTTAAATTACTGAGAAGTGCCAGATCCTACATTTAACACGGTTGACGGATGGGGCTTTGTTTTTTCTAGGATGCTGCGATACAGTACTGTGGGGAGGATATAATGTGGGTGATAGGCTTGGAAAGTTGTTTAGATGTGTTTGCTATAGATCTACCCAGTAAGGCCGTGCTTATGGGGACGGCGACGCGACCGATGTCGCCGTCACCAGTAGTGAAAGTTGTAATTCAATTTGCAGCGACGTCGCTAGCGACAGGGTCATTGATTGGTTTACAGACAGTCACATGTGGCGACAGTCTGTAAAAAATCAAATTTAGCCCGCTTCCAAATTTTTGGTCGCGCTTACTATAAGCGCTGGCGAAGGAGTCAATTGATTTGGACCGACATGCTGTCACCGGCACCAAGCGCAGTCTAAGGCAGACCAACGTGGGGTCTTATAGAGGTGTTCAGGAGTGAATTCATAAACCGAAATATCTGTCTCCAGAATGGTACCACCACTGGGCATGACCACCAAATATGAGAGATCCATTTTGACCGCATCCTGTAAAGCATGTGAGGGAGCGAGTTGTAGATGGCATGCAACCTAACTGGAGTCATGTACCAATTTAGAAGCAACCTGTATGCCTTTTATTTTATTGTCGTACAAATCGAGCTTTTGGCAGCTGTTTCCCGGATATCTTGCTAGTCATCCTCTAGGTGCTCTCCCAACTCTTCCTCCCATTTGATCATATAAGCACTTTTCCTGTTGCGCTCCAAGCAGTTTAAGGTGTGGTATGTGTTAGACCAAACTTTTGTTTAGATACCCATCACTAAACATTATCTCGAAACAACCTGGTGTTGAGGTATTGATTTGAGTGCTATTACATGATGAAATACTTTAGTAGTAGGTATCTAAATATTTCTGAGGGTAGTTTGGTGGGTTTCTTTTTATTTTTTTACACTCGTAGATCGGGAAATGTTTTTAGACCTGTGATTGATACCATATCTTTAATTCTTTTAATGCCCCCTGCCCTTCACGCCTGGAAGGCTCTCAGATAGCCCCAGCTCAAAGTCCGAATTGCGTAAGCGTGGAATCGTGTCAGAGCGATTGGTTGTAAGCTTAGGCCTGGGACATAGTGGGATGAGCATTGCTGAGCCGCGCTGAGCAGATGCACTTACCCCCTGCATCTGTCATCAGCGCAGCTTTAGCAGCCGCTTCCGCATGCGTGCGGAGGCTCAGAAAATTTGCCGAGGCAGGCAAGTGTAAAATTTGCCGCTCGGGGAAGCGGAGGAGCTGTCACGTGCCCGCTCACATCCAATGGGAGCGAGGGACTAGCTCCGCCTCCTGACACGCCTCTGCTCCGCCCCGCCCCCAGAGCGCGCGCACTGCCTCACCTGCCGGGACAGAAAAAAAGCACCATTTTGAGCAGGCGAGGCAGAGCAGGAGCCCTGATCAGCGTGGCCCGAGGCACCATGCCTGAGGCCTTATACTTACATTTTAGACGGTTCCACAGGGCTATAGAATGCCTAATCACTGGGTGAAATGGTACCCCTGATCTATTTTAATCAGCCAAAGTATTGAATCTATATATTAGCCATGCTGAACTCGGACAGCTCTACGTCAACCCATCCCCTCACATTTCTCCTGGAGTTCCACTTAAAAAAATATCTGTCCGAGTTGGGACGCATAGTAATATTTCATCACTTCTTTCTTCAGATCTCTGATTAATTTGGGGTAATTTAGTTTATACATGGAGCAGAGTAATCTTGTTATGTTTACTCCAAGGTAAGAGAGTTAGGTTGCCACAGGAAATCAAAGTTAGGTTTGAAGAGCTTAATCATATCCTGCATTTCTAGGGCCATAGATTTTGGAATTGGTGCGTTGAAGGCCTGAGAGCTCTTCATAGTTCATGGAGAACCGATTTTTTAATGGAATAAACCTAGGCCTCTGTCATTTCGATCATTTGTTTGACATTAAAGGGGTTTATTTACCAAGAATGGTTGTTGGGAGTCAAAAGTCGAGCTTAGTTGTATAACGATACTGTGAATACAGCTAAACCCCGTTATAACGCGGGTCTCGGGGTCCACCCCGAGACCACCGCGTTACTAACGGGGTCGCGAGAAAAAAAATGGCCGCCGCGCTTTAGCGCATATTCATCCCGCGGGACAGGAGATGGGAGCGGGCATGTCCCTCCGCTCCCCGCTTCCCCCTGTCACCGCGGGACAGGCCGCGGGGCAGGAGATGGGAGCGGGGATGTCCCTCCTGTCCCCGCTTCCCCCTGTCACCGCGGGACAGGCCGCGGGGCAGGAGATGGGAGCGGGGATGTCCCCGCTTCCCCCTGTCACCGTGTGACAGGCCGCGGGGCAGGAGATGGGAGCGGGGATGTCCCCGCTTCCCCCTGTCACCGCGGGACAGGCCGCGGGGCAGGAGATGAGAGCGGGGATGTCCCTCAGGTCGCCGCTTACCTCAGATCCCGCTGCCTGCATGGAGGTGGTAGCGGGGGGTTTCTTCTCCCCACCGCTGTCCCTGGCGCTCCCGCTGCCTGCGCGGGAGGAGGGGGGGGAGCGGGTGGTGGTGCTGGTCGCGGCCTTTCCTCTGCTCCGACCCCACCCCCCGTCTGTGTAGAGTGAGAGAGTGTGTGTGTGTATGTATATATGGGAGAGAAAGTGTGTGTGTGTATATGGGTGTGTGTATGTGGGTGTGAGTGTGTGTAAGTGTGTGTAAGTGTGTGTGAGTGTCTGTGAGTGTCTAAGTGTGTGTAAGTGTGTGTAAGTGTGTGTGAGTGTGTGTAAGTGTGTGTAAGTGTGTGTGAGTGTGTGTGAGTGTGTGTGAGTGTCTGTGAGTGTCTAAGTGTGTGTAAGTGTGTGTGAGTGTCTGTAAGTGTGCGTGGGAGTGTGTGTGAGTGTGTGTGAGTGTGTGTGTGAGTGTGTGTGAGTGTGTGTGAGTGTGTGTGCGTGTGTGTGTGAGTGTCTGTAAGTGTGTGTGAGTGTGTGTGCAGTGTGAGCAATGAGGAGTGTGTGTGCAGTGTGTCAGTGTGTGCAGTGTGAGCAATGAGGAGTGTGTGTGCAGTGTACAGTGTGTGCGCAGTGTGTCAGTGTGTGCAGTGTGAGCAATGAGCAGTGTGAGCAGTGTGTCAGTGTGTGCAGTGTGTGTGCAGTGTGCAGTGTGTGTGCAGTGTGTCCAATGAGCAGTGTGTGTGCAGTGTGTGTGCAGTGTGTCCAGTGTGCAGTGTGTCCAATGAGCAGTGTGTGTGCAGTGTGCAGTGTGTCAGTGTGAGCAATGAGCAGTGTGCGTGCAGTGTGCAGTGTGTGTGCAGTGTGTCAGTGTGAGCAATGAGCAGTGTGTGTGCAGTGTGCAGTGTGGCAGTGTGAGCAATGAGCAGAGTGTGTGCAGTGTGTGCAGTGTGTGCAGTGTGTGCAGTGTGTGCAGTGTGTGCAGTGTGTGCAGTGTGTGCAGTGTGTGCAGTGTGTGCAGTGTGTGCAGTGTGTGCAGTGTGTGCAGTGTGTGCAGTGTGTGCAGTGTGAAAAAAAAAATTAAAATTTTTTTTTTTTTTTTTTTTTTTAAACGGGAGCCACGGGAAAACCGTGTTATAACCGAATCGCGGTATAACGAGGCGTGTTATAACGGGGTTTAGCTGTAGTTACAAAATGCTGATATACATTGAGAACCCATTAATGGTTTCATAATGTATTGTGAGATACAGGCCCACCAGGGATTCATTTGCAGTTATGTATTCTATTAAAATGCAGATGTTTACATTTTACCTAGGAAAACGGATTTACACCTCGCATAATATTTGCCATCCTTTCATCCGACCTGCTTCAAAAGCATCTTATTTCATCAGACATATCTCTCAGGATATATTAACTTTTACCGTACAATAGGTTTTGAACTTATGCATAACTTCACTTCTCAGATGTTGTGTTATATTGCTGAGTCCTTTCTCTGAAACTGGTCAGGGGAAGCTTATTTTACGCTATGTTTAGTTTCAGATATTAAACCGCAGCAATAAAGATTTCTTGAACACCTTCCAAAAATGCATTTAATGTTTGGCCGTCTTGTTTTTCTCTTGCAGGAAACTGGACTTCTTGGTTTTAAAACCAAAGTCCTTTCTTTAAAAGCAACATTAGTGAGCTTTATAATTTAATGGTCTGTTTTTGATGACACACACACACACACACACACCCCCTCCACCTTTATTTCAATTAGTTATGGTAAAATCTGCACAGAATCCAACATGGTCAAGGACCATTAAAATCACACTAGTAGTTGTAAGACACACGTCCGGAGATACTCCACAAAAAGGCTAGGAATTGGTGCTTTATATCAGCAAATACAAATCCCACTTGTGAGCACATTTCCGTCTCACAGGTCTGCAACCCTGCCATTCCCCATTATCACTTAGCATACAGTGCTTCCACTGCCGCCAGGGATTCTGGGTAATGACATGCAAATGAGTACTCTCAATGTGTCGCTTGTTGTCCATTTTAACATGGACCCCTATAAGCTTATGCCTGCCGTATTACACCGCTGTTTCAGCACAGTCTGGGTTAAAGAATTGGGATAACACAGGCTGTGCTGAAAATGCTGTTTGATGTACGGTGGTGGGTTTTGTGACAAATTTTTTTTTTTTTTAATCACCCACCATTATTTTTTTAAATGTCCGTGCTTTGTCAACCATTCTGTTTAAACAAATAAATGAAAATGTGTGTATTTAGCTTAATTCTGCCAACATAAAACGTAGACTTTACAGATGGGTGAACTTCATTTTGCTGTTTTTTTTTTCGTAGTTGAGCTTTCGAACAATCAAACTTAAAAGCAACATTTGTGGCGATATAATTCACTAGCTACGGAGAATCCAATAAAAAAAATGTTAAAAAGCCTTTTTTTTATGAGCGAAAGTCGCTTTAAAAAAAAGTGCCCCCATTTATTCTCATTACCAATAGCTGGTTTTTTTTGCGTACCTGAAAATATGAAAAACTTGTAAGCGAATACAACTTTGACAAAAAAAGACTGATTTGTAGAACCTTTTTAAATCAAGGAGCACAGCATAGACCACTGACTACATAGAAGTCGCTTTTGTAACTATAGGCTTCTTTGGCAGGAATAAACTCTAAGGCTGCGGCCAGGCAGGGAGCTGGCGCTCGTGTGCTGCGCCCTGCTCGGCCGGGCGATTCGTGGCCGGCTAGGCGCGCGCTCGTCTGAGGGCGCGGCCACAACGTCACGGAGCTGGTTCGTCCTCATTGGGCGAACCACTCACGTGACATGCTTGCGAGCGTCACATTTGCTTGCTCTGCACGCATCTAAGCACCACTCATGCTGGCCACACATATTGCCGCAATGTGTTTCATCGCGGCGAGCGCGCCAGCCCGCTCAGCACCACCCTGGACGAGGCCTACGGCAGCGGTGCCCAACTCCCCATCCTCTATTTCCCCCCAACAAGTCAGGTTTTCAGGATATCCCTGCTCCAGCACAGGTGGCTCAATTAGTCTTCGGTTGAGCCTCTGATTGGACCACCTGTGTTGAAGCTGGGATATCCTGAAAACCTGACCTGATGGGGGGGGGGGGCCTTCAGGACCGGAGTTGAGCACCCCTGCTCTAAGGGCTTTATCTGGCATTGTCTGCCATTGACGTGAAGGCAGGATCGACCTGTAAGGCCTCTGATCAGAGCATAATTAATTTGTACTGAGGACACGTGTGAGGATCTGAAAGCTGTGTACACACTACACAAACTCTAACTTCTAAAAAGCATCACAACCTGCAACAAAGTTCCAGGACAAAACTGCTGGAAGGAGCTTGCTTTTCAGTGTGTTGCAGGTCTCTCTGGGTTAAGCATACTGTAAATATCAGGACCATGTCTGGGGATTCTTTCACCAGAGAGCAGACATTGGCAGCAGTATAACTCCACTGACATTAAACAAGCACAATGCCTCTGTCAGGCACTAGTAAAGCTCAGCATAGGATTGCCGTCTGTCTCTAGTGATGTGCTCTGCCACATAAGCTCATCTCAAATGAATGACGGTTTTATCAAGTTAAAGCATTAGGACCACGTCTGTCAATTTGTAAGACACGAAATACGAGACGCAATTTCTCATCATCGCACCCAACTTGTCAAGTCATCTTTTTTTTTTGTTGCTAAAGCACTTGTCCCCTTAGTATTGTAAGGGAACAAAGTTCTTATTACTGTGTAGCCTTACTCCCCAGCACAACTCCGTTTTTATTATTTTAAATGAAAAAAAGTGTCCCAGGCTTATGGTAATGAAAATCAGTTTATAGAAGCTGTATGTATGGGACCCTGTTTTTCTAGCTGTGTAGCTGGAATGAAGATATTGAAACCAGGGGCAGAGGTTTCAAAGGGTACCAAAACATAAATCCAGTGGGTTTTTTTAACCTTTTTATTCGATTAAGGAACCCTATCATCATATTGTGGATTTCTGAGGAACCCTAACACACTCTAATAGCGTGTCTGAGATCAGATGCATTGTAAGGAACCCCAACCCTCTCTAATAGCACGTCTGAGATCAGATGCATTGTAAGGAACCCCAACCCTCTCTAATAGCACGTCTGAGATCCAGATGCATTGTAAATTCTTCTGTATTTGGTACACTTTTTTCAAATGATTTGAAAATTGCAGGGAACTTTTTAGGGATGCCGGAGGAACCCAATGATTCCTAAGAACCCCTGTTGAAAAACACTGCATTAATCTCTTTGAGTTGGGTAGCATCAATTGCAATTTTAATATTCCACTGTCTTCCATATCCACACCCCCAAATCCCTCACTGGCGCAAAGGGAGCAAAATTGCATCAGTTTAGGGTGCAGTGTGTTAAAATGAGGTAGTTTGTGGCATGATACATATGGCCCAAATGTTTGTATACAGCGCCCTATATTTTCTTTCCTTTTTTAATTACTTCAGTGGATCCATATGTACAGTATTTATATATATTTGGAGAAGCTGTTGGACGTGCCGTGTCCGATACATGAGTTTATTGAGAAATGTGACATTGCAACAGAGGGATTATTTCCCTCCATTGTAGTTGTTGGTGAACTACATGTACCCTGTACAGGTATTCATGGCTGTGCTTTCCTCAGGGAAATGTTTAGTTCTGTGCATGGCTGATACTGTATTTTGATGCTGTTTTAGTCGCTTGCTTCTGTTTAGATTTGTGTTGTGCTGCAGACCTCAGAGCATTGCTGCACTTGTTGCCTTTGTTACTGTGTATCTATTTGCTTACAGGCTCAGCAGAATCTTGGGCTAAGTCCATAGTGCGGGCGGCGGAGCACCAATCTGTGGCCTGTGATCCACACCAACGGGGAGGCGTGGCCGTGACGTCACATGAGTGGTTCGCCCTCATTGGCTGAACGGCGCATGTGACCTGGCAGTCGCGTGACAAACACAAAATTGTTTGTCTTCCCAAATCGCGCGCTCTTTGGCCTGCCTCCATAGAGGTACAGCCTTTTGTTCACGCGGAGTATGGATGCGGCCTTAATGGTCTCTGTAGGGCCTACGAGATGTTTGACATGAGCTTTTAAAACCTTAATGTGCGTTCTTCTGTTAAATCTAAATAAAATATCTATCTATCATCACTAGAGCTCATGAAACGGAGATGTCCTCGCAGTCAGGAGGAAAAAATGGGCTTTGGGATAACAATGGTTGTCATTTGAATACAATATATTTGTTTTGAAGCAGCAGCCTCAGTTTTTGGGCAATTTCCAAAGCTGTTTTGATTTTTAAAATCTGATGCTTTATTCAGGTACTTTTATATAATAGCTGCACCAATACAACTTAATCTGAATGTTCTGTATTCAGTACTCTCTGTATTAAATCGCACAGTGACTTAAGTAGTGTATATATAGTATATTTCAAATTGGAATACGGTAACATAGCAACAAAATACATTTGAGTGTAAGTAAAGGTCATGGAGATTAGCATTAAACCCGTTGCTACCCTGTATGAGTGAAACTAGCAAATCATACACATTTATAGAAGCCTATTAATGACATCAAAAGTACTTGTTTTCACTAAATGATCCTAAAATATGCCACCATTAAACTCTCAGGTCTTCTACTGACACAAAACCTGCACCTGTCATATTCCCAAGAGCTTTCTCTGCGCACAAAACACTTGTAGAAAGTGACGAAACCGTAAAATGCAAGTCTTTGATATGATCGTTAGAAGTGGATGTATTCTTTGACTTCCAGATTTTAGCAGCCATTATTTTATAATCCCTAGTACCCAGTGTTACATGTCATCTTCTGCTGCACATGGTGATATATTTGTCAAAGAATACATTTTCTTTGTATTTATTATAGCAAAGATTTATAGTGTGTGTAATTAAGGATTGCCTGCATAGTTCTAACTGTGCATCATGTCCCTATTTGATTGCTAAACTGGAGGATAGGCTTTGTGGTTAAATCTCTGCTGGCAAACTATAGGGTGTACCCCCGCATCAGCTTAGAAAGTCGCTTCGGTGGTGGTGCTCCTCTTGGTAGAATAAGTGCTGTTTTGGTTAACTCCTAGCTCCCTCCTTGTTTGCTCACTCTGTGGGGCTATATACTGTACTCGCCTAATACGTTTGTTATATGAATATATTTGCGATATCCATCTATTCTACTGATTCTCTGATCCAGATTACCTATCGTAGTACTCTTTAGACAAGGTGACCACATGTACGTAAATTCTCGTTTCTTAAAGCCCATTATTTTAATTCGATAATGTAAATAAAGTTTATTAAATTACTAACCAATCATCCAGAACGGTGGTAGAGTGCCCATGCTGGGTTTCTTTTTCTTGTTCCGTTGCATCTCTGCTGGGCCATTATTCATATCCTACGATCTGTCCAGTTTTGGGGGGTTTTAGTTGTTGGTAATAGTTTGTGGATAAATAATTAATGCAATGAAGATGGTCTCATGATTTATTTTTGATATTTATTTATAGCCTGTTCCAACATCAGAATCGAACCTAACTCTGAGTTCTATAGAATCCCAAAGTGAATCGCAGTTTCTCGCTGATCCTGTGGCTCTGGATGGGATAGACGACACTTCCGATGCGAAGAGCGATGCGGCCGGCAGCAAAGCAGTCAATGATGGGAAGCTGATGAAAGGTATGTTTCAAGCACACACACTATGCTCTGGAAAGCTACTGGAATATTGAAATGTACGAAAAAGGGAAAATAAAGGACATTTTTACTCGGGACGTGGCATACACGGGACTAGTATGCACGTCTCTGGGAGAATCCTCTTGAAAACATTAATAAACTGAGTCTATTGTGACCAAGGGAAACGCACAATTGGTTCCTGTTCTCCTCCCAGATTGTCTGTGTTCATTTGGACAGCCAGTTTTTGGTAACTTGAATGTCAAGAGGCAATTGAAAAGTGCAGAGATGAGAACTATACAAATAAAGGCGCTTCTGATAACCAGGACACAAGCAAACAAAGCACTTTATTATTGAGAGACTGGTTAAGATGTTGCAGCCTTTAGCCACTTTATTCTGCCCATTGTGACTCATTTACTTCTGTGCACGGTTCTCAGGGGAAAATACAATTGTCGGGCACTTCAGCAGTAGAGGACCACTACACAAGGGGCTAGGCATGAATTATTACTTCTGTTTATTTTCACTCTATAATCTCAAACCTAATACTTACTGCAATTCTAATATAAAAGCGGCCCGGGCTTCTGCCAGTTACTGACTTGCTGTTTGAGGGTCTTTACTTTTATATAACCCAGGTACGCCACAGCATGCAGTTTCCCATGGATAAGATGAACTGAAGCTGTGGAATATTCTTTCACAAAGGTCTACATTGGACATAGATTTGCTGTTGGTATAACTTGTCTGTTTAAGCTTTCAGGGGGTGGGGGGGGGGGTCTTTTTTCTTTTATATATAAATATAGCTATATCCATCGTTGTTGTACAGGTAACTCATTAAGTGCATTTTTGGCAAAAACTCACTAAATTCACTTCCTGACATGGCATTTCTTGATAGTTCTATTGAACAACTCATTAAGTGCCCATTTAGTCATAGTTCAGAGTTACCAAAATATTTCAAAATCCTACTTAAATGAGTTTTATGTTAAAAAGAACATTTTTTTTTTTTTTTTAGCCTTTTTCACCACACTCAAAGAATGTTTTTAATAACTTTTACCTCAACAATGACGAGATATACTTTGTGGCCAAGCGATATTTAGTGTTTAAAATAGATATTACAATTCCTTTATCTCACATAGCTTTTCATGGCGACAAAATAACAGAACATTGGGCTATCCTGCATTATCAAAATGGTGCTTTTCTTATTTTTCGTTGATAGTTTTGCAACACCGTAGGTCTTTTCTGACTCAATGGCTATATTTTATTGCCTTGCAGTCATTTTGTTTTGTATGCGTATATGCACACACATAAATGTGCTTTTTGAAGTGAAACTTCTTTAGTGACACCTCATTCGAACTGGGGCAAAAAAGGATTGTGGAGACAGAAATGAAACGGATGTGACGTCAGTGCTGGCAGTTGAGGCCGGGCTGTGTTCTGGCTCAGCCCGACCCCAACACTGACATCACACCCGCTCCAAAAATCAGAAGCGGCGGCGGCGATAGCCGCCGGCGCCGCTCCTAATGGCCCCCGCTCCCCCCACACGGCCGCAGTCGCCGCCGGCGCCGCTCCTAACGGCCGGCAGCAATTTCCCCCAGTTGGAGATGGGCACGGGCGGCGTCCGGGGCAGTGGGGACCGGGCCCGGCTCTCCTGCTACAACCCGACTGGCTCCTGGGACCAGGCCCGCTCTCTGTCCCAGCCGCACGCCAAGCTCAAATGACAGCCATCGGGGGCGAGTGCTTCCGCTGCACGGTGATGGGGGCAGCATCTACTGCTTGAACCGAGCGGCAACCTGCAAGTCCCCCTGCCCCCGGAGCAAACACACAAACACACTGACACAAACAAACACACATAAATACATACACATACCTCCGCGGATACACGGGCTGGAGACTCCTCTGCCGCGGAGCGGGAGACTCCTCTGCCGCGGGGCGGGAGACTCCCCTGCCGCCGGGCGGGAGACTCCCCTGCCGCCGGGCGGGAGACTCCCCTGCCGCCGGGCGGGAGACTCCCCTGCCGCCGGGCGGGAGACTCCCCTGCCGCCGGGCGGGAGACTCCCCTGCCGCCGGGCGGGAGACTCAGACAGAGCTCTCCCCGCTGGGCTCACTCGCGTACAGGGGAGCTGTTCAGCTGCCGTCAACCTCTGCGCAGCCCGCGCCGCGCATGCGCAGTAGTCATGGCGATGTCGGATGCCACGCATGCGCAGAAGCGTCTGACAGCGGCGCCGTTAGGTGATGTGAAGGGGGGTGATGTGAGGAGATGAAGGGGGGTGATGTGAGGAGGTGAAGGGGGGTGATGTGAGGGGCAGGGGGGTGATGTGAGGGGCAGGGGGGTGATGTGAGGTGCGGGGGGTGCAGGGGGTGATCGGAGGTGCAGGGGGTGAGGGGAGTTGTAGGGGGTGAGAGGAGGTGAGGAGGTGAAGGGGGGTGATGTGAGGGGGTGAAGTGGGGTGATGTGAGGTGCCGGGGGGTGATGTGAGGTGAGGAGGTGTAGGGGGTTAATGTGAGGTGCCGGGGGGTGATGTGAGGTGCAGGGGGGTGACGTCAGGTGCAGGTGATGTGAGGTGCAGGGGGATATGTGAGGTGCAGGGGGGTGCGCATACATCACACATGCACGCACACAGTCACACGCACACACACACACAGTCACACGCACACGCACACACACACAGTCACACGCACACACACAGTCACACGCACGCACACACAGTCACACGCACGCACACAGTCACACGCACACAGTCACACGCACGAGGAATTCACACCTAGTGCAAATAGCTAATACAGGGGATGTGTGCCGAGCACGCGCCTTCAAAGTCAAAATTTATTTGCGTTTTGTCAATGAAATTGTATTTTGATTTTTAATTAAAACATCACAAACACAATTTCTGTGACAAAAGTCAAAGAAGTTTCACTTACTATGCGCGTGCACAGCACACACAGCTTTTTTTTTTTCATCTTTGTATATGTAAAGCATGTGACGTTGTATAATGTTACAGTCTTGGTTACGCTAGCATTCGTTTGCTGCTCCTGTTATAAATCTGTAAAAATTGTTAGTGTGCCTAACTAAATGGCTGCCTTCTGACTTTATGCTGCAGTCAGTGAAATAGTGCAGCGTCTATGTAACATTATATTACATATAATAAATGATTACATATAATAAATTATTATATTATATAGAGAAAACAAATACATATGAAAATAAATTATTGTTCTTTTATTCTTGGAATAACATATGATCCTTGTTGTGTGAAAGTACAGATCCCGACACCGGTTTCTTGCAGTTCCAATATATTTATTCCTGAGGCATTTTACAATACCAAGCTTCAGTTCTTAGCAGGAATGAGATGTTACACAGGTTACAGGCGGAGAGCAGTGTATTTGGTTAGCTCTATCTTACTGCTCTGAGGTAGTGTTCCTCAAGCATGGCTTTTTCTAACTATAAATTAACCTTTTCATTTTAGGCTTGTTAGTATGGAGAAATAAAGCATATATTAATTATTGAAGGTCGTATATCTACGGTCAGTGTCCCGGCCCTTCACTATAGACAGTCTGCCTTTTGGAAAACAGCAACAGATCTGTTTGTGATACTTTGTTGCCAAAGTGCAGTGCTCGGAAAGATGTCAGAGCCTGTTTCACAAGAAGTGGATACGACTTTCTAAATGGCTGCTGTAGCGACCAAACGATGGTCAGTACGTTAAAATAATCATTCAAAATGGCATCAGGTTAAAAAAATGCAGGCCATTCTTGAATACAGAACTGATGAGAAAAAAGCATATAGGGTTTTGCTGCTTTAAAGGGGTTTATAAGGTGCAGTCTCATTTACATTGTCAAAACAAATCCCTTTCCAGCCAAGCTGAGACAGAAGTCTTTTGTTACAGATGCCTCCATTACATGCACTGCGATAACCTTTTTAGACCATGCTTGAGAATTGTGTTCCCTTCTCTCCCTTCAGTTTCATTTGCTCCAATAAGCTTCGCAATTAGGGTCAAAGAAACTGACCTACTACCCCTGGAGAGAAAACGAGTTAAATTAGACGACGACAGCGAAGAGGAGGAGGGGGAGGGAAAGGAAGGCCAAAAGAACAAAGCCAGCACTTCAAACAGCCACGCCCTCGGCTCAGTGGCCACTATCGTTGAAGAAAGGAGACCTCAGCTAACACCAGAGGAGTTGGAAGCCAAACAAGGTATACGTTGTGGCCTTATACCAGGGTTGGCCAACTCCAGTCCTCAAGAGCCATCAACAGGTCCGGTTTTCAGGATATCCCTACTTCTGCACGTGGCTCAGTCGAAGACTGGAGTTGACCCGCCCTGCCTTATACTCTGCTGGTTGCCAGACCTACAATGCATGGCTGCAGACTGTTGCCAGCTAAGTGGTTAAGAAGGTTATCAACAAAACTCGCCAGCATTGCCATGTCTACATTATTATTCTCCGTGCTCTGTTTCTGACATATCTCCACAGTTGAATTATTTATTTTTTTATGTTGTCCTTTTCATTTTTGGCTCCATGTGAATTATTTTATTCTTTTGCCTAGGTCACCATTACCAGTCGCTTTCAAAAAGGAATCGGGCTGTCAGCCCCGGGAACATACAATCAGCACACAGTTAAAGTGCCTTAATGAACACCTTGCCTTGTCTATATTGTTTTTTCTTCCTGTTCCCGATTACAGCTCTTAACTGGGATGTGAAACCTTTTAGCCTAAATTATATACTAATGCACAAAGAAACAGTCTGTCTGGGAACACATTCTCACGGTCTCTCCTGGGGCATTCACTGGAAGTTAGATGGTTTACATAATGTTACCCTGATTACAGGTCATTAAGTTTTCTTTAGATTAAAAATACCTTGCTGGAAAGCATGACATTAAGAGAAAATAAATAGTAGGCTCCTGAGATCAGCCACAAACACGCGTGTTCACATGTAAATGTGTGTACACAAATATTTTGCAAATTGGGCAACAATCTTCAAAATACTGGAATACAAGCGCAAGACGTTTGTCCTTTAGTTCTGCAACGTCCTTCTCTACCAGGATTCACTGCACCCATTAACCTTGCGGTCGTAAAACAATCTAGCAAGAGAAACAATGGTGCCTTAAACCATGCCACGTCTTCTGCTGACTCTGTACTTGTGGTCCCATCTTGTGGTGGCTAAATTTAGGTCCATATCACGCCTTCGCAATCAAGAGCAAAACCTCTTCTAATTGACCTAGCAACAGGAATCCAATAGCACATCATGCTTTGAACCTCCAACACTTTGCCACTTTCTGGGTAGTTGCTCTTGAAGGGAAAACAGTCTGAGGTGTCTCTGCCGACTTAGATTTGTTATTGCTGTGCAGAGACGGGCGAGATTTGCATAATGTGAAGCCTGACCTTTTCATTTTTACTTTGTCTTTACCAGTCCTAACAGATATAACAACTTGATTGTAGAAATGGCAGTGGTTGCATCTCAATTCTGAATTAACATGCAGCATGCTGGGACTTGCAGGCTGAGATATATATATTTTGGAGAGTGGACTTTCATACAAAAACACGCCTCGGTTTGAGGTTCATATTGTTAAATCTGCCTGGGTTCAGTTGGATTAATAAAATCATCAGTTGGATCTGCCCTTTTCCTATGCAAAAATAATAATGGGGATAAAAGTACTTTGCATTGAGTCGTAATGTAAATTAGTGCTTGTGTCCAATGCTACCAGTGTGTGAAATGCAGCATAAAAACGTCCACAAAGGAACCGCAGGCTAAATTAAAAGTAAGAAATTATTTAGTGTTGCATGATACAAGCATACATTAGTAAATTGCAGAATATGCATTTTAAATATTCATGTTTAAATTGCCAAAATTCGGAATCTGAAGGAATAAAAATACTGCAGGACAGGAAATAGATTAATTTCTCTCGAATTTGATGACCATGTTTTGGGGGATGGGGGCGCGTGGTTAGGTGCCTTACTAAGCAGGTTCCAGTATTCCTGCTATTTATCTTTGGGTTTCATTGTTTTAATGAAACATAAAAGGTGGTGAGATTGAACTTTCATTACCACGTTGATCTCTTAAAGTGTGATCTAGAAATCTCAAGTACAACCACGTAATTAAAGACCTTTGATTTTGACCCAGATAAACATTATAATTTAGGATCCCCTTGGAGCCGTACAATATTTTCAACAATGGTTGGCTTCTTCCAACTCTGTTTTATTCCAGGCTGTACAGCCTGCTGTGGCTAAATACTGAATATCGCAGCCACAAAAAAATATTTATTAAGGAACATGTTTCCAAAACGAGATTTTGAGTGGATGTAATTAATACAATGTAAATGTTTAGTCTTGGTTTTACATTAATGGCTTTATATTAATGGCCAGTCATCTGGAAATTAGACTCATATGTGTTATCCATTTTTCTAACACTGCAGCATAGGGCAAAGATGTAATAACTCTGTTTTATTTCTTTTTCCTGTCCAGTGAAGAGCAAACCTTGCATAAAGGGCAGCATCTTAAGAGAAAACACAACTTCACAGTGGCTTTTGAGTCTGAATACCAGAGCAGTTGGTTTCAGCATTAATTATGGGAATTTTCCTTACTTTGTATTTTAATAAATAACTTTATTTCATATAGTACTTTTCTCCCAATGGAACTCAAAGTGCTTCACAATTACAGTATAGCGTGCGGTACGCAGCACATAGAAATGTTAGACACAGTCCCTGCCCAGATGAGCTTACAATTGTTTTTTGATGCCTGAGGCACAGCGAGATAGTGACTTACCCAAGGTCACAAGGAGTTTGAAGCAAGAGTCAATGTCAGCTCTGTGTCATCGTTTACAGTCAGCGTCTTTACTCGCTGAGTCACTCCTCCCTGTACTTAACTAATGTAAGGGCCAAAGAGACACAGGCAGATCTATAAAAACAATGTGTGGCCAAACATTTGCAATTGGCATTTTATTATTGTGTAATTTCGTTGGTTTCTAGGTAAGATGCATAATGTGTGTATTCAAACTGCATTAATAAGACCACGCCTTAAATATGGAGTACAATTTGGGGCACCACTCCTTAGAAAAGACGTTCTAGAACTAGAGTGCAGAGAAGAGCCACCAAATGAATAAAGGGGATGGACAATCTATCTTATGAGGAGAGGCTAGCTAAATTAGTTTATTTACATTAGAAAGGAGGTGTCTAAGAGGGGATATAACAATATACTAATATATTCTGGGACAGTACAAGGAGCTTTCAAATGAACTATTCACCCCAAGGGTAGTACAAAGGACTCAGGGGCATCCCTTTAGGTTGGAGGAAAGGAGATTTCACCAGCAACAAAGGAAAGGGTTCTTTACCGTAAGGGCAGTTAAAATGTGGCATTCATTACTCATGGAGACCGTGATGGCAGATGCAATAAATTTGTTCAAAAAAAGGTTGGTCATCTTTTTAGAAAGGAAAGATATACAGGGATATTCCAAATAACATGGGAAGAATGTTGATCCAGGGATTAATCAGATTGCCAATTCCTGAAGTCAGGAAGGAATTTATTTTTCCCCTTATGAGATATCATTGGATGAAATAACACTAGGGTTGTTTGTTTGCCTTCCTCTGGATCAATAAGTATAGATTTAGGTAAAGTATCTTTTGTCTAAATTTAGCATAGGTTGAACTTGATGGACGTACGTCTTTTTTCAGCCTCATCTACTGTGTAACTATGTAACTCCTGGGTTGTCAGGTTGTAGTATAGCCTCATTATGGGACTGTAATCTCATATATGCAAATAATGCTATAAAATGATCTCTCTCAGATGATGGATTAGTTTCCTGGGGCGTCAAATCCCCAACTGATTTGAAGAAAACAGCCGACCAGCTGTAAAGTCAGCGAGACAGGCTAGCGATGGTGGCGTTGCGATCACAGTCTTGCTCCTAGAGGACTAGGGAGGTGGTAAATATCTGGACTTGTAGGGTAAAGAGTGATGTGTTTTTGTCTTTCAGCAAAGCAAAAGCTGGAAGACAGACTTTCTGCAGCAGCCCGAGAAAAACTGGCCCAGGCTGCCAAAGAGTCGAAAGAAAAGCAGCTGCAGGCAGAACGCAAAAGGAAAGCTGCATTGTTCCTGCAAACATTAAAAAATCCATTGGATTCTGAGTCAGGAAGGTTTGAGGACAGTAACTATAGTCCAGAGGTCAGTTGCATAACATTTTATTTACTTTATAAATGTACTGGTAGTGTGACAGTTATGTTGCTTTGTTACATCCATACTAATGGCCCCAGTGAATGTCTATGCCTATAGAATTGCTGTAAAATGCTGTATTAACCGTTCTCGTGTTACTCTGGTGAGGAGCAACTCAGGTGACACTTTACTGCACCGAAGAACTGACACATTGCTCAACTTGTCAATCCTGTCCCCTGAATGTTTGTGCACTTCAGTACACTGGTCCAGATACAGTTCAGTAAATGCATCTTTATTGATGATAAGTGACAGGCATATTGGACCTGGATAAGGTGCAGGGTAATTGTCGGTAGTAATACTTTATTAGACCCGCAGCGAAGTTCTTCATAGTTTGTCTCTGTGCGTGCCGTCTGATGAGGAGATTTTTGACCACTTGACACCTTGAATATATTATGCCTCCTACACAGTCTTAGCAAGCTCCAAACCCCCTACATTGTGTGTATGTGTGTATATATATATATATATATATATGTGTCTGTGTCTTTTGGAGTGCTACTGGGTTTTTGACCTTGTATATACAACAAGAGACAAAATGTCCCCAATGCTACATCCAACTTAACAAATCATTTAGTACAGTACTATGTGCAGTGACGAGAAAATGTTTGTGAACCCTTTAGGATTTTCACACATTTCAAACCTAAAATAATGTTAGAACTTAATCTAAGTCCTAATAATAAATAAAGATAACCTGATGAAACAAATGACACGAGCGTGATACGTGTTCAACATTTATTCATCCACAAATTATTTTTCATTCAATATCCATGTGTGAAAGTATGGGAACCTTTAGATTCAGTAACTGGCGCCCCCTTGAGCAGCAATGACTTTAAATTAGGGTTTCCTGTAACTGCTGGTCAGTCTCTCACATTGGTTTTGAGACATTTTGGCCCATTCCACATAGAACTGCTTAATCTCTGGGATATTTGAGCACTTCCTTGCATGGACAGATCGCTTCATGTCCTGCCACTGGGATGTGTTGGTCCAAACTTTGACTGGGCCATTCTAAAAAAGCAGTATTTCTTCCGCAGCCATTCTTTTGTAGATCTGCTTGTATGTTTTAAGATCATGGTTTTGCTGCATGACCCACTTTTCACTTCAGCTCACAGACGGAAGGCCTGACATTCTCCTCTAAAATGTTCTGATACAAAGTAGAACTCATGGTTGTATCAATGATGGAAAGTCGTCCCGGTCCTGAGGCAGCAAAGCGGCTCCAAACAATCCCACTCCCACCACTATGCTTGACGTTTGAGATGAGGTTCCTCTGTTCAAACGCAGTGTTTGGTTTTCGCCAAACATAACTCTTCTCATTGAGGCCAAAAGTTCTACCTTTGAAATGTCTATCCAGAGAACATTGTTCCAGAAATCTTAGGGATCATCTATGTGCTCTTTGACAAACTACAGACAGGCAGCAATGTTTTTATTTTTTATTGTTTTGTTTTTATAGAGCATTAGTTTCCTTCTGGTTATCCTTCCATGAGCACCATTCTTGTTCAGTCTTTATCTGATAGTTGAGTCATGAACACTCACATAAGCCAAGGAGAGAGTGGCCTGCAGATCCTTGGTTGTTACTTTGGGGTTCTTTGTGACTTCCGGATGATTTGCCGCTTTGTTCTTAGAGATTTTGGTAGGACAACCGTTCTTGGGTAGAGTGACTGTGGTCTTGAACTTTCTCCATTTATAAACAGTCTGTCTGACAGTGGATTGGTGGAGCCCCAAATCCTTAAAAATGTTTTTTTTTTAACACTTTCTAGACTGACTAGCACCAATAAATGCTCTTCTGAGGTCCCAGAGATATATCTTGATAGTAGCATGACGTGTTTCCACACACCTGTATGGTGAAGACCAAACTCACAATGTTTCTGATTTTTATATATGGTGGGGCTTCACAAACTCAGCCCCTGAACATCGACCTAATTATTTAAACACCTGATTCTAATTATCCCTTTTAGTTTAGCTGATAAAACCAGGGTTTCACTTACTTTTGCACATACCCTGACTCGTAATCACTCATTGTTTGTATATTTCATACATCATTTTGTTTCAAAAGACATTGAATTGTTAATATAAACCATATTGAATATTTAAGAAATAACTGATTTTGATTCAAGAAGGTTATCATAGAAAAACTAGGAAACTTCTGTAATTATCATTTGGGTTCACAAACTGTTTCTCGCCACTGTATTTTATCTGAATTCTTTTTCTTATTATTTATTTTTAAATATATATACACACACACACACACACACACACACACACACACACACACACACACACACACACACACACACACACACACACACACACACACACACACACACACACACACACACACACCTCTATCGAGTATATATGCAGTATTTTGTTTCCTCTCCTCTATGCAGTGGAAGAAATACATAAGACAGTATAATATTGGTAGTGTAGGACCTACTGAAATGAGTTTATTACTGTGACGTGGTTGTAGGCTTAAAATATTTTGGCCGTCGTATTGAACTAAATGACCCATTTTTATGAAGAGAGACTATAGATAAAATAAATAGTAATGTTGGCTGTAGCATTGGGGGATATTATGACTCCTGCTGCTGTAGTGAAATGTATCACTACATATAAAACAGGACTGAAAACGCCACTTATTTATTATTTCTTAAATGATGGTGTGAGATCTGCTCTCTCTGCATGTATTTTGTGGTTAGATTTGGCTCACTAGTTCATTCAAAGCCACGTACTTGAGCCAATGAATTTCAAGCTGCTGGATCCCAGTTACATGCTGATACATTTACTTAGCGTGTTGTCTTGTACTTTCCTGGAAATGGAGAAGTGTGTAAAGAGGGTCAGATAGAGAAATTATTAATGAAATGTTACAGTACTATATTTCTCTTAACTGACTTTTTATATGAACTATTTAATTAGCTCTTCTCCATAAACACAATCAATAGGTCTTCATTCATGAAGTTAAGAAGCTTTCCTGTATCCTTATCGCTTGTTTTTCCTTTTGTGCAGTGGCTTTTATAATTAATAATTAGCCACAGAATACCAGCTTAAGCAGACAGCAATTAAAAATGGTGAAGTACTCAATGCGAGGAAACTGCATCGCACTATAACAGTTGAAGGGGATGAGAGTTTATATTTTTCACTTCATGGTGTATGGCTAGTGTGTTCTGGCTGGGGCTTCTCTGCGGTATGCCGCAGAAAGATAACCGTGCCTGCGAGAAGTAGCATGTAATGGTGGGAGCTGATGAAGGAGCTCTGTGGGAATGACATACATCCTCTCCATGCAGGAGACCTAAACATAGTCTGCAACTCTCATTTTTCACTCCAAGGCAAATGTATAGAGGGGATTGGTGAAGGGGAGCCTCATTAGTTATACCTAGAAGGCAGGAACCTCGGCATTCAGGTCCAACAGTAAGCTCCAGGATTAATCAAGCAGGGTATCGCCAGGTGGCTCCCGGCTTTAGTCGCTGAGAGGAAGTTGTTTTGAAGAAAGTTTAACTGTTTTTTGACTTTCAAATGGGAGTATCTGGTCTTTTTTACACTAGTACGCAGGGAAGAGGGGGGGAACAACATGAGTCAAGATATGTTCATTTGCAACCTTTGTTCACAAAGAGGTTTGCAAAGGATTCATTAAGTTATAGGTCTCGGCAGGGCTGACCAAAAGAGGTTTGTGTTGGCATTGCATGATTAGAACATTCTATGCCTAGATTTCCCTAGTTTTCAGGTAACATGTACTTAAAAGAACACACTCCCTTCCACCCCCCCCCCCCCCCCCCACCACCATTTGTGTTTTGTTTTTTTTACAGAATTGGAACCAGTTTATTCCTTGCTCCAAACCCCTTCCCCTGGTTCCCGAGATCTTTATCTCTATAAGTACCGATAAATTAAAAGATGGCTGCCAACATCGTTCAATAGGAAACTGATGTGATGCCCTGATGACATTGAGGCATCCTATTGGGCTGTAGGAGTGAGGCTTGGATGTTAGTCATATTGATTGCCCAAAAAGATAAATGTCTCAGGAACCGGGTTGTCTCCTGAGATAAATAATACAGCTGCTCAGAGGGCCTCTTGGCTCTGATTCTATTAAAACATTTTTTTTTTAGATATAATAGGGAGGGGGCTGTTTTTAGTACTACTGTCGGACTGGTACGTGCATTAGTTGAATTTGCATAGTTTGCTTTTACTGTCCGATACATTATTGCTTTTTCTTTTTAGTGTCTAGTCATTTTACATTTCCCTTGACCAATTGCTTAAAACTAAACTGTTGAAAGTGTTAACTTTAAAAATGTTTCTCTGCCAAATACCCTGATGTTTTGCCATTCATTCATAGGAGATCGGACTGTCAAGTGTGGATATTGAATGCTCTCCTTTACTAGATATGTTAAATCCGTACATTACAAAAGCCTTTCTGTTTTAATATGGGTTGCATCCATGATTTGAAAATGTCAAGCAAGTGAAGTAAACAGATTAAAATATACACATACATGGAAATTAGATTTTATGCTCATTCCATTTATTTAATCTCCGCTAATAATGTTCCCGATTTTATTACCTCCGATCAAAGATGCAGCTGAACGCCTCTAGAAATAACACTTTGACGGAGGATAATGATACATTTTAATTGCTTCCAATTTGAAATAATGGTAATTAAATTGGTTGCTTCTTGTAGCAAAAGGAGTCGTAAATTTGTTTGTAGAATACAAGAACGTTTGATGGACATCGTCCAACGTGTGATGGGTGAACGTGTAACAATGTGGCTGGAGCAGGTCGTCGTGTTTGTAAAAGAAATGTGTGAGTGTTAATGCACAGAACGACTAACAAATGAGACCGCGTCGTGGTGGCAGCAAAATACCCAAATAAACCGGCGATATAGGCAAAATAACAACATTAAAAGTAACATTTCCTTTAGTTGGGGGGGGGGGGTGGGGGGGGGCTGCTCCTTAATGGTCATACTTAAAGCAAACATTTGATTGTTTTGCTGTTTTCTAAATTAAGATTAATTTTATTTTCATTAAGCATCTAAATGTTGGGTGCCTGTTTAAAAAAAAGTTTATTCAACCTTTGGCCTACCATGTTCCTGTTAGTGGGCTGGTAAAGGTTGGGGAGAAGGGGGTGGGGTGTAGCTAATGGAGATCAACCCCTTTCTACGTTTCCGCTCACATTTACAAAAGTAATTTCTAAGCACTATTTTCAAATCTGATAAAAAATAATTTTTTGTTAAAGGTGGTGTTAACCAGCTAGTCTTAACTAGTTCCAAACTTTCTCATTTGTTCATTTTTTAAATCCTGGAGCGGTGACACGACTGGAAGGGAATACGGTCGGCTGGCAAAGGTTAAGATTCTGCATCTTCTGATTTTAAGCTGACGGTCTAGCAAGTCTATTACTGTAATTAGGAAAATGACTGGTGAGCTATATAGTCTATACAGGCGGTTAACAGACCGTTGGATTGCGGGTCCCATGTTAATCGGCGGCGGTTACCGTCGGATAAGCGGGTCCGGTGTCGGATAATGCGTGCGGCGGACTGCATGATGCTGCGGCGGATAAGGCATCAGTTGGAAACCGGGACGTCGGTAAGCGAGGACACACTGTATAGTTATTTTTCTGTCTTGGTCCTTATGTGACTCCAGCTTCCATCATGCAGGTTTAGGAAACTATGGATCGTGTGTAAGGGACTCAAATGTATCTGCCAATCATGCTTCAGTGAGACATTGTAGCGGAAAATGTTTGACCTGTCCGGTTATTTAAGCTCTGTGATCTTTACCTTTTGAGAACCTAATGACTGTATTCCGTTCAAGAAAAGCCTTTACTAATAGAACATGACTGGTGCTTTCTGTGCAGTGTTTTATTTAGAAGTTGCACTGTCAGGCGTGTCTTATTGCATCTTGCTGTGCCAAATGTTTGTTGAATCAATCTGTATACTTAGTAGCATGAAGCAAGGCTGAAGTACTTTCGTTGTCAGAAATGCATGTTAACAAATACAAACTTTTAGAAAGCACAAATCATGGGGAGATTGCCAAAGGATTTTTTCTGACTGTCATAAAGCTGAATATTAATCTACATATCTGTGAAGAGCACTCATAACCAAGACTGGTTCTTTGTTCATATCCAATAAGGTGCAGTAATTGGGACTCAAGTTGTATAAATGATACATTTAAAGCAAATATGTTGGGACTCAACCATTTACTTTTTAATGAAAAAACTCAGGACATTGATTTTCTTCCAATGACATTAATGATGGTGGTCTGGTTCCATTCTTGCATGTTTTGCGTAAATGAAGACTCGGCGAGCATTGTAGATGTAAGTATATATCTTTCAAATGTCTTTCATTTGAATATGAAGAAGTGGAATGAAATGTCTACATGAATGATTAATCGTGATGGATGTGCTCACGCTCACTAGAATTTGTCATCTCCCATTGCATACGATACAAACACTTTTTGCTCAATTGCAGAGAAATCTCAAGAGACTCTTTGTTGGTGACTTTTAAACCATGTATTATTCATAAGTTACATTGATCTCTAAAGGGGTGGGGCGGGGGGGGGGTACCTGGAGATTATCTGTGGTCCTCCAACATCTGGAGACCCCTTAATTCACACGATATCCATAGGGGGAGGGGTGCTGGTTTTTACAACCCAAAAATATAAATATGGCTTTTTTTTGTCCATCAGGCACTTATTCTTACCTGGTGGACAAGCCTATTCGGCACTCGGGAACTGGCAGATCCTTGGGTGCTAGTAGGCCTTCCCTGGTAAAATTTTAAAGCCGCAATCCATGCTGCCCTGTTTATTATTTTAAACCGTAAATACTATATTTAATTTAAATCAGGAAAGGATTGAAGAATTTAAAGGTAAAAATTATATTGAATCAATCAAATGTATTAATGATGAGGACATTTCTGCTAATATACTTCCATAAAGAACATGTGGCCTTCTGTGCAAGCTCTCAATTTTGTAAAACGCCCTCAGATGCCCTAACTGGATTGAAAAGTGTGTTCTGGTGACTGTATACACACAGAAGGCTGTGATTCATGTTTTATGAAAGCATTTCAATCTAGGAATTGGGCTTCTCCATATTAGATTGATAATTTTAATAATCTGTTTTGTCACCCAATCCAATTCTCTTTGTATCCTCTGGAGAGGATTGCTGATTGTGAAGTGGCTTGTTGGTTCATGCTATGGAAATACCTTCCCAGGGTCCCCTTATTCTGTGATTCATCTTCTTATATAGGCTTTCAAATCTTGGTAAAATGGCAGGCCAGACAACAGCCTGCTGGGTTATTAAGTTATTCTATTTTTTTTAGCAACAGGCTGCTGCTCTGAAGTGTCACAGCTTTTTTTTATTTATTATTATTGCTTGACGAATATAAAAGCACGCATTGCTCTCGAATCCATTTTAGTCACATCTACCACGGAAGGTGTTATATATAAACAATTTCTGGTATTGGTGACTTTTGACCTGTCTGAAATGACATCATGAGTTTTTCTTCTATTGTAGGGAGTATGAGATTCTGATCTCACACGTTTATTCTCAAAGCTAGTAGCTACATATGAAGAAAACTAGTGCGGTTAATAGCTATGAATGCTATTAAAGTGAGAATGCTGAGTTGCATGATAGTAAAGCAGTAAAACGGTCAAAATGCTATTGCCAACCTAAGAGATGTAATATTATTCTAACTTAATGTTTAAACTTGTGTTTTTACTATGCAGCGTTTCATAGCTGCAGGTCTAACAAAAGACAAAAAGCCCCAGTGATACATCCAACACGACGGATCGTATAGTTAAATACTTAGCTGTTTTTCTTCATAAATATAGACTAATTTAGTTACATTTTTCAGCCGAAGCATATTAAGGCTAAGGACGCGCTGCGGTCGGCGGCGCGCGGCCGCGGGCCACCAGCTCCTTTCCTCCAGTGTGTAGGTCCCCGCTGGCTCCTTCCGACGTGGCTCACTGCGAGCTGTGACGCGTCAGCCGGCCGATGCTGCAAGCTTCTGGTGATCAGAAGCGCTGACGCGTCACGTGCTGCACGAGTCAGCCAATGAGGAGGGGAGCTACGGGAGGGAGGCGGCGTGGGAGGGAAGTGTGCCTGTGTGTGCAATCTATCCCTCTCCTCCCAGACCCACAACCCCTGCGTCTTCACCCTTAACCTCCTCCACCCCTCCCTGGGTTCAATGGCCGCTCCCCCCAGACCCATTTTGGCCACGGCCCATACTCTCCCCCCCCCCCCCCCCCCCCCCCCCACCTCGCTGAAAAGTCAGCTGCGTGCAGCGGGTCCTCAGCCTGCGCTTGCAAACCACGGCAAGGTACCCCCTCTTTTGCAAGTTATATTGGATGTAACACTGCAGCGTTTTGTGTTTTGTTCTAACATGAGGTGACAATGTCGGTAGCACTCCTTTTTGACACAAATATGGGGTGGTTTTGATGTGAGCTGTCTGTTTTATTTTTAAGTATTTTTTCTGTCACTCAGTTAGCCATGAGTGATATTAAGGCGATTTTCATCTGTAATGACAATATAAATGTGCGTTGGGTGCCGGCTTCTTTGCCGTGTGGCTATCCTGTTTTCGATGCAGAAACAAGTAGGGAGGGCACAGCAAAATTGAGAGACCTATATTCTTGCAAAAAGAGAAGCTTAAAAAGTCTACCATGCACACTGCTTTTATGGGCGAGTGCAGCCACAGATCACGTTTTTAATTCCTCTCTGTGCAGGACTATATAGGCCTGATGGTTTTTGTGTGAAACCTTTTATTTGTTTTTGCATCTCTCTAATGCAGGGGTTCTTAACCAGGGGTGATTTCACTCCCAGTGGGGTGATTGAAGGGGGTTCCGGGGGGCAATTGAGAAGGTACTGGGCTTTATTTTTAACATTGTATTACTCAAGCTCAGTATACTGCATCTGCTTTTATTTTGTCCTTACATCGCTTGTTTTTCAAAGTACAAGAAAACAAAACAGTTGATCCAAACCAACAGCCATTTTTGTTTCTTTTTTTCAGTGATCTTTTAGCATGTTATAGCATATATACTGTATTTAGATTTTCCTTGACTGTTCATCCTTTACAGTAGCTTTTATATACATTTACACCAACAAATCAAGCTGGCATGATGAAGCAAATTGTAATACAAATAACATTTACAGGACGGTTAGAAGTCGTATGAATGTACAGTATATTCAAATGATTAACCTATAAAATATTAACTAACATTTTCGCATAAATAGAAGAGTTAAAACAGCAATAATATAATCATTATATATAGTGTAATGTTGTATAGTTGTTCGTTGGGTAAAAGAACTAGTATTTAATCAATCTTCATGGGTATAGTTTCAAAGTATGTAAAAAAAATTGTAGTAAGTTACACATTACAGCAATTAAAAATATCCTTTGTGAGCACATTCACATGGATCAGCCCTCTGCAACCCTGCTTTTCTCTATCGCCTAGGACAGCGGTGCGCCCCTCGGGGGGGGGGGGGGGGGGGGGGGCCACAACATTATTCAGGGGGGCACGAGCGGTTGCAGGGGTCCCGCGCTCTTCCCCCCAAGGCATTTAAATTTATGCCAGGGGATCACGTGAGGCCTCTGCAACTAACTTGCCTTCTCTTCAGCGTCACGTCGCCATGGCAATGCGGCGTCGTGACGTCACGCGACCCCGCAATGTCATTTGATGCCGAGAGCCGGAGTGGAGGTAAGGGAGAGGGGGGAAAGGGGGGCGCGAGCAGGGAGGGAAGCAGATGGGGGGCGCGCAAGCGCAGGAAAGATTGCGCATCGCTGTCCTAGGATAGTGTTTCCATTTCAGCTAGGGATTCTGGGTATTGACATGCAAATGAGCACAGTGTCAAATTTTACTTCTTATCCATTTTAATATGGAGCATTATATGCTGATGCCTGCCGTGTTACACCGCTTTTCAGCATAGTCTGGGTTTAAGAAGTGCATAGCCAGTGAACATACATACAGCTGTTTTGACATTTGGGTCCCAGAATCCCTGGCTGCAGTGGAAGCACTGTATGCTAAGATGATGGGGGAAAGCAGGATTGCAGACCTGTATGACACGTGAATGTGCTCACACGTGATATTTTTATTTGCTGTATGGTGGAGGGTTTTTGTCACTTTTTTTACTTAGTGTGGTTGAATACATTACACAAAATAAGTTGCCGGGTACAGAATTCTTAATGTAAACTATATTCTTACACATCTTTGTTTCCCTCATGTTTCTTATCCTGTTACAGACACCAGTAAATACATTGGAATAGGCAACTCATTATCTCTTTTCTAGCCTTGTTTTTCTTTGAAACACAAATGTCTGCAGATGATTTGATTACATTCATCTCGCTTAGCTCCCTTCATTCTGATAAAAATTAGCAGTGTCCCACACCTGCCTCTTCGGGAGAATCAATACCCGCAGCAATTTGAAACCCCTATAACAGTCCTTCAAACTTACTCAGCTTTTTTTATTGATCCTTTTGCGTGTGCTGAGACTCGGATAGAACTGATAAATCGGAAGCAAAAGGAAGCCTTTTTTTTTATTAAAGAAATTGATTAACCTGGACAGTGTCTTAACCTGTTTACTGTGGCAGTGCTGTGGTTAAATAGCAGTGGAGATAAATAGGCTTTTCAGTATGTTTAATATTCTCCAAAAATGTTTGTATTGATTAATGAACCTTTAGCAGTCTCATTGCTTGATATGACTATAAATAGGGACATGTTTGTGAAACCGTTTAGCGAGCAATCGATACAGAAGTAGAAGATTAAAATTGCTCACCTGCAGGTAGAAATAGAATACACAATATTTACACAACCAAGCAAGCCAGAGTTTAGATTCCAGCAGTCATATTCGTAAAAGTTTATTACCCTTGAACAGTATAAATGAGCCCTTGATGTATTGAAATGAAGCAGCCAGGGGAAAACATGACGGCAGGGTAAGAGAAGTTCCCATTTTAAGGTGTTTTGTTAGCCAATGAAGGTAAGAGAAGGCTCAACGTGTGTGTGGGGGGGGGGGTTTACCTGTGCAAACTCTTGCTGAACACAGGTTTAGTTAAGAAATCAAGCCCAAGTCTCGGCTTACCACGTTTACAAACCCAACATTAAAAAAAATTCCAAAATACTTATAGGTGTCTGGTTTTTATAAATAGGGCACCAGTCTCTTAAATTAAACCCCTCAAACATGTCACGATCACTGGTGATGCTTTCGCTTTCTGCAAATTATGATGGCGTTGATCCAGCGCTGCTGCACTGAAAGCCACATTGAAGACACTGTGTCTTCCCGTGCAAGGTTGCTGGATCGGCGCTATCGCAGTTTACAGAATAAGGGCCTTCGAATCTAGTCAGGACTGTCCCATTGAAATGACCATGCGCAAAATGTATAGGATTAATACTTAACTGCACGGTTGGCTCTCTGGTAGCAAAGGAGTTGGGATAAAAAGAAAAAGGACCCTTAAAAGCTTTGGACTGGTTAAGTTGGTCTGCGCCTATTTAAAAGGATACACCTGCTGATTTCTCAAGTTGATTTTTCAACCACAGCTCTTAGGATGACATCACTTCCAATTAGGGCCAAAGTAGTACTGCCAGACTTAAGTGCTGCTGTGAAACAAATTAGGCCTTAAAATTCTCCTAGGCATTACAAAAAAAATTATCACTTACAAAATGTAAAAAAGGCTTCGGGTATGTCGTTTTTAATTGGATGTCTTTTAAAGCCTTCGGTCTCACAAGCTTAGGGAATTGCCTTCTGTAACCACTCAACCATTTCCCATTTCTTATTGCCCTTTGAGTGTCGAATTCAAAATATTTCCCTGACAAAAGTGATAGATGTTAATTGATTAACTTTCCGTCTGATCTGCTTTTGTATAACAAGCGCTGTAGCTCCAAAGATTTGTTTAGTTGGTGGACAACTCTTGATTAGGGATAAATTGACCACAGAACACGGACTACTTTGTTTATCAAAGATAGTACTTAACAGTCAGGATGGCAATGTTGGCAGGGGATGGACGCCATTTGTGTTTGTTATTCCCTATGAATCAGAAAAGAATTGAAGCGGCACACATCCAAATGGAGCCAGAGTAAAGTTGAATAATATATTTTATTATGCCATGGATAAAAAGGAGACACACAACCCCTCCAATGCGTTTCGCACCTGTTGGTGCTCCATTATTCAATATGTAGGCTGATATTCTGAAGTATCTACTTTTTAACGTCAATGTTGGAGCCAGTGGGCTAAGAGTTTTTCATTCCATGTCCTTATGGGTTCATCTAGGTAAGTGATGGACCATTGTATTCTATTATCGAGATTATTTCCCCACACTGCCTATGTTGGGATATGATGGACAGGCCTATGGAGCATTGCACTAGATAGTTTACAATTACCCATTTTATGCTGAAGGTGTCTGTAAAGTATGAACACGTCAATTTGACATCTTTAATGTGACCTAACCAAGAACTTTTGTACATTAAAAGGTTAACAGAATGACCTATGACATGCTACCGGAAGATAGAATTTTGCCGGCTTCGGAATATCCCATGTCAGGAAGGTCCCCAAGCAGAGACTATCCCCGGGAAGAGAAGGAGAAAAAGAAGAAGAAACACAAAAAACGCTCCCGGTCAAGATCTCGCTCACCAAAATACCACTATGAGTCCAAGTCCAGGTCACGATCCCATGCAAAAGTGAAGCACTCCCTCCCCACGGCCTACAGAACAGTCAGACGTTCCAGGTAAGCTACAAATCGCTTTGCCAAGCTCCTTTAATAGGGTTTGTAGTGCTGTTTGAAATTGTGTTCACTAAACTGGTGCTTTCTTTAAAAAAAATTTTTTTTAAAAGTTCTTTGTTAAATTGCTGACAAATCCTTCTCAATATTAGTGTTTGTATTTTTGAGGGTATAACCCTTTCCTGTCCATAGCGTGCTATAAAGTCTGTGTTTTATTTATTTTTTACTTGCTCCACTTGACTTGGGCCTCGGCCATGCTCCCTGCTGGCGTGCTGAGGCGCAGGGAAAGCGGGTGCTTTCCCTGGCCTTGCGGTTGCTTACCGCACGTGGCGTCAGCGGGCTGTCAGGGGGCGGGCGCGTCACTGGCCGGGAGCGGGCCAGTGACGTCACGCAGCTGTTTCGCCCTCATTGGGCGAACCGCTCACGTGACCGGCCTGTCGCGCCGGCAAGCGGGGGAATTTTAAATTCCCCTAAGACCTGCGCTTCCGCAAGCGCGCGGAAGCGCAGGTGAGCCCCTACTAAAGCCGCTCTAATTGCGGCTGTAGGGGCTCAGTGCTGAGCGGGAGCGCGCGTCAGCACGCTTCCGCCAGCAAGCGCTACACATGGCCAAGGCCTTATGCTCCTACGGCATCTTGTTTTCATGGAGCTCAATGTAGTAGTCAGGAAATGCTGTATTCTCGGCTCTGGAGACCCCTGGTACAGAGATACTTGGAGTAATGTTATATACGCCGAAGGTCGTAGTTTACTGCCACAAATCCCCATAGACTTCCATTGGGATTTTCAGCCGAAAATTGTGCCCACTGCCTCTTCGTCTTATACAGAATAAGACACTTCGTTTTGGCATTTTATTTTTAAGATGACAGCCTGTTTGCTTCCCCGAAATGGGAGCACGGGGCACTGAAAAGTGGATATCGGGAATGGAGCAGTTCAACTCCGGAGGTTCAAATCCTGTAAAATCAATTTCGCAAAAATAAGAGCAGTCGTGATTATTTACCAAATCGGTAAACCTGAGAAGGACGTTGATCCATGGAGATATCTGATTGCTATTACTGGGGTCTGGAAGGACATTTTTTTCCCCTTATGAGACAGCATTGGATAATATGCCACTGGGTTTTTTTGTTTTCCTTCCTCTGGATCAATATACTGTAAATACAAATATAGGATAAAGTATCTGTCGTCTAAATTTCACATAGGATGAATTCGATAGACATCTTTTATTTCTCAACCTGATCTACTATGGATTGCGGTTTTAAGTTATTCTTGATTGTCAGCTGAGATTAACATTGCTGTAACTATCCTTGCCTCACCGCTCCTTGCTTCTGTCACACATTTAACACCTGTGTGTTTGGACTTGGGGCTATTTAATTTGGAAAAAATAATAATTAAATGTGAGCTAAAGTTTCTCTTTGTTTCCTGGTTTGAACAGAGTGTAATTGACGTTTTATACCTGGGGGGAATCTTCTACCCTAACTTAGAGGAAATGATTGTAAATCACATGGCACCCATGTTAACCCTTTACTCCAAAGGGAAAGCAATATAAACTAAAATCCTTTTGGTATTACTAAAATCCCATTGTCATACTTGGGAGATGTCCAACTATCTCCCAGATTGTATTTGTCCTTAAACTCGTCCCTTGCTGACATTGTAACATTTTAGTTTTGATTCTAGAATCGTTATACCCTGATCTGTTTTTGTATAATACAAATCTCTCGATTCCCTTCCATCTCATTTCCAGTGTAAAGGTCAGGAGAAAATAAGAAAAATGGGTTACAGCTAAATAATTATTCTTCATATGATTTGGTTTGTAGATACACCTCACAGTTAATATTTGGTCCCTATAAAGTGTGTACGGCTCTTTTAAAGACCCATTGTGCCTATGAATGTATCAGTGATAAGTATTGAAAACTTAGACAATAGGAGGGTGTTCTGGTAAGTGAGTCTGCAAGGGGTCAAAGCATGAGATGTATAGTATCCGCAGCAGAGCTACCCATATGCTTCGTTACAGAGGTGTGTTTTAAGATGGGTCTTGGAGGTGGAGAGAAGGTGCTAGTCAGATATTGAGGGGAAAGGCATTCCTGAGGTGTGGGGCAGTGAGTGGGAAGGATTTTCGGTGGGCAAGGGCTTTAGATACAAAAAGGGTAGACAGAAAAGACATGCTTGAGCAAAACATAGGAGTCAGGAAGGTGTGAAGTGACAAATTAGGGCTGAGATGTAAGGAGGGGCTGAAGAGTGTAAAGCCTTAAAAGAGAGAAGGATACTTGTTTTTTTTTTTTTTTGAGTAATACAGGATTTAATAGGAAGCCAGGAGAGGGATTTTGGCAAGCGATATTGAGACAGATTCAGGAGAGGTAGAGTTCTTCTATCAGCATAGTTCAGGATAGATTGTAGAGGAGGCAGGAAGGCCGGATGTTAAGAGGTTACAATAGTCTAGATGGAAGAGAATAAGGGACTGTGTGTTAGCAGCAGAACGTCAGAGGAAAGGGTGAATCGTTGCAAAGTTACAGATTTAAATTTTACAGGTTTTGGCTACATTGTGAATGTGGGAAGAGTCGAATGGAAAAAAATACTGTGAAAAAGCGTTAAAGTGTCTACAAATAAATTAATGTTTAAACAGTGATAAACTCTTAAATAAGAATAGGCTGCCTGGTAACTACTGCCCTATACAGACAGAATCAGAACAAACCACAAAATAACCTGGCGCCAAATATTGTCCAATAATGATAGGTCCTGCGATCTTCAGTGGATATGCACAAGTGCTTGCAGATCATGAAACGAGAAAAAAAAAGAGAAGGGACAAAACATAGCGTACAACTGCTGGGTAACGTCAGCCTACACCAAGGACAAAACATACAAGCTCTTAGTAACAGACTAAAAAATAAATTTAATACAAATAATGAACTATGTCATTAAAAACAAAGACCACAGAACTGACAATGGAGGACGGCTGCTCATCCGGAGTTGGTAAAATCTAAACCCTACTTACAAGAAGCAGGGTGACAACGAGCGGTGGTGGATAGAGGTAAGTGCCCAGCCGACATCAGGAAAAGTTCCAACAGAGCTCTACTCTGTGACGCTGGTGTTGTTGCCGGAATAGCCTGATGTCACTCACTGGGAAGAGCCGGTGGGGGAAGCAGGCTTGCTGGGGCACTCACGCCGACACCGCGTGGAGCTACTCCTCCCTCACTGCTTCTCCTCTCCGCCCGGCAGCTAGTGCGTGCCGACGCGCGTGTGCCCGTGATGTAAAAGGTACACGAACCTCTCCGCTTGATCACACGGATGGAATTGCAAGTCCTGCAAAGTGCTGTAGGCAGTCCAGAGGATGACTACTGACACCCGCCCTACGCGTTTCGTAGAACTAATTCTACTTCCTCAGGGGCTAATAACCAAGATACATACGGCTACTCCTATATACCCTTTCCAATTAAAAAACAAATAATGGTTAAAGAGATACATACTGTACATAGGAACCTGTGTATCTGCCTGTCACTAAACAAAATACATAAAACATACAATACATAACCCAGCATTACTACAATTCAGACAATACATATATAGATGAGTGGCATAGAGGATACTTAAGCACCTCATTGATGTAAAGCAAGATAATCCATAAAACAAACAATACAAACCGGCGCTAAAAAGTCCAAAAGCAGTCTGTATAGAGTCCAATTGGAATGAAGTGCAAGAAATTGCTTCAAATCTTGTACTTCCAAGGATCCACGGCAAGATGTTACGTGGTATATGAAAAGCAAGCAGAAAAAAACATCATAGTGCAAACTGCTGATTAATCACACAGACACAAACACTAAACAAACAATACAAAACAATAAACAAATACAAGCAAGGCTGAAAAAATAAAGAGCTAATTTAATACAACATATATTTAAAATAACAAAAATGAAAACAGTAGCAGGCAACTGGTACGGTCACAAAACCGGAATCCTACTCACGAGATGCTATGAGTAAATGCGCATTGACTAGCAGTCACTGGGAGGTGTTAGTTATGACTCCAATGGCGTCGGGCTGATGCAGGAACTGCTCCAACGCTGTCACACTCTCCTGGACCGGAAATCCGTCACTAGGGGTGGGTCTTGGAGAAAAAACGCCTCTTCCTGGAGAAGGAGCGGCTCAGTGAGTAAAGACACTGACTGGCACTGAGAGTTTGAAGCAGGGGAGCCTGGTTCAATTCCTGGTGTCGGCTCCTTGTGACCTTGGGCAAGTCACTTTATCTCCCTGTGCCTCAGGCGCCAAAAAATAGATTGTAAGCTCCACAGGACAGGGACCTCAGCCTGCAAAATGTCTCTGTAAAGCGCTGCGTACAACTAGCAGCGCTATACAGGAACATGCTATTATTATTATTATTATTCCTGCTGCTACAATGCAATTGAACATCAATGAACCCACTTGGAGAGAGGGTTTTCAAGTGGGTTGAACATTGGTTTTGAACTAGGGGCCTTTTTTGGCCCACTAGGGTTCAATAAATCAGATATTGGAGCTTTTGCATAGGGTTCTGGATTAAGCCGGGTTATCAGTTTAAGGGCCAAGTGTAAGATCTATGTATATAAATGTATAGACCTATCCCTGTTGGCTGCAGCTCTCTGAGTCTCCAAACGGAAGAGAAACGAATAAGGGTTAATTGCTTATGGATTATCTTGCTTTACATCCATGAGGTGCTTAAGTATCCTCTATGCCACTCATCTATATATGTATTGTCTGAATTGTAGTAATGCTGGGTTATGTATTGTATGTTTTATGTATTTTGTTTAGTGACAGGCAGATACACAGGTTCCTATGTACAGTATGTATCTCTTTAACCATTATTTGTTTTTTAATTGGAAAGGGTATATAGGAGTAGCCGTATGTATCTTGGTTATTAGCCCCTGAGGACGTAGAATTAGTTCTACGAAACGCGTAGGGCGGGTGTCAGTAGTCACCCTATGGACTGCCTACAGCACTTTGCAGGACTTGCAATTCCATCCGTGTGATCAAGCGGTGAGGTTCGTGTACTGTTTACATCATGGGCACACGCGCACTAGCTGCCGGGCGGAGAGGAGAAGCAGTGAGGGAGGAGGAGTAGCTCCACGTGGTGTTGGCGTGAGTGCCCCAGCGAGCCTGCTTCCCCCACCGGTGCTTCCCCGTGAGTGACATCAGCTATTCCGGCGACAACACCAGCGTCACAGAGTAGAGCTCTGTTGGAACTTTTCCTGATGTCAGCTGGACATTTACCTCTATCCACCACCGCTCGTTGTCACCCTGCTTCTTGTAAGTAGGGTTTAGATTTTACCAACTCCGGATGAGCAGCCGTCCTCCATTGTCAGTTCTGTGGTCTTTGTTTTTAATGACATAGTTCATTATTTGTATTAAATTTATTTTTTAGTCTGTTACTAAGAGCTTGTATGTTTTGTCCTTAGTGTAGGCTGACGTTACCCAGCAGTTGTACGCTATGTTTTGTCCCTTTTTTTTTTTTTTTCTCGTTTCATGATCTGCAAGCACTTGTGCATATCCACTGAAGATCGCAGGACCTATCATTGGACAATATTTGTCGCCAGGTTATTTTGGGAAGAGTCAAATGTGACACTTGGGCAGCGTGCTTGTGATACTGGGTGTATGAAAGTACTGCTAACAATAATGTAGAAGGGGGCAGTAGGGCCAGTGTTGGGAGGAAGTTTGAGGCGCTGCGTCCTTGACATGTTGAGTTTGAGTTGGCGGAGGGCCATCCAGGATGATATAGTGGAGAGACATTCAGAGACTTTGGCCTGTACAGCAAAGGTTGAAAAGTCAATGTGTGTCATCAACATAGAGGTGATATTTGGACGCCTGGGGTACCCCCACAGAGAAATTGACAGAGTAGAAGGTGTTGGCAAACAAGACACTGGGTACGATGGGAGAAGTAAGAGGAAATCCAGGCTGGAGCTCGGTTACGGAGTATGGAGACTATGAAGAAGAGGGTGGACCACAGTATCAAAGGCTGCAGAGAGGTTTAGTAATGTGAGCAGTGTATCCTGACCTTTGGTCTTTGGTAGCATGGAGGTCATTAGTTATTAGTCATTAGTTATTTTAGTGAGAGCTGTTTCAGTGGAATAAGCAGGAGAGGTAAGAAAATCGAGCGAGAGAACACAAAGGCGTTCAAGGAGTTGAGGCAGGAGGGAAGCAGGACGATAATTAGAGAGGCAGGTAGGGTCACGCTTGCTGTTTTGAGCAAAGGTATAAATAACTGTTGCATGTTTGAAGGCGGGGAAAGGTACCTGAGTGGAGGGAGGCGTTGAAAATGTGTTTGAGGATTAGAGTAGGAGCAAGATGTTTGAAGAGATGGGAGGGAGAATGGGTTCGATGACTAGGTTAGTGGGAGAAGAGATCAGCAGCGACACATCCTCCTCTGTCGGAGGGAAAAGAAGAAGGCACGAGAAGAGTTAGGAAGAGGTCTAGAATATGAGGAGGATACAGAGGGGATTTCTTGGTAAATGGAATCCACCTTTGTCTTAAAATATTCAGCAAAGTCCTTAGGTGAAATGTAAGAGAAACAGGTAACAGATGGTGGTCTGAGTACAGTCAGACAGAGAAAAGGCAGCGTGGATTGGTGTTGAGTGATTAGTGAAGAAAAGTAGTTAGAACATGATCGGACACATTTCTAGTGAAGGAAGTCTGCAAGACTGTGAGATTTCCTCCAGAGGCGTTCAGAGGAGTAAGTGTAGGAGCAGTGTGTGTGTATATGGCAGTTTAGACAGGGTCTGGGGTTAGGAGGGCAAGAACAGCAAAGACCATGTAGACGGAGTATGTGGCGGAGAAGCGCAAGAGCCAGTAGATTAATGGAACGCAGGTCTCTGCGGAAACGAGGGATAGATGGAGGACTGAGAAAATGAGATAAGATGGTCGGAGAGAGGAAAGGAGGAAATAGAGAAATCAAAGGTTTAGTGAAAACCAGGTCCAGGTAATGGCCATCATTGTGAGTGCAGGCTGCAGTCCATTGGTTTAGGCCAAAAGAAAAGGTTCGATAAAGTAGGAAGTCCAAGGGAGAGATTGGTCATCAATATGACAATTGAAGTCCCCAAAGAGAAGTTGAGCCTAAGGAGAGCCAGCGAGTGAACATTGGAGTGTGTGCATGCACACACTGGCTCCTAAAATGTCTGGCTGGCTCCTAAGTTGTTGTTGGTTAATTATTTATTTATTTTTGTCCACCCTTGGCTACAAAACTTGGCAAGAAAGTCAGACAGCAAAATGCACAGCGCTGGCAAAAGGGCCATTTTGTTTAAAAGCCCATTGACGTGACAAGAGGATTTGCAAGCAATGGGAATATACAGTGCCATGAAGTGTAGCAGTATGGCAGTCCTAAGTGGAAGCAAGTACTTGAGTGCAAATGTTCAGTGTATCTGTATCCTAGCGTTTCCATTGAAAGCGCTGACCTGTGAAGTGTGAGGCGATGACAGCCGAAATGTAAGCTCCCAATGACCTAGGTCATATTATTTTACATCCTTTTGCTAAGGTTTAAAATGTAGTTCAAAGTTCTACTAGCCGTGTTGGTCCTGGAGAAATGCAGATTTGTTGTAGGTTGTGATACTTTTTAGTGGGCCAACCTAACCGTTCTTTGTAGATGACATTAAACGGAACCTAAAGAGTTGCACCCCATAAAGCCGTGCGTAGCGCTATGCCAGGCATTGCAGGGTGTGATTCTGAAGATGTTCCTCAGCTGTCGCTGGTCTTCCCGCGCCATTTAGTAACACATTGTGTTTAATTTCTTCTTCCTTAACATCTTTCTGCCAGGCCTTTTTTTCCTTTTTTTGTATACATCACAGGGAAATAAAGGTTTGCTGCAAAAATAGGATGTTTCAAACGATTTGATATAGGTTTTTGTCCCAAATCCACTAATCCCAAAGCATAAATATTTTTCTACTACTTCTGACGATCAAATAGGGAAGGAAACCCACAGAGGGGTAGAAGAAGAAAGTCCCTTAATCAATGCACAACCACTGAGGAGTCATAATAGGCTATCAATACAGCTGCAATGGGCTAGTGACCCTAGGGAATAACCCTTCGATATAGCTATAGATGTTGATTAAAAAAAATCTCTCGCATGCGTGGGGGAAAAGCCATGATGCGGCATGGTAACAAAGTGGGGTAAAAAAAACTTTATTCCGTATGTTCATAAAATAAACACTTGAGTGCTAACCGTGGATGAATAAGTAGCACTAGCGACCACCGGTAGTCCGTAACTACGGTACAACAGTAAAAATGAAAGCTGTAGTCCGGTTGACAGAATAGCAGCCCCACTTGCAGAGGATGTAAATGGGGGGCTCACTCTGTCAGTTGCCGTAATAACTGTCAAGCTGCCTGTGTGTCGATTTGATAAGTCAGTATGGTCTCATGCTCATATGGAGAAAAGGGGGTCTCCTGTGATAGATATAGTTGACAATATCTGATAATATATAATACTAGCTGATATAGCCGGCGTTGCCCGGGATGTAATGATCCCTCTCTCCCCTCCCCCCTCCTCTCTCCCCTCCCCCCTCCTCTCTCCCCTCCTCCTCCCTCTTTGTTTGTCCCCCGTTCAACCCACCCTTTACAGTTCCTCCCCCCCCCCCTTTAGAGCTTCATGCAGGGTGTGTGTGTGCGTCAGTCAGTCACTGTGTGTGTGCGTGTCAGTGGGGGGAGGGGATGCAGTGAGGCCGGGGTCGCCGAGGAGTGTGGGTAGCGTTGAGTAGCAAAGTTGTTCTCCTAGCAAGTCAGCTTCCAAGTGAGATGGTCCTGCCAAGTGAGGTTCCAATTCCAAGTGAGGGCAAGAGGTGCACGCAATGTGAGGGGGGGGGGCGGTGTCCGTGGGCCAATCACACAGGGTGAACAAATACACACACAAACATTATTTCAGTCTTATATATTTAGATCAGGAGCCTGTCCCTCTCTCACATACCATCACTGGCTATCAGAGAAGATGTAGCCCAAAGTAAGGGGCTGCTGTATGATGGTCAAGTGGGGAGAAGGTATTCCATGTGCTGGGGTAAGTTGAACGCCCAGAATATATATTACCCACTCTCCTAAACTTGTATACTCAGCAGAGAATAATGGTCAGTGATGATTAAACATCATTATTGCTGATTTTAGTAAATAATCAGTAATCCCAGATGAGGAACTGCTGTATGGCACCCAAGGAGGTAGCAGCGTGGTGAGGTATTCTAAAGAAGTATCATCCCTTCTGATGCTGCAAGATTTATTAAGTAAATACTCTAGTTATATTATCTGACTTCAGAATGCTGTGCAGGGGCGGCCAACTCCAGTCCTCAAGAGCCACCAATAGGTCAGGTTTTGATGATATCCCTGCTTCAGCACAAGTGGCTCAGTTGAAGATTTAGCCACTTGTGCTGAAGCGAGGATATCCTGAAAACCTGACCTATTGGTGGCTCTTGAGGACTGGAGTTGGCTACCCCTGGTGTAGTGCATCAAACAACATCTTTTTATAGAGCATCCATGCACCAGAATTGTCTCTTGAATGTAAATAAAGTTGGTGAAATCTCAAGTCCATAATAATATTTTTTGCTGTTTGATGGTGTTTTGTGGTTTGGAAGCCTATGGTACATGCACTGAGGGGATGGGTGGGGGTGGGGGGGTGGTATTGAACTTTTAGGAGTCCTCAATCCTATTCCAGAAAAATCAGAACAGATGGAGAGCGTTTTTGATGTAAATGATCTGATGTTGGTCGTGAGACGCATTTAATAATGGTTATTGTCATCAGCTAAGTACTTCCCGATGGCGTGGAAGTGCTTAGTGCCTATGGAATAGAAAGCAGTGTGTCCAGAATTCAGAAAGGGGCTTCTGTATGTAACAGTAGAACGAGATAAACATGCATCTTTCAGTGTGGGTCACAGCTTTAATGATTTCACAGATAATGGCAAACTCTGCCATGTGAGCCCGAGGGAAACCTTTCATTTGCTAATCGCTTTCCCAGTGTTCTGTGTATAAGACCAATCCTTTGTGTTGATCTCTTTAATGGGATGTGAGTAATGATTTAATTATAATTAACCTTTTTAGTGCCAGTAGGGCATGAAGTGCACTGCACGAAAGGGTTAGCATTAAATAACAGCGGGCAATTGGTTGTGTAGTTACAGATACAGTGCCAATTAGCCAGTCCCACACATGTACAAATTGCACCTTTTATTTACCTCTTTACGCACTTAATTGTGAAACTCGCTACGGTGTTTATTTATAACACACGTGTCTTATATAAGAACTCCTAATAATTAAGCCTGATCACAAAGCAGCAGGAATTTCAATGCGGTGGTGGTCTCCGATATGTCACTCCTTAGCCAAGGGGAGCCCAACTCCAACAGGTAAGTTTTTCAGGATATCCCTGCTTCAGCATAGGTGACAATCTTGCTTCAGTACAGGTGACTCCATCAGTCCTTTCTTCAGCACAGGTGGCTATCTTTGACTGCGCAACTGCTTGAGCACCCTGTGCTGAAGCAGGGATATCTGTAAAACCTGACCTGTTTGGGGAGGTCTTGAGGACTGGAGTTGAGAACCCCTGCCGTAGCCCATACCACACGTTATCTTCATCTGAGATACCAAGCCCTCAATATCCGCATTCCACGGACGGATTCAAACGGCAACAACAAAAGTGCAACACAAAGAAAAATATTTTAAAAAATAGGATTACGTTGGGGAACGTTTTGTGAACATTGTTTGAAAAGCATTTTGGTGGGGATTGCTGCTGTAAAGACACCAGTCACATTTCTAAAATTGTGTGCCACTGAAAAGCTCCATAAAATGGTCAGCACTTAATATTGGCGTGCTTTATTGTGTTTCATTGGCAACTCTTTTTTTTTTTCTTTACTCGTAACCAGATCACGGTCAAGAACCCAGAGAAAACCTTCCCAACCGTCAGAAAGGAGGAGAGAGGAGGAGCAGGACAGAGGCGTGTCAAGTGCCTACCGTGTCGGCAGTAGCCACGGAAACAGCAGGAAGCATCCACGCTCACGGTGGGTGTGCAGTGACGAGCACTTCCGACTCACTGATATTAATACATAGAGCTATAGTAATCATCTCCCCTCTACTTCATGCATTGCTGACTGATCCTGGTATTAACTTATTACACCCGAAGCACGGAGTGAATCTGATCTTCAAAATCAATTCTATTTAATATGCGGCGAAGTAGTCTTTCCAAAGCCGGGGAAGATTTCAGTTGGATTTGAGTGGAGCTGAATTCTTCTCCAGCACAAGGAAAACTGCTTCACCGCGTATTCAATGGGGGCTACACTGCAAAAGCATGAGACTGAGGCTAGAGTTGAACTGACTTGTGTAGTCAAAGTGTGCACTTTAACCACAGCCTGTTTGCCTCCGAGCTATGGAAATGTGACTTCAGATACCGTGGGGATATAGTTACATTTTTCAGAAGTGGTGTTGAACTATTGGCAACGTTCAATGAAACCAGCTGCAACTTCCAACATCCCTGCATAGAAAGTGTGTGTGTGTGTGTGTGTGTGTGTGTGTATATATATATATATAATATATAATAAAATAGTTTGTTCTGTGCCCGACTGTCCAGGCGTGAGAAATCATTATTGCAGTGCATTTGTTTGATTCACAGTGGCGCCTTTTCCAACACATTAGCCACAGATGTGATAATGACTTGCCTCCAAACCTGGTAATCTCGCTGTACTTTGTAGCACTTCTCCACAGCTTGCTAGGCCAGAGAAGACCGGTCTCAATGCGTCTGCCAGGAGGGCTTTGTGCTCTCGTACAGTGTGCGTTTCTCTTCCCCCGGCAGTCGAGCGCTGTCCACATACCTGGCTCTTCTTCTTGTGCTGCGCGTGGCAATAAATGTGGGTCTTGTAAATTGTTAGCCAATTGCACATGAAGACCACAGCCTGATTCTTATTCATATGTGACTACTTATCCAATTATTTGACTCTCTCAGCACTTTATTCAACTTGTTCATATGTTTGTATCTAGCATTTGGGAATAGGTGCTAAAGTATTGCAGGAAATAATTTTTAGACAGCCGCAAGAAATATCAATATAAAAAGCCACTCGGTTTATTTCAATCCAACTCAGAAAACAAATTGACAACCATCTGCTTGGGTATTATCTTGAGAATTGTGACTACATTACTAATGGGTATTTCATCTCTATTGAATATAAGATCAAACCACAAATTACTAGTTCTATAGAAAAGATGGTTGAATTCCTGCATAAATTGGCACACTTTTCTATGTGGCCTATAGGTCCAAAGGTCTTACAGGTGAAATATTTTCTCCCCCCCTCCCCCGAGTTCCCTCGGGATAGAACAAATGGCTACCACTTAACCAAACAGACGTGCAGGCAGCAGTAAAAATATATACAGATAAGTGATACTAAAACCGCTTTGCTAGTTGCAAAAGATAAAAACTGGTTATTGGCTCTTATTTTCACTCCTGTAGCCATTTGGGATCTAGCCATCAAGTCTTCTGGAAATTGGTTAAATTAATCACTTTAAATCTAGTTCTGTCTGTGGGTGATCCAGCAGAGGGATTTATCAGCGTTGGGCTGGTAACCAGTGCTGTCCGCCTCCTCTGCGCTGACACGTAAATCCTCTACATCCACTCTAACATATGGGGAAACCGCAGATGTGCTAGCTAGCTGTTGGGTAGAAACACACAGACATACTTCAGTGCAGTAGTGGAGTTCAATTCTTTAATTATTTGTATATTGCCTTGAAGATGCAATAACATTTCTAACCTATGTTAAATAATGCACCGTGGTGTACAGGCACCAGCCTTTATTTTGAAGGACCGTAAAACATCATTATAACCTACAAAGAACTATGAACCTAGACCGTGCTACAGGCACACCTCACGAGCCACCTCTATTTCCCACCCTCTGCCCATGTATTTCTCTCCCATCCATCTCACTAACTCTCCCGCCTCGCATGTATTTATCCCTTGCGTCTCACTCTTACTCCCTCTTTTCCTCACTCCCTCCTGCCCCCTCTCTTCTCTCTCGCCCCTACCTTCCGTCAATTACGCCACTCACTCAATCCACCCTACAAAATACATACCAATCCCCCCCCCTACCCCCTTGGTGGGGGGGGGGGGGGGTCTGTGATCCATAGGAGGAACCCCTGAGACTCCCTGGTTGGGAATCACTGACCTGTAGTGATCAGAGATTGAGCAGTGCAGCTGGTGAGGCCTTTGTTTAACTGACTATGCTTTCAAGAAGCATGTTGTTCTCTGTAACACCCTCCCCAATCTGACCATGCTTCAGTATACATCAGTACCAAGTCTGCCTACACACTTCCAACGATCTATAGTTTCTCCTAAACGCCAGAAAAAAAATCCCTTTTGCACAGAAGGACTTTGGCTTACTCTCGTCTCAACACAAAGACCAAGAATGATACTGTTTTTACTGATGCCTCCTTTTAACAAACTTTTTAGAGCTGTGCAGTGCTTTCATTTCCTCTATTCTTAAGCACTCCATTGATATCTGCTTTTAATCCCTACAAAACATTGGTGTTTTGCCAGCCTCCGTAGCAGCAGCATAAAACTTTGGAGTTGGCATCTTAAGTTTTCTAGTGCCATAGTTTTTTTTCCCATGCATTATTTTCTCTCGGAAGGAGGAGTAGGCATGGAGTGTCTCATTATACAGTCAGGCATGTTTGAAGGCAATACAAAAAAAATTCCTTCTCCTTGCAAACATGGAATAATACTTAAACCCAGTTTCCCTGACTACCAATTGTCCATCTTATGACAGAGAGAACACGGGGCACTTTCATTTTGCAAGTTAACCCCTGTATCACCAGGGTCATCGGAAATGCCTTTACTACGCATTGTCGACCCCTCTGGTAACTGAGCGCTTAAGGAAACTCACTCGGACACAGGCAGCCATCGCTAGGTACTTCAGAAACCGTACCATTAGTACTAGTGGGGACCTCAATTTGTAATGACAAATTGGTGGGTTCCTTTCCATTTGGGACAGTAACGAGCGCAGAAACGATAATTAGTTCTACCAGCTGCCACTGCACAGGCATTCCGCTTTGTCTCGAGCGTTTTCTGGGAATAATGCTGCATACACACACATACACACACACACACACACACACGTTAACGCTGCAAGGCATGCAAATTCAGAAAAGGGAAATCACTTGGGTGAAATGTGAGTGTAGTGGTTTTATCATCTGAAATCTCTGAAGACAAGTGAAGTTAGCATCAGACAGCTAAGTAATTACTGGGTGATTAACTATAGTGTTTTATTGAGACTGTACCAGTTTGGGGCAGTATAAAATGCTTAAGAAATGTGTATGGTGTAGTGTCTTTGAGAATTGCGTTAATTATATGAACCTTCTATTTGACACAGGACAGCTGTTGTGTTTTTTTTTGGGGGGGGGGGGGGGGGGGGAGGGGGAGAAACTCCAGAGTAGTGTGTGTAACATTGGACTTGTGGTTTTATTTGTAGGCGTGTAGTAGGTCTTCTAGTCAAATATTATGACATGTTGATAGATTCTGGAAGATATCCCCGCATGTTAGCGGAGTTAACTTTCTAGTATTCCAAAAGATAATGCAAATAAATGCACAATAGCAGTGCACTGCCAAGGGGGACAGGTGTGCAAAAAAATTAAAAAAGATTTATTTATTTATCTGACGGATAAATAAATCTTTTCATTTTTTGCACACCTGTGTCCCTTGGCAGTGCGCTGCTATTGTGCATTTATTTGCATTATCTTTTGGATTGCTCTCAACTCTACACGCGGCTGGACACGCCATTAGGAACACCTCAAAGCTCTAGAAGTGGGTAAGATTCTCTTATAATCATCACTTTGGATCATCCTCACACAGTGGAGGGTGTATAGATATGTCTTTTCTGTGACCTTCAGGATAATGCTATATTTTTGAGAGATTACTCACCCACTAATTTACCCACTCCATGGTTGAGCTGGATGTCATAGTTCTATTGACGAATTGGATATATCAATAATTATTTCTGGACTGTTAGAGCGCCCATTATTGCAATATACTGAATAACTTTCTAGTATTCTAGCTTATTCCTTGGCCAACACTACTTTGTACTTCAGCGTTAGAAGAAAACACACGGGTAACCAATTTCCTCTTTAAGGGGTTTAGGGAACTTCATGTGGTTCCTGGCATCCAAACAACTTACAGTGCTGCCCTTGGATTTGGCCCGTGTGCCTCTAGGGGGGAGATGCAGGCTGAAATGAAGGAACATCGGCAGGGAAGCATGAGCTGATTACCAACACACATCCAGGCTCTGTTCCTGAAGCAGCAGGCCCCCTATACTGTATGAAGAAGAAACCTGTTTGGTCATTGCCATCTCTCCTGATCACAGCCCAGAGGGGTCAGAATAATATACCAACGGTTTATTGTAAAAAGCCATAGTCTCACTTAGATGGTCCAGACAATATTGTTTCTTTTAGCTTTCAAAGCCGGCAGAAGTTTTCAATCTAAAGGTAATATCTGTGATATCATTTTTGCAGCGCCTCTTAAATATGAATGTGGCTTGTTACTCATGTTCTGTTCACTGCAACTTTGGGATTGTTGCAACGCGGTTACCTCATTTAGGTATAATCTCTTTTCCCCTAATGAAGGCCAGTCAGTGTCTGCTTTATACTCTGTACATGTGGGGGGTTTTTTTGTTTGTTTTTTGCTGTTGGATTTTGCAGCCTTAAATGGCAGAGATTCAATTACATGCCTGAGATCTTTCATTGGTGTGCTGTCTGTGGGAGGGGGCTCTTTAACTGCCCTTACTCTGAGAGAGGACAGCAACACAATTCCCTGGCAGAGAGAGGGCCGTACATGTTGCATTGTTTGTGTATGGGTTTTGGTTTATTTTCTTTCCTTTTGAATATCAAACGTTATATTATGATGCCTGTCTCCGTTATGATTTATTGTCTTGCAGTGATTCTGGTTTTTATTAAGCAGGCAAATTAAAGATTTATTTTCATAGTACTGTTAAGCCGACAGACTTAAACATATTAAAATGTCTAGGTCAAATTCAAAACGCCTGAGCAATACGATTAAAATTTACTTTCCACATAAATAAATCAGAACTGCTTTGCAGTGAAAAATACAAGGAAAAGTAGCTTTAACAAAGGCAGCTGGGGAAACCAATGGTGGGCATTTTATATATGTATGGGACATTGGCGTTTAGCCCTGTTCATGAGCCTTACACCGCAAACACTATGTAGATTGCATGGTTATATTCCTGAGAACACACACACACTCACACACACTTACTTCCAGGTGAGCCTGCAATGCATCAGATATTTTACAGACCTAATCTGTATCTGTAGTACAGCATGTTTATTTTACGTTATAGGGGCGAGAGAACTTAAAAGAGCAATCCACCCTAACTAGCCTCCATTTTCTAGTTCCTCGCCCCCCCAAGATACTTACTGGTGAAGTTATGCCCAATATTGCTTCCTGGTTTTTAAATGGAAATTTAAATTACCATCCAATAGGAAGCCATAACTGATGATGCAGCTGCCTATTGGCCTGAGATTTGACTGCCATTTTGTTTCCTCAAAGAGAGCTTAAACCCGGTAACTTCACTGGTAAGAATCTAATTTTGGGGTACACAGATCTTACAATAGTGTTGTGGCCCAGGGAGACCCCTGGAAAAGAGGAGCTGCTCCTTTAAAGTGGATATGTTTGTATAGAATATAAATGTCTGTGTGCATTAGTATTAAATAATTATTTGGGGGAAACAATTACAAGGGTGTACAATGTATTGTGCTGGTATCTCCGAAGCCTGAACTAGGCTTAACTGTCTCTTGGTTCTGATATAGTCAAAATTGGACTATTTGAAATTCCCAAAAGAGGTAGAAACAAGTATTGCAAAGATGAATTCCTTCACAGACAGGCTTTCCATGTGACGATCTCCTGGTAATCAGTAGCAGAGGTTTGACTCTCTTCCTCTATCTAGAACGTCTCACAAGATTGTATGATAAAAGAAACCTGATGTGAAAGGGGTGTCCGGGAGAAGGGGGGCAGGGGGGAGATGGCTTATCTGTAACGCCATCTCTGTTCTACTTGTCACCTGGGCAACCTATTTGGGGGTTGTTCCTTAAACTGGGTAGTGTCCAATGAGGTGCTATCGCAAGGAAACTTATGGACTTCAATCATTAGCGCACAATAATACAAAGACCCCTCTAACTCCTCCGTCCCAGGTACCATAATTTAATGTCAACTTGCAAAATCATCGTAGCTGTGAATCTCGTATACTATGCTGCTTTATCCCTACAGTTAAAATTCAGTTTGGATTGATTGCATTTTAGAGTTTCGGGTGGGGAAGAAACATTAACCAAATGCTGGAATTGTTTTATTCCAGCTGTAAGTGCATCAGTCGTTTGGAATCACCCACCTACACAAAAATCTTCTAATGCATTTTATTGACATATTGAATGTGTCTAAGTGCAGGAGCGGGAGTTGGTCATGTAGAGTAGTGCCCTCTCTCTGCGGGTCAGCTACTAGACTGCAAAGGGGAAATCAACAAGACCCTCTTTATTATTCTCTGATCTTCCTTCGTTTCAAACTTTTTTGTTGCGTTATAATTTCTTCGACTATAATGCATTTTATTTATTTCTGAAGCAAAATCATTGTACATGTTTTTGCAGACACATTGGCATTCACTGCTATTGTTTAGAGGGGGGGAGGGGGCTTACAATGCAATCTTCACCTTGCGTGTAGGGTCTGCATGGGCAGCTGATGCTTGGGGGAGTGGAAAGTTTCAGTTTCTTCCACCCAATAACAGTATTGATTTGTCTAAATGCACCTCCAGAAGCAGTGTCTCACGTTTCCTTAGACGCACACACCTTTGCCACTCACTGGTTACTAACCAGCAGTAAAACAGGAGACTTCATCCACACAATAGTCCTCTGTATTATTGGTACCAGAGAATATTTTGAAAGTCAAAGATGGTGTTTATAGATAGTCTCCACTGCTGAAATCCCTCTCCTGGCTTTCTATCAAATCTCGCACTCAATTCTCCTCCTAACTTTTAAAGCTTTAAACTCTTCTGCCCCTCCTTACATCTCTGCCCTAATTTCTCACTATGCACCATCCCGACTCTTACGTTCTGCTCAAGGATGTCTTCTCTCTACCCCCTTTGTATCTAAAGCCCTCTCCCGCCTTAAAACGTTCACTGACTGCCCCGCACCTCTGGAATGCCCTTCCCCCTCAATACCCGACTAGCACCCTCTCTATCCACCTTTAAGACCCATCTTAAGACACACTTGCTTAAAGAAACATTTGAGTAGCACCATGGCTAATACTATACACATGATACATAAAGCCTGGCCCCCTGCAGATGCACTTACCAGAACGCCCTCCTACTGTCTCTGTACGTTCTTCCTACCAATTAGATTGTAAGCTCTTCGGAGCAGGGACCCCTCTTCCGAAATGTTACTTTAATGTCTGAAGCACTTATTCCCATTATTTGTATGATTTGTTAATTATGATTGTCACGTGTATTACTACTGTGAAGCGCTATGTACATAAATTACTTTATATAAATAAAGAAATACATGCATACAGTTTATTCTCACTCTTCATTATATTACTGCTCCTTTTCCAGCATTGTCAAACATGAAGTGCAGCTGGAATTTCTCTGCAGTGTTATGTTGTGATTTGTCAACCCACTTTCCTTTAAAAAAAAAAAAAAACAAACAAAAAAACCCCCAGCTGGGAAGCCATTAATTTTGTGCCACAATGCTTCTGTGTGTACATATGGAATCTTTTGTTTACAACCCACTATTATGTCCTAACCGGCCTTTTTTCTGACACTGATGGGGCCTGAAATTGAACCTTCAACATTGGCAGAAAAGATTCCTATGGTATTGTTTTGACGTGTGTGTCCAGCGCATCTAGTAAAAATAAATGGAACCGCTGCCGTGCTGCCCGTCCTCCGATGGCGCTGGTTATGCCTCACCATTACTTTAAATGCTATATTTCTCCTTGTGTTTTTGACACACCAAGTCCTATGAGAAAACCGCTAGGGTCGAGACAGGTAGATACAGTATATACACTGTTGGCTAACTCCAAACCCACAGTATTCTATATTTATATATCCGATTGTGACAACTGGGCCACTAGTGGGAAAGTGACCGTAACTATGCAGCAGTAAACAGACGCCCCACTGCACACCCAATATGGCAAATTATTTAGTTCATTTTTGATAGTTTTTTTTTCTCAAGTATGGGGCATTTATTTCAAACTTTTGGCCAAAATAGCAGTCATGCCAAGGTAATTATTTCAGCAGGTCCTACATTACCAATGTTATACGTTATGCTTTGTGATTCATATAGAAAAGAGAAAACAAAACAATGATAGTCAATAGAATGGGTTGTGTGACATGTCCAGTGCCTAAGGGGTTAACATGTTGGCGCACTAGGTGCTGCATGAGCTACAGTGCAGCTAAAACTGGTTAGAAACGTAGTTGCGACCTGCTGGGATGGAGACAGACTGAATTCCTGCATCCCGACTAGCACTGCATCCCGACTAGCACCCTCTCTTCCACCTGTAAGACCCACCTTAAAACACACCTGCTTAACGAAGCATATGAGTAGCTCTGTGGCTGGTACTATACACACGATACATAAAGCTTGGCCCCCTGCAGCCGCACTTGCCAGAATGTACCTCCTTCAGCCTCTGTACGTTCTTCCTACCTACCAATTAGATTGTAAGCTCTTCGGAGCAGGGACTCGTTTTCCTTAATGTTACTTGTATGTCTGAAGCACTTCTTCCCATGATCTGTTATTTGTATTATTTGTTATTTATATGATTGTCACGTGTATTACTGCTGTGAAGCGCTATGTACATTAATGGCGCTATATAAATACACACACACAATATCTCTGCTTACTTTCTAACTGATATTTCATTTTGAAAGGATGTCACAACGAGACCCAGGCATTTTGGCAATGAACAATAGTATTTTCCCAGCATTGCGATGCTTATGATGATTTTAATCATGGAGTTACTGCTAAGGTAGACTTGTAACTGTGTGAAACCAGTTGCTGGCTGGTTTGTGTCGGCCAACAACCTTTAATGCTGAACATTAGTTGGTACAGGAGTGGCCAACTCCAGCCCTCAATGACCACCAAACATGTCAGGTTTTCAGGATATCCCTGCTTCAGCACAAGTGGCTTAGGCTACACTTCTAGTGCCGGCGACGTCCGGCTATGGTCGCTGGAAAAATCTAATTGAGATGACTTCCAGCGATCATGACCAAACCGTCGCACCGCACTTACTATAAGCGCACGCGACGTCGCAGGCACTATAAGCGCAGCCTTAGTCTTCCACTACACCATCTGTGCTGAAGCAGGGATATACTGAAAACCTGACCTGTTGGTGTCCCTTGAGGACTGCGGTTGGGCACCCCTGAGCTAATATGTCTCAGATGACGGTTTTAAACACATTGGTTAATGTGCGCGCGCGCCTATATATTTATATATATATATATATATATATATATATATATATCTTTCTATCTATCTCTATCTATTTATATATTTATATCTATCTATATCTATATCTCTCTATCTCTATATATTTATATCTATATATCTCTCTCTATCTATATCTCTCTCTATATTTATATCTATCTATCTCCTATCTATCTATCTCTATCTGTCTCTATGGAAGAAAGAAAAAAAGGCGCAATCCTGTATAACAATACAAAACAGGAAAATTAATTAAGCAAGGAAGGCTAGGTGACTGAACAGATTAAAACAAACACAATGATGCCAATAGACACAATATATGACAATAAAAAACAAGAGTACTCTTGAAAATAAAAAAGGGAAATGTGACCAAAAAATGTCCAATAGCGCAAATGTAGGAAGCATTAACGTACGCAATGGGACCGGAGCATGTATGTAAAGCGAAAATGTACTTAAAGTGAAGCACTCCCATTTTTCCACTTATCGATGCATGTACTGTACTGCAATCGTCCCATACGTGCATAACTGATGTAAATAACGCATTTGTAACAGGCTCTATAGTCTCCCCGCTTGCGCACAGCTTCGGTACAGGTAGGGAGCCGGTATTGCTGTTCAGGACGTGATGACAGGCGCATGCGTGAGCTGGCGTTTGCCTATTGGGCAATATGTCCTTTCTCGCGAGTGTACTTAAAGTGAGTGTCCTTAAAGCGGAGTATGCCTGTATTGTGTTTATTGTGTCTATTGGCATCATTGTGTTTGTTTTAATCTGTTCAGTCACCTAGCCTTCCTTGCTTAATTAATAAATTTTCCTGTTTTTTATTGCTATACAGGATTGCGCCTTTTTTCTTCCATTTAATCAGGCTAGGCATATCCTCATTAGGGCTGCATCCTGCTAGCTCTTTTCACCTGGGTCAGTACATTTATTAGTCACCCATTTACTCGCTTATAATATTTCATTTGTTTTAGTCCTAGCGCTGATTTCTTTCTGTTGTGTTAGAAAGATACATATATATATATATATATATATATATATATATATATATATATATATATATATATATATATACACACACACACACACACACACACACACACACACACACACACACACACACACACACACACACGTGTACACACACACGTACACACACGTACACACACGTACACACACGTACACACACGTTGACAAATCACCAAAAAATCTACTCGCCACACAAAAAAAATCTACTCGCCACCTGGTACCAAACGTGTGCTGCTTGGGCCAATATTTACTCGCCCGGGGGTTAAATCCACTCGCCCGGGGCGAGCAAATGTATAGGTTTGTCGAACACTGTATATATATATACATATATATATACATATATACATACACACGCACACGCACACGCACATACACACACACACCATGAGAGAGTGAGACACTGGGCACTAGAGAGGTGGGGGGGATAGGGTTTTACATGCAGCTGGTGTCTTTTTTGTTTTTGCAGCACACATTTTTGTGATAATTTGTTCTCACTGGACCAATGACTGAGTGAGAGGGAAGCACCTCCGATCATATTTGCAGTTCATTGTTTACAGGCAGATGAGCCCAAAAGACTGATCCTTTTACAGTATGTAAACTGCATTGTTTAACATGATCTAACAAGCCTGCACTGGTTTGTTTTTTGTATATAAAACCCTCAAATATTTTCCTGAAAATACACAAAACCCAGAGAGAAGAATTTAAGGGAAGGGCCAGCAGTGCAAACAAAAGTTTTGAGGCGTCCATACAATGGAGTCAGTAGCTGTCTGTTCTTTGTCTGCATCTGGTTTGTAACCTAAAGGTTCATTCAGTTTTACATGTAAATATAAAAACATGGGACATATTTAAGATGGTTCCTTTCATTCTGTGTGCCGGGGTGCGACCGGGATTTGGGGCTTTAGGCAATCTGATTTTTTTTTCTCTCTCTCTACCTTACATTTGTATCCCCCTTTATTTTCCATGCAGCAGTCCACACGAAAACAGGAAGAAAAAACACTCTAAATCGCAAACCAAATCCAAAGCCAGATCTGGTTCCCCTTCATATTCGCCCAGCAAGCAGGGAGCAAACAGGAGTGCCGTGCATTCAGCTAGTGTCTCTCCCATGGAGAGCAGGGGATCAAGCCAAGAGCGCTATAGGTAATGGAAATAGTCATGTAATAATAATAATTTGATGGTATGGGGTCTACAAGGTTGGACCAGAAACCAAGATACCAGAGACAGTGATGCATAACCTAGTCTTCATGTGTACACGTCCCCAGCCAATCCTGTATTCTGTTGCATGATTTATACTTGTACCATTCATGCACTGGGAATCCGCATTCACATAATGTTTGCAAATCCATGAGTTATACCTAAATCCAACTGTGGCCGGTGGTCCCACAAAGGCTTGTCCACCTATTTCTCAATCCATTCTATCATGCAATGTCCTGGCCAAACTGGTCCATCTTAAAACCACCAGTGATGCTTACATCCATTTAGTGGAGCATTGAAAGGATTCTGGGTACCTGGAGGGGAGAATAGGAAATCCAAGCAGAGCAGAATAATGCACACCATGAAAATACAAAAATGCAGCCAGACTCATTGTTCCCTCTGACAGGTTATGTTGTGATAATATGCACAATTACAACCATTGAATCCTATGAAACTGATATTCTGAGTTCTAACTGGGAATGGGTTAGCATTAGGAACAATGAGGCCGGCTACATCTTTGTCGGGTTGGATACGCTTAATTTGGTTTTCTCGCTGACGCTATGGTATGTGTAACTTTATAAGCACGTGTTGACACACTCACCCTGAAAGTGGCAGGCTGCCGTTTGTGGTCCATTGTTGACTCTGTCACACTGCAGACAAACCCACTTAAAGCCTTGTAACCCACGAACTAAAACTCAGACTGTAAACTCTGGGATTAATTGTCCCCATATGTTTTTACAATATGACCCGTCTGCCTTTAAATGTCTTGGTTTAATATAAAAACGTCCTTTCTGCATGGCTATTGCTAATCATTTGACCTAGGGAATGTGGTTGTGACAAGGCTATTGTGTGATTTGAGTTTAGCATTCACATTGCTATAGCGATTAATTTGGGCTTATCGCATTGAAAAGATTTTAACGTTGTCCAGTTTGGAAGTCTGATCATCGAATTTGTTTTACAGGGGGGTTTCTCAGGACAAAGATGGCCATATCGCGTCAGACATTGCCTCTTCAGTGCAGTCCAAAATAACTCAGGTAAAAATGGATCCAATTTGCAAGTGCTGCGTGGTCTCTATTCATCATCATTGCTGCCGTTATTAGTAGCATTATGTTTCACTACAGGTGGTTGCAGAAAGAAATTGATGTCTGCTTGATGTGAAACGATTCTGCAGAGAATTGCAAATCGTTATTTGTACCATCTCCCTGGCTCTTACTTTGTGCCCTTGTGTGGAGGGTCCGTAACGAGGAGAGAGGAAACACAAAACCTTGGTTTCTTTATCTGACACTCCTAGAAAAGACAGAATTAAACCTTACAATCCATTTCTTTTTATTTTTTTCTTCAGCTATGTAGTCCCTTTGCAATCCAGTCTCCTCTGGCATCAGGAGGGTTAATGAACAAAGCTGGAAAGATGCGATATTTCAGACGTCTCCCTCCTCCCTACCAATATTCACAGTGACTTCTTCCCTAGCTCTGTCTCAGTAAGAATTGATGGAGTATGTCCGATACAGGCTTCCGCAGAGCAGCCCCCCAGAATCGAATGGGTTAATCACACTGGTTGAGATTTGACTCTGGTTCATAATGAGCAGTAATTGCTGTGTGAAGTAACTTAATTATGTGAACCGCCTCCACCTCGTTAAGATCCCCGGCACAATTCAGACCCTAATTAATAGTGTCGCCATAGGCCACAGGTTACATGAACAGAGTAATTAAAGACAGGGAAATCACACAGAGGTGTGCATCGCGTGATAGGATTGAGGCACGTGGGAAACCTGGCCGTGTATGACAGCAGTATAAAAGGTGACGGCGATTACAGTATGTAGCTCAGGGCTTCCACACTTACCAAGCACTGGAGTTTCCCGCATTTCTGTATTGTACGGCTAGCAAAAAAAGATCTTTACTGCATTTTAATTCCTTCACCTAAAATCCATAGGCAGAGGTGTAGTTTTGGTTATTTTCGGCTTCAGACATAATTCAACAGCAAAAGCGTTAACGATCTGATACGCAGAGACCGGGTGCATTGTAAACACAGGCTCCCTTCTGTTAAATGCTACAGGTCAGGAACCCATTGTTCTTAACATAAATATTACAGCAGAAACCTTGTTTGCTTTGGTGCAGTCCTCTTGACTGCATACTCTCCACAGCGTCAGCAGGTGCATGTGCATTGATTGCTTTGAGTGGAAGGTCACTCTTCTGGGTGAGATTTTTCTCTGCAATTTCCTGCAGCCCTGATAAATCCCCATGATAAAAACAAGGCAAACTGAATTATCATTCTGCTTCTTTCCGATCACACAGTCTGAAACGTGGCCACAAGGTCCCAGTATATTTTCAAAGTAAATAGCATATGGTGGTTGCATCCAGACATGTAGTAGTTTAGATCTGTATGATTAGGTACATCAACATAAGAAGGCCATTGGCCTTAGTTCTTTTGGGGTTTTTTTCTCTGGTCTTTTGTGGTATTGACACACACTGCTAGATACATAGAGCACAGTCTGCAAAACAATACAACATAATGCAAAATGGATGACAGGGCTAGTTTTGACACCCACATTGTGTGCCTTACATTAGCGGTGCCATATGCCTTTAGAAAAGTGAATATACAGTTACAGCCAACATACGCAGCAAACGCCTGCTTTTGAAGGCTGCAGATTAGTATCTGACTCTTGCCTTCCGTTTGGGGTAAGTGTCAAGAAAGGACTTGTCCCCAATTTAACAGTAAGATTTTTCATTTTTGCTGGTGTGTTGACTGTACAGCAAGCTTTCTGCAGCTCTTGGGGCGATGATGCAAATCACTACCTGCAATTGAGTGAATGTTCATTTATTTATTTATTTTTAGGATCTCATGGCCAAAGTGAGAGCAATGCTAGCAGCCTCCAAAAGCAGTTCCTGAGGCTCCCAGCACACAAATAGCAGCGGTTCCTGAGGCTCCCAGCCCATGCATAGCAGCAGTTCCTGAGGCTCCCAGCCCATGCATAGCAGCGGTTCCTGAGGCTCCCAGCCCATGCATAGCAGCGGTTCCTGAGGCTCCCAGCACACAAATAGCAGCGGTTCCTGAGGCTCCCAGCCCATGCATAGCAGCAGTTCCTGAGGCTCCCAGCCCATGCATAGCAGCAGTTCCTGAGGCTCCCAGCACACGCATAGCAGCGTTTCCTGAGGCTCCCAGCACACGCATAGCAGCGGCTCCTGAGGCTCCCAGCACACGAATAGCAGCAGTTCCTGAGGCACCCAGCCCATGCATAGCAGTGGTTCCGGAGGCACCCAGCCCATGCATAGCAGCGGTTCCTGAGGCTCCCAGCACACGCATAGCGGCAGTTCCTAAGGCTCCCAGCACACGCATAGCGGCGGTTCCTAAGGCTCCCAGCCCATGCATAGCAGCGGCTCCTGAGGCTCCCAGCCTATGCACAGCAGCGGCTCCTGAGGCTCCCAGCCCATGCATAGCGGTTCCTGAGGCTCCCAGCCCATGCATAGCGGTTCCTGAGGCTCCCAGCCCATGCATAGCAGCGGTTCCTGAGGCTCCCAGCCCATGCATAGCAGCGGTTCCTGAGGCTCCCAGCACACAGCGATGGTCAGCAGAACTCTCAAAGCAATCCTAAGTGCGCTGGATTGTCCGTAAATCTGCCATGTGTCCCCTGTATAAAGTCAGTGCAGTAATGCATTCTGGGTCCCCAGGGAAAACAATACAGGTCATTGGTCACTTTTTGATTGACTTTTTTTCAGTTCCTGTATACAGTGACCTGTCCCTGTGTATATTTGTATATATTGTTTGTTTCGCAGTACTACAAAATAAAATTTGGTGGAGAAAAATTAAAATTGGGTAAAATGCCTGATGTCTTGATGCAGTAAGATGGATGAGTATTTTGAAAGAAATGTGGGAAAATGGGTGTGTCATGTCATTAACTTTTTTTAATTTAAATATTTGTGTAAACTAAAAAAAGATAAAAAACATAAACAGTGCTGTAAACTGACCTAACCAATTCTGCCAGTGGACACAGGGTATTTGTCTTCCTGACTATTCTAAACGCCTTTAAAAAATTAAGTACCGCATGTATATTTCTATAAATGTAGTCTCATTAGAAATGGCCTAAAAACAGGAAACACAATGGAAAAACTTTTCTATTTAAACCGTTGCCCCCAATGTGGTGTTTGTTTTACAGGCTGTGATGGCCAATTTCTATGGCTTTGAGACCGATTTAGCCGTTGAGAGGCTTGTATGAGCATTTACAATGTCAACTATGTAAAACGTGAACAATTACAGCCCTGTCAGTGAAACCATTAGGAAGATGAAGTTGTTAAAAGGTAACTGAGGTTGTAAAGATGAATGCACCTTTGACTAAACAAATTATACACTTTTTTGGTCCAGAGGCATAACAAAGATCCATCTGTTATAGTACATATTGACATCAAGTCCTTGAGGGAAGGAGCGCAGTAAACGTTTTAATGCATTTTATAAATATGCCAAAGTGCTGTTCTTTTCAGGCCAGCTGCCCTAACATGATTCACATCATAATCCAAAGTGCTTGGTCGCAGGCCAGTTAACGATGGCTTGTATTCATTTAGGCACTCGGCACTGTGCCGCTATTTCTTTGCTATAGGATTTATACAGACACAAAGGGGATATATTCTCGTATTTGGTAAAAGCACCTGCCCAGAGCTCTTAATTTGCACCATGGTGCTCTCATTTTTAATGTAATCAAGATCTTCTGCACACGCCTTGCTTGCAAATACTCATGGCTATCTGCTACTTGTGCGCTTTTTTGGGTCTAGGAATGGACATTTCGATCATCAGTCTGTTTATTTTGAAGTCCTGGTAAAGGAGCACCTACAGCCAATATTAGTGCTGCAGTGTTTCTGAAGATGGTCCAAGCACACTATCCCTATAGGTGATATGGAAAACTGTGGCATGGAGCATATGTTTATCCACTTGATTAATATATAATGCTCAACAGGTGCAGAATGTCAATACAGAGCCAGCTCTGATTGTAAGTGGAGCCCCTTCCCTAAAGAGCTTACGTTCTAATACTGTATAGTTGGAGTATTCAGACCTTAAATCAGCTTCTTTTTTTTCTTTTCCCCACGTAGTGAAAAAGTATGGATTAAGACAAGAATAAAACTAAAAACGGGACATAACGGATAAATTGCTGAAGGAAAACAAGTTATTTCTCTGAGCGATCTGTGCGGGGGTGCATGCATGTCTATCCATCTCTGTATGAGAAATGTATTTAGCTGATAAATGACAGAGGTAGCATGTGGTAGAACAACAAATCAAGGTACAAATAAATGGGCCTCTGTTGCTTGCACAAAACGCATTGAATTTAAATGTCCTAATCATTCACTTTCATTCCACACTTGTCAATACTATCTCCAACCCAGAGCTGGAGCATCTGCAAGGCACCGAGCTCAGACATGTACCCTCTTCCTTGCTTTTGGATTAGCTCTTCTGAAGCTGTTTTTATTATCCTGAGGATAAAGTCACAATATGTTTGCAAGTAATCATTGGGTTGGCTGGGTCCCTGTCTCACATTTCAAATGCAGCAGCAGTTTGTGTGAGCACCAACTGACTATGTATGATCAGAAATCCCAGAGAGGGTGTAAAGGGGCATTGCCTCTTGATCGTTGTTTTGTTTTAATGCAGCAGTTCCTTAGCCTTTACGCCAATGCAATTATCTAAGCTGCCGATCAATTCGTTCTCCCGTGATCGATTGAAGATCCTGCTTCCCAGGGCACCCAATATGGCTGCTTTTATTTAAAAGGAAGTGCTGTGGCTTCCTAAATGATTGCTATAGCAACCCAAGAAAGCTTAACACTTGAAAAAGGGCCTAGAGTGCACCCGCAGTACCGGGAAGATCATAAGGGAGGCCTTCATCCAGCAGTGGATCGATAAGGGCTGAAGACACGCATACACTCACTTTCACTTTCTATTTTTTATCACACCTTTCACTTTACGGTCTGTTTCAAGTATATACAGGGGCTCCTCGGTTAATTTTTATAAGTCTGTAATTACTAGTGCCGTTTTATCTCCATTGGGTACAAGGGCCTAAATAAAGCAGTGCGGGTTGTAAATCCCATGGCATTCATTGTAGGGCTGTCTTATGTAGTAAGTAGCATTACAAACTTAACATGATGACAAACTGAACCATCATTGCCCCACTCCCCCCCCCCCCCCCCCCCCCCCCATCCCATAATAACAGCCTACAGAGCTTCTACTGCAGCTGGGTATTCTGGGTAATAAGATAGGGATTGGCTACCGCTCACCATAAATTAGAATAAAATTTACTGGTAAATAAGGATAGGGTGCATACGGGATGGGTAATTGAGCTGAAAGGGGTGGTGGGTCACAGAGGTGGCCTAAAAGACTCCTATTTGCACTCGCTAGACCAGTTGACTTAGGCTAGGAAAAATTCAATCCTTGGAGATAACTCCATAGCCATACATGTACAGTTATAAAATCACATTTATTAAACATATATACAAAAGACCTAATGTCTAAAATGCCACTATGTGGCTCCAGGAAACACAGAGAGAGCACAGGGGTAGGGGAATATTTGCTGTTAGAGTTATTCAATTATTGAGAGACTGCTATTGAGTATACTGTCGTATTGGTTTTGCTAGTACTTTCCTAGGGGGAATTCCCATCATAATCCTCTGTTAGTATCATTGAGGTATATAGCCTGTGTAATAGGCTGGGATCCCAACATGGGAAGGTTACTAGGTAGTTATGGCTTATAACCGTGTTAGATGGGGCTATGTAGTTAATGCTAATACCTGTATATCCCGCTGTAAATACACTAATCTGTCAAAGTATTGTCCATTAAATTACTGTGTACTAAGCCAGGGGTGCGCAAACTGGGGGGAGGGGTGTGTGTCCTTACAGAGGCCCCACGCTTTTCCCCAAAGCATTTCAATGAAATTCCGGGGGAGCGTGCGAGGCTAATGTATGTGTCACTTGCCTTCTCTCCGACGACACGGCGTCAAATTACACAGCGTTGTCACATGACGTCGTGACAGATGACGCCGGACAAAAGTTAGGAGAGGAGCTGGAGAGCAGGCAGGGGGTGGCGCAGACTAAAACGTGTTTGCACACCTGTACTAAGCAACAGCAGAGGCCGGCACAACACAAGTCAACATTTCAGACATAAGAATACACTAGATCAGGGTGGCCAACAGGTCAGGTTTTCAGGATATCCCTGCTTCAGCACAGGTGGCTCTGTGCTGAAGCAGGGATATCCTGAAAACCTGACCTGTTGGTGGCCTTTGAGGACTGCGAGTTGGTCACCTGCTGTAGATCTTGCCTGCATATGGTACGGATACTCGTCACTATTATACAATGCACCCTGTTAGTTTTCCATGGGGCTAGATATGTTTCCTGTCAAAAGTTGCATTTTCAGGGATTGTTCTTTAAACCAATTTCTAGCAACGTGGAACATCAGCAGCGTTGGCAGGGTATAGTTATAACCGGCTGCTGTCAATCTGCCGTCTTGCACACTGAGCTTAATCAGCTCTTCTGGAAGCCCAGCGTATTACTTAATGACTTTGCAGCTGCGGATTCAGCACAGTAAGAGCTGGAGCGATGCGTCCAGGTGACAAGCCAGGAGCTACGAGAAAACTACCTGCAGCATGTCGTGCCAACTTGTCCGGCAATTAAAAAAAAAATGAAATTGCTATCATTATAACTGACCCAGTGTTTGTTGCGTTCCCCAGATACAGCTCGTCTGCGTTAAAGAGAAAATACAGGCGCAGGGGTCTGCAAACGGAAAAATCGATAGAAAGTGCTTTCACAAACTACTCATTATTACAAACGCATACATTAAAAGCATCACCGTGCCTGACACAATGAACTTTTAACCCATTTCACTAATTGCAAGGGCTAAAGATGCAACAAGATGAAATGTGTGTGTGTGTATATAAATCTATAGATCTGCGTGCATGCACTTCATGTGTGCGGGATGTAACAAGTGGATTTTAATAGTGATTTAAGTGCCTGTTTAAATGGTAAGCTTTGAAGGCATTTCTAAGAGAGGGCACTTGGACTTATTTAATTATTTTTTACAGCCAAAACACAATGTTTTGCCTCTGGTTTTGCCCAGATGCAATTTTTGGATGGGTTTTTTTTTTTTTTTTGGAAATGATGGGGGGGGGGGGGTGGGGGGAGGTAATATATGTATAAAATCATAAAAACTGTTTGGAAGCTAAAATAATAACTAACATAATTTTAAAAGATAAAGGTGAGAAACACCAAGAGAATGAGCACCTGACCTAGTGTTCTAAAATCTTACGGTTTTTGTATTTGGTTCAAACAGCTGTCTGTGAGTAGGGTTGCTGGCCATGCACTTATGTAAACCTCCCCCTCCCCAAAAAAAAGCAGTTTAATGCGGCAGGCATCAGCTTATAGGGGTCCATGTTAAAATGGATAAGAAGCAAAAAGTGACACACTGCTCATTTGCATGTCATTACCCAGAATCCCTGACTGCAGGGGAAGCACTGTATGTGAATGTGCTCACAAGTGGGATTTGTTTGTGGTTGTGGTGGGCTTTGATTTAACACACCATGTTGCAAATCTCTACTAAGACTTCCAGAGGTGGGCAATGGAATAAACACAAACCTGTGATCGACGAGCGCAGTCTTAAAATGGTTTTAGTGAAACTTTGAGGTCAAAATTTAGGACATTCAAAAATGTAAGCGATTTTCCTGGAAAGACCATGCTGGGATCTTTCCATCGATATATTACATGACTGAGTAGCAAAAACATTGGAGAGACAGCCGACATTTCCTATATAGCGCTTTTCTCTCAATGGGACGCAAAGCGCGTCACAATGACAGCATAGCGCGCGGTACGCAGCACATAGGAATGTTACAGGACACAGTCCCTGCCCAGATGAGCTTACACTATATGGTTTTGATGCCTGAGGCACAGGGAGATAGTGACTGACCCAAGGTCACAAGGAGGTGACGGGAATGGAACAGGGTCCCACTGATTCAAACTCTGTGTCATTGTTCACAGAGTCTGTGTCTTGACTCACTGTGATGGAGATCTCTGGGTTGGGGATATAAATGTGATTTCCTGATCACCCTGGCAGTGGGCACCATTGGGTTAATCCCTTCTCACTCTAGGTAGGACAGGAAGTAGACTTTTGCAGGTAGGCCATATAAGGCCCCTCCCTCTACCTGCACACTAGTCTTTTTCCTGGTCCTCACAGCTAGGTGTACGGATTTGTTATTTTTTTACAGGGCTCACCTACTGCACTTTGTGCAGATAACCAGGGTCTCAACCTCTCTCCCCTGAAGCTCCGCGGTGCGCCCTGCGGGGGGGCAAGTCGGAGACCCCTTAGAGTCGGGGGTGCCCCTGTTGGGTGGAGGGGAAACGGCTGCAGCAGGAGGAACTTAGTGCAATGCCCAGAGACACGAGGCGCACAATGCTGCAGCAGGGACCAATGGAGGCCCAGACTCACCGCATAAGCGCCAGTACGCTGCGGTAAAGTACCCGGCAGCCCGCCACAGCGGAAGGGGGAGCAGCAATAGCTGCGAGCGGAGGAGCTCGGAGACCGCAACAGCGTGGCAACGCGGCGGTACTACCCCAGGAATCCGCGGGGAACCTAGGAGGTTCAGAGGACCGCAGGATACTGCGGTGAAGGGTACAAGGCACGTAGCCGCTCGGGAGCGCGCAGCGTGCAGGCCGGCAAGTGCGTGCAGGGACACGCGAGCCGCGCGGGTGCATGAGCACGAGCACTTGATGACGTCACGGATGCGACGGCCACACGATGTATGTGTGAGTGAAGCTAGCAGCATGGAACGCTCAGCAGGGAGAAGCCAAGTGCTGGATATGGATGCAAAAATGGAAACACCCAAAACATCAGTTCCCAAGACTAGGTGAGTCCTTAGTTTAGTTCTACAATGGGAAAAAAGAGATGGTATATATATATATACATTAGGGTGTATGTTTAGCATTTATTTTTGTTTTTATAAATTAGTTCAGTGGTTACCCTCCAGAAGCAGGATCTTCAAAAGGGACGGGGGAATCCCTGCAACATAAATGAAGGTTGCTAAGAAACTAAATGGTGTTCAGCTTGTAGAAACCAGCCCTAATAGGGAAGTAATTATGTGGAAGATTGTCTTAAGACACCTGCAGGTGATACCAGTGAACAAATGAGCATTTTCTTTATTGATGAAGGAGGAGAGTTGATGCGGCAGTGCAGCAAGCTGTTAACCCTGCGCAGGAAAGATCTATATCCCAGACCAGTCTGGATAAGGGGAAAGGTTTTTCATCATATGGGTCTGAAAGTGATTGTTTTCATGTGTCAGAGAATGAAATGGATTCATCAGATCAAGATATTCAGGAATAATCTGAGATTGATGTAGAAAGGGTGGATCCACTCATCAAAGCCTTGATACAGGTTTTTGAACTGAAAGACATTTAGGAGTTAACACAATGGTGATCTTGTGGCTCACAGAGTTGGGTGTGCAGTGTTTGAGCTGATACTTGGAAGAAGTTGTGGGATCGAATCCAAACAGGAGGAGGTTGAAAACAGGCACCTCTGAAATTTAAAAAAAAAAAAAAAAAAAAAAAAAAAAAAAAAAAAAAAACAAAAAAAAGTGTCCTGGCTGCTTCAAGAGTTGTACTGGCCTGCTTTGACAGGCTAGGCGTGCTACTACTGCTCGCTGCTACTACTATTGCTACTACTGCTACTACTACTGCTACTGCTGCTACTGGCTGCTACTACTGCTACTACTGCTACTATTGCTACTATTGCTACTACTGCTACTAGTAATACTACTGCTTTTACTGCTGCTTGCTTTACAAGTAGAGTCTTTACTATCCATCAAGTAATTAAGCACCTCATTCAGGTGGAGTTGGCGCAACCAGACGCCGGAGTATTACGCTCCTAAAAGGTTTGGAAGATGTATCCATTCCACAAGAGGAAATGAGAAAGTGGGAGGTTAGCCCAAAGGTGGATCTTGCTATTTCCAGAATAGTAAAAAAGACCACAATTCCCTTAGAGGAGGCAGCGTCATTAAAAGACGCTATGGATAAAAGGATGGATTATGCATTAAAAAAAAAAAAAAAAAAAAAAAAAAGCATATGTTACGCAGGAACAGCCTACAGCTCCAGCCATAGCAACTACATCAATTGCTAGAGCTATGCGAGTGTGGATTGCCAATATTGAAGAGGCAATAGACAAGGGTGTAAAAAGAAGTACTATTCTTAAGGCGTTGTCAGTGGTGAAATGGGCAACTGATTACATAGCAGAAGCCGTCATTGGATGCAGTAAAAATAGCAGCCAAGTCTATGGTACGAGCGGTATCAGCAAGAGGAGCTTTATGGCTCAGACAGTGGATGGCTGACACAGCATCAAAGAACACCTTATGTACATTACCATTTGAGAGTGAATTCCTATTCGGTCAGCAAACTAGATGCAATAATAACAAAGGCATCAGGACAGAGCCAGGAGATTCAGTCTCCAACAGATGAATAAAATCAAGATAAAGAGATGTTTAGCTTCTGAGAATCCAGCTGTTATAGGAATACGGCTTTAAGGAAATTTACTACAGGCAGAAGTAATAGAAAAGGTAGAAGAGGAAGCGGAATTTTTCCAGAATAATTTTGGTAAAGATGCCTACAGGGGATTACAGAGCAATACTAGACCTAAGAAAGGTAAATTCAGTCTTGAAGATAAGAAAGTTCAAGATGGGGTCTGTAAATCTGATTATACAAGAGGTACAGCCAGGAGACTGGATGGTGGCGATAGACTTAAAAGACGCTTATTACATGTACCAATAGCAAAAGGGCATCAAAGATTCCTAAGGTTTGCAGTAAATCAAGAGTATTATCAATACACAGCACTAACATTGGTCTGGCAACTTCCCCAAGGTCGTTTACAAAGGTTCTAGCCCCTCTAGTGGCAGAGATGAGAAAGGGGGGTAGAGATATACCCTTACCTGGACGACATCCTGGTAAAATCAAAGAATGGGGGGAAACTCCAACAAGACCAGAAAATGGTAATAACCTTCCTAGAACATCACGGTTGGTTAATAAACAGAGACAAGAGCATTGGGTACCCACTCAGCTCTTAAGATTTCTGGGAGTGAGATTGCCAGAGGCAAAGGGGCTAGACATAGCCATTGCGAACAAGGAGGCTCAGAAAGCTACCAGGACTTCTGCAGAAGAATGCATGAGACTCCTGGGGGAAATTCGCTTCAACATTAAGCGTTGCATATGAGACCTCTGCAAAAACAATTTTCTGCAACAATGGAACGGGAATCACAAAGACACAAGACAAAGAATCTTGTTACACCCACAAACAAAACAAGAGTTAAAATGGTGGAAGATACCCGAAACCTGGTCAAAGGGAAAACGCTACAACCTGTGCACTGGTTAAAAATTACAACAGATGCGAGCAAGACAGGTTGGGGGGCTCAGATGGGAGAAGAAGTGGTGCAAGGAACCTGGGGAAATCAGGTAAACCACTTACCATCAAATCTGCTGGAATTAAAAGCAGTACAAAAGGCCCTAGAAGTTTTCCAGGACAAAATAAGAGATGGCTGTATAAGATAGAATCA